>NC_072491.1:4525000-4848750 GCF_027574615.1 Eptesicus fuscus
ATGCTTTTTACCAAATACTCCCAGTGTCCCCTCTGGGCACACATGAGGATGGCACCTTCCTGCCCTGCTGACCATCAGTCCTACAAGATGGTCCCCTACCTCCTTCAGATGTCAGTCCCAAGCCCAGGTTGTCACTGTGCATCCGACCAATCAGCTTCAAAGTGCAGGTCCCACTGACTCCCTCCAACTGAGGATGTCAATCGCAAGTGCAGGTTGTTGCCTGTGCTTCGGACTGAGTGGCTATCACTCTGAGGTTGTGACCACCCCCTTGTTGGTTCAATTAACCTCCTAGAGTAACTCCTAGAACTCAGGAAAGCCATTTACTCACCAGATTACCAGTTTCTTATAATAGGATATAACTCAGAAATAGCCGAACAGAAGAGATGCATAGGGCAAGGCATGGGGAAAAGGCTTACTTTGATTTTTTAATTGAATTTATTGGGGTGACACTGGTTAAAAAAAACCATACATTTTTCAAGTGTCCAGTTCTACAATACATCATCTGCATACTACATGCACTCACTACCCAAAGTAAGGTCTCTTTCTGCCTCATCTGTCTCCCCTTTGCCCTCTTCTATTCTCCTCCCCCCACCCCTCTTTCCCTCTGGCAATCACCATCCTGTTGTCTGTGTCTATATGACCTATATACATATATTTTTTTCTTAATCCCTTCACCTTTTACACTCAGCCTCAACCCCCCACCCCCCTCAGCTGGATTTCTGATTAGCCCTGGTCTTCTAAAGAATTAAAATTCTGCAGCACAAGCAGATTCTGAATGGAGACTCTTAGACTTCCCGTGGAAGTTGTCTATGATTAATCTCATCAAATCTCCAATGTTTCAAGGCAGGTGTTGCTGCTGGTTCCTCTTGATCTCCCCAGTAATGTGTTGATTTTTCACTTAAAGTCTTCTATATACTGCCCCAAAGTGTCCCCCACATTTATTTTCTGGTTGTCAAAGGATTTAGCTCTCAGTCTCTGAACCGAACACACCCACAGAGGGGCAGCCTAGAGTCTTAGCAAAAGGTTTTGTACCAAATCCCTTAATCCTGACATACATAATTTACTAGTAACTCTCTTTCGGATGACTCTCTCCTTCACACTGTGGTTCCACTCTGCTGTTTTGTCTCTGCAGACAGTAAACAGGCCATTTATTTCGCCATCCATCTGGAGCTGGCACTATGGATATTTTTGGCTTGAAAGTTCCATGAAGGGGAATTCAATTTCTGTGGGTCATTATCTTTCTTGCCCTTCTCTTGCGTTTCCTCCCTCTGTATTCCTTGGCCTCTCTGACTTGGTCCACATGCGCCAACTTTCCATCTCCATGGGCTTGGAACCGGTGTTATCCATGAGTTGCAGCCTTCGGGTAATTGTTCAGAAACAACAGACCAAAAGCAAAAGAAGGAAGTCAGAGAGAGAGTCTTTGTGCATACAATTGTTTGAGGAAACAAATAGCTCCTGATAGCGTATTTTGTTTGTTCCAAATTGGTTGGGAGTTGGTTCACTCATCAGAAATGCCAGCAGACAAGTGGGGCCCCATAAGAATGAATGTGAAGTCTGCATATTTACAGACAGGCTTGCATCTGTCCTGGCTGTGAGGGCTACACTGCCTTCCTGCTACTCATTACAGTGTGATTTGCCCAGGGAAGTTATCATAAGGGTATTGTCAAATGAGCTGCCAATAGACAGGGAAGAATTGGTCAGAAAGGCTTGAATTCTTGAATGAGGAACATATAAGAGGCCTCAGAGATACTCTAACCTGAGACCCTGATTTTACAGGTAGAAAATGGGCATGAGTGACTTGACCCACCAGCCCCTGAGTGTCACAACCCATGCTAACACCCAGCCGATGACTTGATTACTTGTTCTGTTTTGGTGGACTGAACAAAAATAAGTGGTATCTGCCCGGCTAGCTTGGCTCAGTGGTTGAGCTGTCTATCTATGAACCAGGAGATCACTGTTGGATTCCCAGTCAGGGCACATGCCGGGGGTTGCAGGCTCGATCCCCAGTAGGGGGCGTGCAGGAGGCAGCCAATCAATTGTTCTCATAATTGATATTTCTATCTATCTCTCCATCTCCCTTAATCTCTGCAATCAATAAAAATATTTAAAAAATAAATAAAAATAATATCTAGAATTTTTTATTTGATTTTTCAAGAGTTGCAATCTAATACATAATTTGAGTAAAAGCAAAGATTCGAGTGACTTTAGACCCAAAATAGATGTAAGATAGTCTTTAATCTACTGGTTTCAAATTGCACTCCATGGTGCCTCAGGCATCCTCGGAGGTGTCTCTGAGACCACAGGCAGCAGAGGGACAGTCGAAGTGGCTGGAACTCTAGTCAATTCTTTCCCCCACTCCTTCCTGCTCCTAGCCAATATCCATTATTAAATTAGAGCAGCTCAGCTTTTTTCGTTTATACTTTCCTTCCCAGATTATATTTTAGAAAATGTGTTCAGCAACCAAAGAACATTAAGAAGAGTGAATTAGGTTCCACCAGCCCATCTGTAGATGAACATAGAAAGGAAGTAATTTTCTCAGCCATTAATTGAGATAATGGCACAATTTGAACAAGATCACAGTCTCCAAACACCTCATCCAGCAGTGGAGTCATTTGATGAGAGTTTGAGAGTAGGGGAAGACTGTCAAGCTGCATCTCAGGGCTTGCCCTCTAGGCCTGGGGCAGGTTGCAAGGTAAATCAGGAATGCTATTCAAATGAAAGAAACCAAGTTTTAAGCGGCTCATGCAGGGTGAATTAAACATTAATGAAAGAATGAAGAGAGGGATTTTCTCAACTCACCAAGAGGGGCAGACTAAACAAGTCCTAAAGAAGAAAAGACTCAAATCCAACCTAGCAGGCATCAGATCACAAGGAGATAGGAATGGGGTGTCTGATGCAAGGGAGTGGGGAGTATGCAGGCTTCGGAGTACATGGAAGCAGTCAGGTAAGAGTCAGGTGATGGCTGCTTAAGCCCTGGCCAGGTAGCTCTGTTGGTGAGAGCGTCATCCCAATACACCAAGATTGCGGGTTTGATCCCTGGTCAGGGCACATACAAGAAGTAACCAATGAATGCATTAATAAGTGGAACAAGAAACTGATGTTTCTCTCTCAAATCAATAAACAAAAATAAAAATTAATTACTACTGAAAGCCAGAAGGGGGTGGAAAGAAGGGCAATTGGTTGGCACAAGGCCAAAGAGTTGGGTCCCTGTGTGGTCAGCTTTTAGCTAATTTCCTCAAGCCTTTGGGCACACAGTGAACGGTACCCCAGGAACCTTCTAATCAACCACTGTCAGTTCACACATTTCTTAGGGTATCACCCCTCACTTTGAGTTGTCACTCTCATGTGGACAGCCTGTTATTCTTACCTTTGGCATGACTTAGATTTTCCCAATTCTGTTCAGTTCTGTGCAACTGACACCATATTTGCAGTGTCCTTATTATTTTTTTAAATATATTTTTATTGATTTCAGAGAGGGAGAGCGAGAGAGAGAGATAGAAACACCAATGATGAGAGAGAATCATTGATCAGCTGCCTCCTGCATGTTACACACTGGGGATCGAGCCCAAAACTCAGGCATGTGCCCTGATCAGGAATTGAAACATGACCTCCTGGTTCATAGGTCGATACTCAACCACTGAGTCATGCTGGTCAGGCAGGGTCCTTGTTTTTTTTTTTTATTATTGAACTTCAAGATACCACCACCTAGATCATCCTCAAGGCAAGAGGTGCCTCATCCCAGTGCAAGACCACAATAAACCAGGAGAGGAGGTGTGGTTCCTCAGCTTGAGGTAAGGGGCTTAGGGTGACCCCTTGTTTTGTCTCCTTAAAACAAAAGTGAAGATCTTGGCAAAAGCACTTCTAATCTGACCCATGATATTGTCAAAGAGCAGATTATTGTTTCTAGTAGAATTATCCATCTTGTCTCTATTCTTCACTTCTTTTTTTCTTAGAATTGTACATCTTCCCTCTGTGCCATGTGACCATGCAAGTATCAGTATCTGTTATTAGAGTCCATAGAACCATGGATGTTGGGCTTGACCCTGGGACTTGCTCTGAATGTTAACGCGCTTGTCATAAATCAGGCCTTCAATGTATTTGTATTAAACACATTGTGTTAAACACTTTGGACACTTGGGTTTCTGCTATTTGTGATAAGAACAAGCTCTGATTAGCCACCTGTTCAGGTAGATGGAGAATGAAGTTGACCTGAACCCAATTGCAACCCCAGCTAGTCCTCAATGAATGGGATCAGCAGAATCCCAGCCAACCTGCAGACGTGGCAGCAAGAAAATCAATGTCTGTTGTTGTGTGCTGCTGAGATTTTACATTTCTTTGTTATACCTCATCACAGCTGATTGCTATGGGTACCATTCAATCAAAAGTACTGTGTCATGGGAGTCAGCACAGTGGTTAAGAGCTCAGTTCTGGAATCTGAATGTTAAGGTTTGCATTCTGAGTCTGTTATGTACGAGCAAAATGATATTGAGAGAAGTAATTAAATACCCTGTGAAAAATTTAACTTCCAAATCCGTACTGGCGGTGCTCTTGCCATCATTCGTGGACATGTGCAGAGTGGGAAACGGTTAGTCACCTGCTCTGCGTGTTCCCAGCTGAGGCTGCACAGCCACGCCCTGGCTGCTTGTTTCGACTCTCACACTGTAAACAAATAGCCTTTTGGGGGTCCATTTAGACGTCTTTTGCATTCGTGTGCTTTTTGTTGGTAATTTCACAGTTCAAAACGGCCCCCGACGGTCATGCCGGAGCACTAGCTCTTGCTCCCGAGTTCAAGAAAGCTCTGATGTGTCTACTGGAGGAATCAAGTAGCTAAGCTCCTTTCAAAGCGTAAGCTAAAGTGCAGTTGACCATGAGTCCAGTGTTAATGAATCAATAATATACATTGCATTAGTCTCTTGAAACAGAAACACACATCAAACAAGGTTAGATATTGATCAGCTGAAAAAAATGTTATAACCAGGGGCTCAAAGGAACCTAATCCTGTATTCCTCGCCCGAACCCCCCCCCCCCCCCCCCCGCCGAAGCAACAATTGAGTATTCACTAATTCAGTGAATAACAACTGCCCCAAAGAACAGAGAGAATCAACTTTCTTGAACATAACAACCACAAGTAATAAGAATCCACTATACCCACTTCACAAGGTTAAATATGGTAAGTTATGTAAGGTACTTAGAAAGGTGCCTTAGAGCATAGGAAATGCTCATAAACAGTAGCTGTTATTTAGTTACCCTCAGGAATCTATATGGTAATCCTAAGAAACAAACCTGGTGAGGTCACAGTGACTGGAGAGAGCCGAGGGTTCTCATTTCTGGCATTTCCTGAACAACATGGAGAGAGAATTGCTGCCACATTCTGATAAGCTGAACCACTGTTTAATCACAACTGAACGAGAGACTACAAGCAAGAACCACCAACGAATCCCAGACAACCCACAGAAATGTGAGAGAGAATGGTCAATTGATATTGGTAGCCTCTAGGTACCAGGGTGATGGTGACCAATGTTAGTAGGTGACCAACTCTTCCCTTTTGCCTGTGTTTTAAGGTTTTCTCAGGATGCAGAGCTTTGCGTGCTAAAACCTGGACGGTGTCAGGCAAACCTGGATGATTTGTTATTAATAGATAACTAGAACAGGCTTGGCTGGCATGGCTCAGTGGTTGAGCATTTACCTATGAACCAGGAGGTCACGGTTTGGTTTTTCCTGGTGGGGGCACATGCATGGGTTTCTGGCTTGATCCCCAGTTGGGTGTGCAGAAGGCAGCCAATCAATGATTCTCTCTCATCATTGATGTTTCTATCTCTCTCTCCCTCTCCCTTCCTCTCTGAAATAAAAAAATATATATTTTTTAAAAAGATAACTAGAACAGACCCAGCGAAGTTAAGGAATCATCCCATTGATTATCACTATTGCATGGTGATTAAGAGGTAGAGACTGGCGGGGGCGGGGTGGGGGGAGGGGGACCTGCTGTGTGGACTGCAATACTTATTATGCTATCCTTCCTGAGGGTCAAATCAGAATGTTACACTGACTAAACCTTGGATGCCTTTAAAATTCTATGTGTCTCCTGGTCCCGTGTGAGAGAACACGATGCAATTTCCTTCTCCCAACTCCTCTGCTCTTAGCTGGAAAGTCTCACCTTTAGGGAAGTGGCTGGGCAGTCCTGTTCCTCGCCTGGACGAGGTGACATTCCTGCGACATCATGCACACCGTTTGTGATGATCATTTTTGCAATTATTTTATGAAAATCTATTTTGCCTGCTGGATTGCGAGTTCACTATTGAATACCGAGTGCCCAGCACAGTGTTCTCTACCTGGAAAATGTCACGTAAACATTGGTTAACGTAATAAATTCCTTAGAACTCTATGTACTGATTTTAAATTTACTTTCAAATGTGAGAGAATTGATTATGATGCTGGTGAATGTCAACACCGTATTTCAGGATTGATGTAGTTTGATTTTTTTATCTTCCACTGCAGGCGAGATAGATGGGAAAGCATAAATTGGTCAATTTCCACTTCATCTTTGGAATACAGACTCAAAAGGAAGGAATAAAAAAAAAAATCCTCATGATATTTGAGCATGTCCAAGGAAAATTATATATGAAAACATATTTAAATTGAGCATTTGAAATGGCCATGCTCACAAAGCCCTTCTGTTTCTGTTATGTTTTGCAATTTCAACAAAATTGTTTTTTTTAAAGTTCTAACATGTTTATCTTAAAGTGTGTGACATATTTTGGGTGACCTGCTTTCTGATAGAAGTATTGAACTCCGGGTATATCCAATTATCTCAAATCCTGTTTGTAACACCAGAATCTCAAGAAAATCAGAAGGAAAAGAAGCAGTTCCCAGGCCAAAAAAACCCAAGACTCTTGCTATCTTGACACCAAGAAAACCCATTGGCTTATTGCCTCACTGAGAATCACGAATCTCATTAAACTAAGCAATTTTAAATGACTTAATTAAAGAACATTTTTAAAATTGAGTAACAAAATAGACGGATGAATCTGAATAGGTTAGAAAATTGAGTTGGGAAGATAATGGTGAGCCAGTCTCTTTTTGGCTGGGATTATGTGAAGTTTAACAAGCATTGCCTTTGTCTTTCTGTGCCTGACGAGGTAATTGTTTACCGAAATAGAGACTCTGTGTTCCAATTATGTTGATTCTTTGAATGCAATCATATTGCTCTGGGGTCCTAAGGTGTCATCTAGAATCTCTCACCATATCTGACAGATGGGGCATTGAGCCCAAGTACGGACAGAGCTGAAAGGATCTTTTTCCAGAGAGTTCCAGAAAGCTCTAGAGAGTTAATGGCACTGCCGAAACTAAAAGCCAGGCTAATCAGTTTTCCATTCAGTATTTTTCAGTTGGTTTACTGGTGTCTATGTGTTTGTGTTTTTGAAGATGTGTAGAGAGGAAGGGAGGGGAGAAAGAGGACTGAAAAAATGTATTTCTTTTCAGGGTTACTATTTTGCATCCTTATTTACATGTGTGAGGCCATATTTTGTTCCCAATATTTCAGCCCATTTTTTAACTTTCTGTGGTGATGAAAGCACCCAGCGTCATGGCCTAAGAGCACAAGCTCTAGGCACACAGATATGAACTCAAATACTCTCTCCACTGGAATAAGTTTAAAAACTCTCTGGAATTCAGTTTCCGCATTGGGTGAAAGAATAACACCTACACTTACGGATGTTGAGAAAGATCAAAGGCGCTGCTGTGTGTATATTGTCTACCCACTGCTTGACGGTTAGTAAATGTTAACTGAATGGTGCTGATTCATATGTAAGATGATAGTATTTCCCCTCGCCCTGCTCTTGTCAGCACTTACTAGTAGGATGCAGCCACACATTCCCTTCCCACCCAGATATTAACATGTACCTCAGTGCTCCCCAACCCCAGCGGCTTGTCAGAGACGAGCACTGGCTGTCACTTTGATCCGCTGTTCTTTTCAGAGTGCTTTCATGGTGGCAGGTTGTTTTCTGAATGTGTCACAAAAACGCTTAATAATAGATGCTAATCCTTCAGGCGCTCTTGCTAGTTGCAATGTCTCACCGCTTGCATTCGAAAGATACAGTTCCTTTTAGATGCGCTAAACACGCTTACTTAAAGCCCCCTTTCACCAGCTGAGTGTTTGACCTTGAAAATGAAAGGTCAACCAAAAGAAAGGCTGTATATAGGTATGTATTTATATGTGCAGACAGGTATATATAATGACATGATAGATAGATAGATAGATACATACATACATACATACATACATACATACATACATAGACATACATGTAGGCCCACATTTAATTATCCAAAACATGAAATTATACCATAAAGTTTTTAAATTTATCTCTCTGTCTGTCTCTCTATCTGTCTCTGTCTCTGTCTCTCTCCAATCAGGTCTCTATAAAAAGCATGAACCTCCTCTGCCAAGTCCTGCCTCGTTACTAAAAACAATCGGACATGTCCTAATAGTTAACTTCTAAATCATGTGATCAAATTTCTATAGGTTAGCAAAAACCACATGATAGTCCTAAACATCTGGCACATAAATAAGAAATCATTTAATTTAACTAAAAGGACACTTGTTAGAACAGGAATTCTATTAAATGTCCATCAAAACCAGAGATTTGCCTAAGGTGAGTTCTGTCCTTGTTCTTGAGCCCAAATCTGCTCTTCAACCTCAGATTTAGCCTTTAGAGGGCAGTGTGACCAAATTGTCACTTTGTTTCTTCCATCCCTGAACCTATATGATGGTCTGGAAAAGAATAATAACTGCATGAAAAAGCACAGAAAGAAAACTATATGTGAGCTGTCCTGGAAAGCAGATGTAAAGGTTGAGCTTTAGTGTAAGACTAACTCTGTCTAGAAGCAATAGCACCTCATTGTGGCAGGTAGATGCAATGTTAACAACTCCTGGCCAGTGATAGCATCACAATTATTAGAATTTTCATCTGTAGATAACTGTGGTG
This sequence comes from Eptesicus fuscus, assembly GCF_027574615.1. NCBI lineage: Eukaryota > Metazoa > Chordata > Mammalia > Chiroptera > Vespertilionidae > Eptesicus > Eptesicus fuscus. The sequence goes on from NC_072491.1 coordinate 4,533,985, forward strand.
AGGTACAGTCTGAGAGCAAGTCATTGCAGGATCAAGGACCTGCTGTATTAATCCATACAAAGACAATGGCGATTGAAGAATTATAAGTGTGGTACAAGGGAGGTAATACCCTTGGCATGATCACTGATAAATGATAGACAAGGTACAGATGAGAATCACCAATGACCTTCTCTCCTTACCTTCCTCGGAAGGACTATTCTAAGGCAGTGTGTTTCTACTGGGCCTGATTGGAGGAGTCCTGTATGAGCAAATACTCGATTATACATTTGTATTGAGTCGTGACTAGCTCATAGATACACCCATTTGTGTTTGCTTTCTACCTTCTTCCTTGCTCACCTTACATTTCTCTCAGTCTCACTCGTCTAAATCGTAGTTCCCAATAAAGCATTAGTATTTAGAATGTTCAGGAGGCTCTGTTTTCCAGAACACCTAGATGAAGTCAGTGTCTTCTTTAATGAGCTTCACAGGAAGAGTTTTATTCAATAAAAATTTTCACCACCGGCCACTAAATCTTTAAGTTCATGACTTGTGAGAATACAAACATACACTTAAATCACTTAAAATCAGAACAGAAAGCAAGCTTAAAAAACTTGGCAATGACATTTAGCCTAAGATGGCAAACAAAGGAAAAAAAAATCTCATTCCACAATTGAACCTAAAGAAAGTAAGTAACTGATTCAGTCTTGGGAAGTATAGTAGAGGAACATAAAAATCCACCTGATATCTGACAGGGCTGGAACGGTACCATTCATTAACTTTTACAGATAAAAATATCACAATTTTAAAAGATTGCTAAATGTTAACAATGAAGTTATTTTCACTCACATTTGGTTTTAAAGGAGTATTTGCTTTTTAAAGCCAATTCCAGATTTAATTTTGTAACCCGTAAGATGAGGCGGTCACCCCAGGCTCTAGCCTTGGCCCAGGCATGATGGTGACTGTTGTCCTCAGCCAGGACTGTACTGTGATGCCAGTGGTCCTAGCGGGCCACCTCTGGACTTTTTTTTTGTTGTTGCTTGTTTTGTTAATCCTCACTCAAGGATATTTTTCTACTGATTTTTAGAGAGAGTGGGGGGGGGGGGGGGGGAGGGAGGGAGAGAGAGAGAGAGAGAGAGAGAGATATCAGTGTGAAAGAGACACATAGATTGGTTGCTTCTCCATGGGCCCCAACCAGGGCCAGGGATCAAGCCTGCAACTGAGGTGCGTGCCCTTGACCAGAATCGAACCTGGGACCCTTCAGTCCACAGGCCGATGCTCTATCCACTGAGCCAAACAGGCTAGGGCTAGACACCTTTTATGTGAGAGAGAAACTCATTTGTTGAAACCTATGTAATTTGCTGCTTTTCTGCGTTGTACAACTCAACCAAATTGCACTTGATAGAGTTTGCTTCTGTGCTGTGCTCTGAGGTTAGAAACCAGAATTTAATCTATTGGGCGACCGTATATCATCTCTGTTGAGTTCTGACAGTGAGATGAATTAGCATAAGACCTATTTCCCTTCATTTACTCTCAAGAACTCAGAATTCCTGTCCCAGAGAGACTTGGAAATTTTTCAAAGAAAGTGGCAACTTGGAGCCTTCAGAAAACAACCCTGCTACCACTAGCCACCGAAGAAGATTGCTTTGGTTTCCATTTGGTTTAGCAAATTTAATAGAAGATGCATTCTTTTACCTTTCGTAACGGTCACCTCTCTGGTGTTGTCAGTTTTCGAGGAAAGAGAGTTTTTTATGTTCAATTGGTAATGACATTGAAGCTTATGTCCTGCAGGACCTAGTTCCGAGTTGGTATGTTCGGATAAACTAGCTCCTTAGAGGTAGCAAGTGCACAAATAGCACAGGAGAGACCCGGCAGTACTGGACAATGGACAGATGAAGCCATGGTCCCAGGATCTCAGCACATCTGCTGCCTCTCAGCGGGGGTCAGCCATCAGGGCACGCCTGAAGGGGGCCAAGCACCTGGAGCCCCATTCCATGTCTCTGCTCCCAGCTGCCTTGCTAAGCATGGCAATCATTATCATCCCCGAGTGGCCAGACCTGCCACATCTCAGGCTGCTCCGAAAGCTTGCTGGATGCTGTAATCTTGGCCCCGGTGAAGGGCAGCATACATTTCAATTAAGTTGTGCCCAGAAATCCCCCTGAACAACGCCACAGAGGCAGCGAGTCTAGAGGACTTGGAGTTGGGTGACTTGAGTTCAAATCCTAGACTATTCACCTACTGGTTTTGTGAGCCTGGGTAAGGCACGTAGCTGTTACGAGTCTCTGTCTCTTAAGCTATGAATGGCGCAGATTCGCTTAATAGTCAATGAGCACCTGCTAAGAGCTAGAGGCTGGGTTAGGAAGAGTCCAAAAAAGATAAAACTCGTTTCCTGCCTCAAAGGAGCTCATACTGTGGATTAATGAAGAAGGAAGAGTCCATGGGGGGTGTTAGCTTTCCTCATAGGGTTGTTGAAGGAGTTCAATGAGATGACATAGATAGAAGCACTTTTAAGCCAAAATACTCAACAAATGTACAACAAAAACACTCAACAAATGCTACAGCTCTTGAAATTCTATGTCATTTATGTGCCCTACATTTGCATGAGCACAGAATACTCACAGAACGTCTGGAGAGGTGCTCAAGGGATATACAGTGTTGACGGCCTCTGCAAAGCAAAAAGAAAGATGGGAAGACTTATGAGGTCTGCATGACCTGTTGACACGAATACAATTAGCATTAAAATTCAAAGAGTAACAATGGAATTCCAGTAATGCAGAGCACGAGGCCCCATCGGGGAGCCCTGCTCTATGCAGGTGTGTGAATTGGAATTCAGGGTGATCATGAACAATGACCAGGCCTCTGATAACTAGTAATTACACCCCAGAGTCAGGGAACAAGTAAACAGTTCGAGGAGATCGGCGCTTTCAGGTGGAACTTGTATGCATATAAGCATAACCCATGGACACAGACAATGGGGGGAGGCCTGGGTTGGGGGGGGGGGCGTGTAGAAATGGACTAGGAGCAGTCAGTGGGCAAAAAAGAGGACATATGTAATACTTTCAACAATAAAGAATTTTTTTATAAAAAGAAAACAGTTCCAAGAAGCTCTTTATGACCTTTTTAAAGTCTTTCTGCCTTCAGCACATTGAATGGGGGAAATAAATGTATCTTGCACATCTGCTGTGCGTATTCAGTGAATTAATTCACAAGGAAGTGTTTCATAAGCCACACAGAATCATACAAATCAGGACTTCATGATAAAGCCGTTGTCCTTGGTAATCCTGGGATCGTCATCTCCTGCTTGAGGAGGTGAGGAGGAAGGAAGCTCCTCCCCCCCCCCCCCCCCCCCCCCCCCCCCCGCCTGTCTATATTATGGCGGCTCTGATGTGAGGCTCCCTCCAGCCCCGCCCACTTGCAGTGGGCCTGATGCAGAGCCCCTGGCGCTGCTGCTGCCACTGAGGCAGGAACCTCCCTTGAAGAAGAGAAGCCGCTTTTTCATTCCCAGGGGAAAGGGAGGCCTGCGCTGGGCGGAGAATCCAGGCTATTGAATAGGATAATTGTCGTTCTTGTTTTTCCTTTCTGCACTTTCCTCTGATCCCAACCTTCTGAGATGTTTGTATATATCGGGCGAGGCAAGGAACCTACTGGGGTCTCCTTGGTGTGGCTGCAAAATGGCCCTCAAAACTCATCCATGGAAGTCCGCCAACCTTAGACGGTCACCTCCACCGGCCCGAAGTATTTCTATGTGTGCAGAGCGGCGGGGGAGAGATGGCTTCCATTACGTGGAGGACTCTCACGTGGAAAGGAGATCAGATGTGTTCCGTGTAGCCCTTAGGGCTGGAAAAGGATCGATGGGTGCAAGTTTAGTGAGACGCGTTCCGATCAATGCCGGAGTACAGTGGGCTGCGAAGTACTGGGGCTACAAAGGTAAAACACATGCTCTCCGTTCCCAAGGAGCTCAGGCTGGAGCAGGAGAGATGAACGCTACATATGTATATGTCAACAAATACATACAAAATGATAGGATGATTTCCATACTACAGCGCTATGCAAGGTTCCTGCGCACATCCCCATAAGAACAGTGACCAGTATAACACAAAATACCACCTGCTCTGCCTTCAAACATGATGGGCATTCTGGATTTCCAAAATCCAACTGCCTCTCAGCTCAACTGTTGCCAGTCTGGTCTAAGACACTCTAATCTTATCTCCTGGATTACTAAGTAGCTTGCTGATCCCCAAAGTCTTGCCCAATGTTTATTAACACAGCCTTCAAAGAAATGCTGTGCAAACATACAGGTAGGAATTTTATGCCTAGCCATACTGGGGGACCTGATACAGATCAAAGCCTCTTGCTGGACAAAATATATGAAGTCACTGCTTCGGGAGGTCACTCGTTTGCTCAAAACCCTCCAAGGGCTCCCCATTTCAATCAGTGTAACAGTCCTTAGGATGGTCTATGAAATTTTGCAAATGTGGCTCCTTCGTATTTCTCCATTCTCTCCTTGTGAACTCTGACTTACTCACTCTGACCAGCCACACTGGCCTCTCGGCTATTCGCCAAACTCGGTAGGCACTTTCTGTCTTGGGAATTTGCAGCTTCTATTCCTTTGGCACAGAATGCTCTTCCATGCTCTCAGTGAAGTCTTTCCGGATTCCTTAGTTAAAACTGGTTCTTCCAGCCTGTGGCATTCCACACATCATTTCTACTTTCCATTTCTCTCTAGTGTTTATGATAATATAACATCCTCTATAGCTTGCTCACTGACTTCACCTCTTGTTTTTACCACTAGAATGTAAGTCCCATGAGAGCAAGGAATTTGTTTGCTTTTATCACTCGGAACGGTACCTGGCAAATAGCAAGTGCTAAGTCATATTTATTCATGTGTAAATAAATGGATGTGATTTACTTTAGCAAAACCGATTTCTCAGTGTGGTGAGTACAGTTCATTTGTAGTCACCATTCCCAAGGGGAATTAACACAGATTTAAGAATACATATGCTATAATTTCTACTTAAATGTCACCTCCACAATGTCGCTTTCCTTAATGTCACATCTAAAATAACATGCTCATCACTCAGTATCCCGTCACCTGCTTTAGATTTGTTTATAGCACTTACAATTATTTTATATTTTGTCACATGTTGGTTTGCCTATATACACTCCATCTTCTTTACTAAAGTGTCATATTTATGAGGACAGAAATTATGTCAATTTTGCTCACTGTTATCCCAATACTGGTACACATATCTTGCCCTGCTTAGGAAAAACTAAAATCAAATAAATGCATTTGTTTTTAAAGTGATCAATAACAAAACCTTTTAATTAATGGCAGAGTAGTAATGTGGTATCATGAAATTTTCCACAGATGATATTTATAAAAGCTGTATAATTAAAAATAACTAGTTAATAAGACCAGAAATATTCCAAAATATCTAGGAGTCTTTGAAGTGTTTAATTTCAGAAAAATGCAAATGTCAGGTGTAAGGATTGTGAGCTTGGGGCTTTCTGGCAGGAGACAACTATCCAAGCGCTTTGATTACAGCTTCGGGAACACAGCCTTATTGGCGAGAGGGGGCAGAGATAAACTGTGAGGGCTGTAAAAAGCAGATGGCAATTTGAAGGGGGAATCCTTGCAGAGAGAGAACAAAAGGAATAAGAACCAAAATATGATGATAAACTCAGGCGAAATGCTTGGATGCCATTTAATTTATGATTGTCCAGAGCAGACCCAGGGGACTGGTGTATAAAATGAAGACAAAGCCAAGGAGACAGGTAGAGGTATATGAGGTCTAACATGTGTGTTTGCTGCATTTTGCTTTGAATGCATTCCCCAAATCTGAACAGCTCAGGTGGAAAAAAAAAAAATTGAAGCTTCACAGGTTTGAAGTGTCAGAGGACAAAGCCTTAACCCAGCAGAAGAGCTGAAAGTTCTGAAGGATTTCCTATAAGCAAGGTTCCCCCATTGCTGCCCAGCTCTTTGGATGAGTGTCAAATGATGCATTACCTACTTCTTATCTTCGGCACTTTGCTCAAGCACCTACTCCTTCACAAAAACACATCTTCTGTCCCTATCCTGTGAAATTGCATCCATTTTAAAAATGTCCTCTAGGTTATGAGGCACATGAAGGTAGGGTCTGTATCTATTATGTTCACTGCTGATGCTTTAGAGCAGTGGTTCTCAACCTCTCTAATGCCGCGACCCTTTAATACAGTTCCTCATGTTGTGGTGACCCCAACCATAAAATTATTTTCGTTGCTACTTCATAACTGTAATTTTGCTACTGTTATGAATTGTAATGTAAATATCTGTGTTTTCCGATGGTCTTAGGCTCTACAGCAGCGGTTCTCAACCTGTGGGTTGCGACTCACAGGTTGAGAACCGCAAGCAGGGTTGCCTAAGACCATTGGAAAACACAGATATTTACATTATGTTTCATGTCCTCAACAACTATAAACTTACTTTTGTAGGGAAAAGGTTATTTTCAAAGGTTGTTCATAGGGGCCGATGAGAAGTGTTGAGAGGTCTTTTCTGATATGGGTACATTTGTCTAGCTGCACCAGCTGTGGCTAATTCACTCTTGTTTCCAGGGATTGACTTCCGAGCTCACGTAATGAATAGTTACAGTGGCTCTAATGACAGCACTTCCTGGACTCGATGAATGCCCAGCAGGAAGCTCTTGAACATGGCAAGGGGCAAATACCAGATGGCCAAAGTCAAAGAGGTGCTTGCACCAATGTCACCACAAATTGCCCATTATTTAGACAAAAACCATCATCGACATCCTACAGTGCCAAAGAGGACACTAACAACTGGATTCGTGACTCTAAGGTATGTATGTGTGCACCAGGTTGACTTGGGAATTGTGGTGTGTGGTTAATGACCATGGGCTAAGGGAAGGTCCTTGGGTAGAGAAAAAATGTCAACTTACCAGCCTATGACTTTGGAAACTCACTTATGTACATTGAGTCTCTGTTTGTTCAACTATCCAATAGTGATACAGCTGATTTTTCAATCAACTGTGAAGGATAAAATGAAATGAAGGCCAACTGTTGGTATTAATATGTGTGTGCCCATACACATGCATTCACACAGATGCACTTCATGTTTTATAAAGTAATATTTAAGTATTTTATCTTTAATTAAGAGTAAAAAATGATTGAAGACATATAAGAAGATATAAAATATCTTAAGAAGGTATACAAGGAGGTATAGAGCATAATAAAGTCAACATCCATGCATCTACCAGCTACTCTTCAATAGAGAGGAGCCTTCTGTATTCATCACACGAATTGCCTCCTTCTTCTCCCCTCAACAGAAGAAATAGATATCTTGAATTTGGTGTTAATCTATCCCTTGGGTTTCTTCATAATTTACAACTGCTTTGATTACTCTTGAGCTCTATAAATTGCATCATACTGGACGTATTATGCAATTTGCTTTTCTTGCTGCTAATTCTGAGTGAGGTTCTTCCATATGGATGCATAGAACTTGGCTTACTCACTTTCACTCCTACATCCTGGTCTTTTAAGTGAATATATAACAATTTATATACAGTCTCTACTGGTGGACATTTAGAATGTTTCCAGTTTTTTTCCCTCTTGAATACTTATGTGAATTTACTAGATTTTGCCAAAGTGTTTCTTACACCAGTTGTAGCACTTTATATACCCACAAGCCAAGCTGTGGATGAGAGTTCCTTTTGTTCCACGTCTTTGCCAAATCTTGGTTTGGTCATATACACACTGCTTAACAGATATGTTGGATATGGAATAATCTCCCATTGTAGTTTTAATTTACATTTCCCTAATTACCAGTAAAATTGTGAAGTAAAGCATTCTTTTTACATATACTTATAGGGCATTTGTGATTTCTTTTCTACAGGTTACCAATTCTAACCTTACTATTAAAGAAAAAACTGAACAATTAAACAAACAAACAAACAAATAAATAAATAAATGTAACAAACAAACAAACAAAAAACCCCACAACACAACTAAATACTATTTTTGTTGTTTTTTCTTATACACTGCTCCCTGCAGCTTCTAAAAGTGAGTTCGTCCAACCTTAGCGCCATAGACTGCTATCTCATGGTCACAAGATGGCTGCAGCACCTCCAGCATAGCACCAGGCAATCAGAGAACCTCTTGTTTCAGAAAATAAAATGACACTTTCTTAGAAACCCTCAGAATATCTTTGTTTAAAGCTCAGTGGCCAAAACTATGTCATATGCCACAAATTTAAATGAGACAAAATCAAAGAACTCTCAGTAAGAGAGGAGGGGTGCAAAGCTATTGATTATGCAATCAGCAGCATCTGCCATAAAATCACTTCTGTATTTTGTTTCTTGTTTTTATTTTTATTTTTTTGGGGTCTCTTTTTATTGCTCTGTAGAGGTTCATGATATCTTATGAATTCAAATTCCTTGTTGGTTACTTATGTTATAAATATTCTTTAATCAATAATATATTCATCAACAAATCATTTCAAGAGATATAAAAACACTTGATAAGATTAAGCAAATGCACAATAAATTTATACTTTGATACTTAATACTCAATGAGGTGGGGTCTTCAGGAGGTAATTAAGTCATGAGGGTGGAACCCTCATGAATGGAATTAGTGCCCTTGTTAAAGAGACCCCCGAGAGCCCACTCAGTCCTTATCCCATGTGAGGAGACAGCTAGAAGACCAGAAGATGAACAAACAGGAAGTGGGCACTCACTAGACATTGAACCTGCCAGTGCCTTGACCTTCCCAACCTCCAGAATGGTGAGAAAGACATTTCTGCTGTTTTTAAGCCACCCAATTTATGGTATTTTGTGATAATAGACTGACTGGACTAAGACAAGGATGAAAGGTAATTTTAGCCTGAGCACAAGCAAGTAAGAAGGGATCTAGGAAGTGGTCATGAGAAGCAGAATGAGCATTCCGTTTGCAGGCGTATTTTTAAATGTTGCAAAAGTAATATGAACCAAGTGGGACAGGGCAGGGCCAGCAGTGTGTGCACAGGAAGGAAGGAAAGCTGGGTTGGCCATTTATTGCCAGGGATCTGCTCCTCCAACCTGGACCGACTGGTATGGAAGCACCTGTGCCCCACAAGCTGGCAGCAGACATGGAGCCAACCACAACCAAAGCAGAGTCCCGTGAATTCACGTTTAACTTTCCGGAACCAGCATGTCGGGTTTAATTGATTCAGGCCTCTGTTCAAGTGTCCTCTTTATAATAAGGACTTTCCTGACCACCTATTTACAATAATGTCCCCTGATCAATCTCTGTCCCTTCTATCCTCTTTATTTTTCATCTTAGTCCCTATTCCCACTGGGCAAATGTGCCTATTTGCTTTGGTTCACGGCATCAGTGCTAGAATAGTGCCTAAAAGTGCACTAACATGTCCACTTTTTGTAATTAGAATGAAATTATTTTAAAGTTGTGCCTCTGACTCACTCAGAGCACATTCTCTTTGTCAAAAGTTGGGCTATTTTCTGAAAATCTCTAAACTGATATCTCTCTGCAGCTGTACTGCAAACAGACTAGTCATCCCCACCCCCCAGTTAGACAACAGAACTACAGCAGACAGCTCAGATCCCACCCCCAGGTAGACAACAGAACTACCACAGACAGCTCAGGTCCCACCCCAAGTTAGACAACAGAACTACCACAGACAGCTCAGATACCACCCCCAGGTAGACAACAGAACTACAGCAGACAGCTCAGATCCCACCCCCAGGTAGACAACAGAACTACAGCAGACAGCTCAGATCCCACCCCAAGTTAGACAACAGAACTACAGTAGACAGCTCAGGTCCCACCCCCAGGTAGACAACAGAACTACAGCAGACAGCTCAGGTCCCACCCCCAGGTAGACAACAGAACTACCACAGACAGCTCAGGTCCCACCCCCAGGTAGACAACAGAACTACCACAGACAGTTCAGATTCCACCCCAAGTTAGACAACAGAACTACAGCAGACAGCTCAGATCCCACCCCCAGGTAGACAACAGAACTACAGCAGACAGCTCAGATCCCACCCCAAGTTAGACAACAGAACTACAGCAGACAGCTCAGATCCCACCCCAAGTTAGACAACAGAACTACAGTAGACAGCTCAGGTCCCACCCCCAGGTAGACAACAGAACTACAGCAGACAGCTCAGGTCCCACCCCAAGTTAGACAACAGAACTACCACAGACAGCTCAGGTCCCACCCCCAGGTAGACAACAGAACTACCACAGACAGCTCAGATCCCACCCTCCAGTTAGACAACAGAACTACCACAGACAGCTCAGGTCCCACCCCCAGGTAGACAACAGAACTACAGCAGACAGCTCAGATCCCACCTTCCAGTTAGACAACAGAACTACCACAGACAGCTCAGATCCCACCCCAAGTTAGACAACAGAACTACCACAGACAGCTCAGGTCCCACCCCCAGGTAGACAACAGAACTACCACAGACAGCTCAGGTCCCACCCCCAGGTAGACAACAGAACTACCACAGACAGCTCAGGTCCCACCCCCAGGTAGACAACAGAACTACCACAGACAGCTCAGGTCCCACCCCAAGTTAGACAACAGAACTACAGCAGACAGCTCAGGTCCCACCCCCAGGTAGACAACAGAACTACCACAGACAGCTCAGGTCCCACCCCCAGGTAGACAACAGAACTACAGCAGACAGCTCAGATCCCACCCCAAGTTAGACAACAGAACTACAGCAGACAGCTCAGATCCCACCCCAAGTTAGACAACAGAACTACAGCAGACAGCTCAGGTCCCACCCCCAGGTAGACAACAGAACTACCACAGACAGCTCAGGTCCCACCCCCAGGTAGACAACAGAACTACCACAGACAGCTCAGATCCCACCCCAAGTTAGACAACAGAACTACCACAGACAGCTCAGGTCCCACCCCAAGTTAGACAACAGAACTACAGCAGACAGCTCAGGTCCCACCCCCAGGTAGACAACAGAACTACCACAGACAGCTCAGGTCCCACCCCCAGGTAGACAACAGAACTACAGCAGACAGCTCAGGTCCCACCCCAAGTTAGACAACAGAACTACAGCAGACAGCTCAGATCCCACCCCAAGTTAGACAACAGAACTACAGCAGACAGCTCAGGTCCCACCCCCAGGTAGACAACAGAACTACCACAGACAGCTCAGGTCCCACCCCCAGGTAGACAACAGAACTACAGCAGACAGCTCAGATCCCACCCCAAGTTAGACAACAGAACTACAGCAGACAGCTCAGATCCCACCCCAAGTTAGACAACAGAACTACCACAGACAGCTCAGGTCCCACCCCCAGGTAGACAACAGAACTACAGCAGACAGCTCAGGTCCCACCCCAAGTTAGACAACAGAACTACCACAGACAGCTCAGATACCACCCTCCAGTTAGACAACAGAACTACCACAGACAGCTCAGGTCCCACCCCAAGTTAGACAACAGAACTACAGCAGACAGCTCAGGTCCCACCCCCAGGTAGACAACAGAACTACCACAGACAGCTCAGATCCCACCCTCCAGTTAGACAACAGAACTACCACAGACAGCTCAGGTCCCACCCCAAGTTAGACAACAGAACTACCACAGACAGCTCAGGTCCCACCCCCAGGTAGACAACAGAACTACCACAGACAGCTCAGGTCCCACCCTCCAGTTAGACAACAGAACTACCACAGACAGCTCAGATCCCACCCTCCAGTTAGACAACAGAACTACCACAGACAGCTCAGATCCCACCCCAAGTTAGACAACAGAACTACCACAGACAGCTCAGGTCCCACCCCCAGGTAGACAACAGAACTACCACAGACAGTTCAGGTCCCACCCCCAGGTAGACAACAGAACTACCACAGACAGCTCAGGTCCCACCCCCAGGTAGACAACAGAACTACCACAGACAGCTCAGGTCCCACCCCCAGGTAGACAACAGAACTACCACAGACAGCTCAGATCCCACCCCCAGGTAGACAACAGAACTACCACAGACAGCTCAGATCCCACCCCCAGGTAGACAACAGAACTACCACAGACAGCTCAGATCCCACCCCCAGGTAGACAACAGAACTACAGCAGACAGCTCAGATCCCACCCCCAGGTAGACAACAGAACTACCACAGACAGCTCAGATCCCACCCCCAGGTAGACAACAGAACTACCACAGACAGCTCAGATCCCACCCCCAGGTAGACAACAGAACTACAGCAGACAGCTCAGATCCCACCCCCAGGTAGACAACAGAACTACAGCAGACAGCTCAGGTCCCACCCCCAGGTAGACAACAGAACTACAGCAGACAGCTCAGATCCCACCCCAAGTTAGACAACAGAACTACAGCAGACAGCTCAGGTCCCACCCCCAGGTAGACAACAGAACTACAGCAGAAAGCTCAGGTCCCACCAGGAACTTCGGGCATTACTCACACAGCACGTACTTTAATTAAAAGCCCTTACAAAGTAGCCAAGCAACCCTTTCTTGAAAATTCACTTTTCAAGAAATATTTATATTTTTCCCCTTTGTAATCTGATCCAATTAAGCATGTGGGGATGGAAAGCAATAAAACCTACGACCAAGATTACATTTAAATTTGCCAGTGAAGACCTGAACCCTAGCAAAACTGCACAGGAACATGCAGATGAGATGCCCTAAGGTTGGTGCTCATAATAAACCAATTAACAGGTTTTGAAACTTGTCAACCTACAGTCTTCAGGGGAAGTGAAGAAACACATCTTGAAAGCTGCAGAAATGGGCAAATTGGGCAGGGCCATGTCAAACTTCCCACTCTAGCTAAGAATATTTCTCTGTGGTCTACAAAAGTGAAAAAGGCACAACGCAGACAAAATCAACTGTCTGATTTTAGATTCAGCTTTTGAAAATGATGAATAATTTATTAAGGTAAAATAAGAAAAGAAAAAGAAATTGGCAGCAAAGTCTCAACAAATACCCAAAGAAAGAATACCCTTGGGGCAACATTCTCTAACCATAATGAAATACACTGCCAGAAAGCTACCTTTGAAAACATAAACAATGAAAAAGCACTTGAAAATGATTTATTGGTACAAAAAGTACTCTACTAGAAAACACAAATGTTTACAAGTAATTATAAATAAGTGAAATGAAGAATTAAATACCAAAACTTGTGGGATTAGCTAAAGTTTAGAGAAAATGTATAGTATAAATGCATATATAGGAAAATTTAAAAGATGTGACTATTGTACACAAGTTAAAATGAAAAGCAACAATAGAGACAAAATAAAGCCAAAGAAAGTACCAGAAAGGAAAGAAAACAATAAACAGAAAATAATTATAAAGGAAACAAATATAAGAGGTGAACAAGCAAAAAAAAAGAGGGAGAAGTAACAAACAGTATTCGAAATTAAAGTACAGGAAATGAAGTCTATAGCTAGCTTTGCTCTACTTCTTTAGAGCAGGTAAAGGAAAGTAGATTAGAGCTTGCAAAGAAATAAGAAAAATTTTGAGTAATGAATTAAAAAACTAGATTGCTGTCTCTTAGAAGCTCAGTAGGGGTGGCAGTATTTGGAGACTGAGTGAGAGGTTGGCGGAAAAGTGAGCTCAGCACCAGCACCTGCTGTCCAGGGCTCACAGATTCCAAGTAAGATGCCTTCTTGCTTGATGACCAGGAAATGCAGTCTCAGGATTAGAAATACATGTCATTTAATCAACCCTTTGGCTAAAGTCTATGACATTTTTATAAGAATCTATAGATCTAACAGCATCACTCCAATCTCCACATGACGTTTCCTCTGTTCAGAGGTCCATCTCCAAACTTCTCCTCTCTAAAAGGACACGAGTCATATTGGATTAGGGACCACGATACTCCAATAGGACCCCATCTAACTAATTACATCTGCAATGACTTTATTTTCAAAGAAGGTCATATTCCGAAGAACTGGTGGTTAGGACTTCAACACGTGAACTTCAGAGGGACACACTTCAACATGTAACAACATGTATATTCTTCCTTATATATCTGAAGAGTCATTCTTACTTAGGCATCCCTTCCTGTATTATTATTTTTTTGACCACCGATGTCATTGTTGGGAGCCTTATAACATAACAGCTAAGATGATGGGCTCTGGTCCAGACAGCCTGGGTTCTAAACCAACCTCCACAATTCACCAGCTCTGTCAAGCTACTTGGCACATTTCTTTCCACCTCTATTCTCAGCTTCATCATCTATAAACTTGGGGCAACAATGGTATGGATTATTGTGAGGAATAAAAGAGTTAGGAATTTAAGCACCTGGCACAGAGTGAGATCTGAATGTTTTCTTATTCCTATAAACCCACCTCCCACCTTGCATTCAGGTGGGGTTTTCATTTATAAAGCATGTTCCCACATCTAATATCATTTTATCAACACAGGATTCTGTGAGTTAGGCCAGGACTTTTTTTTTTAAATATATATATTTTATTGATTTCAGAGAGAGGAAGGGAGAGGGAAAGAGAGAGACATCAATGATTAGAGAGAATCATTTATCGGCTGCCTCCTGCACACCTCACACTGGGAATCAAGCCCACAACCCAGGTATGTACCCTGACCAGGAATGGAACCGTGACCTCCTGGTTCATAGTTCAATGCTCAACCACTGAGCCACACTGGCTGGGCTCAGCCAGGACTTTTAATCCTCATTTCCAGTGCATGGATGCACAAAGTTGCAGAAAAACATGGTGCCTGTTGGAGAAAACCAAGTAGGCAATGGAAATGGTACTAGAACCCAGGGGATGTGATTGCTAGCCTGTTGTGTTCAATTGACACCAGGCTGTGTGGTGGTTAGATTAAATTTAAATTTAAATTTAAATGGTAAGATTCCAAGAAAAAAACCCCAGTTGGCATGACATGAAGCAAATGCTTAATTCCCGTCAAAACTTGAGCTGAGCCCCGCCTGTGTGGATCAGTGATTGTCAACCCATGAACCATGAGGTCACTGTTCAATTCCCCCTCAGGACACATACCTGGGTTGCAAGCTCGATCCCCACTAGGGGGCATGCAGGAAGCAGCCAATTGATGATTTGCTCTCATCATTGATGTTTCTATCCCTCTCTCCTCCTCCCTTCCTCTCTCTGAAATTTTTTTAAGCTGAGCGAATACCATGACATTATCACGTGTTTTAGACGAGTGCTATCTTATCTTTTCTTCAGAAATGCAATCTGTCTTTTTAGGCTCTGTGGCAGTTCTATTAAATTTGTCTCTACTATGTTATTTCTGAAACCCTTTGAAGGGGATGATTGCAAATTCCACGGGTTGCTCAGGCCTTCTGGAAATGATGGGGTGAAAAGTGATGACATTATGTTAGCTTTTGAAATTTCACCCAGAAATGAGAAGAGTCCTTTATGCTTTCTCTCTCTCTCTCTCAGGCTTTCAACATGGACAACGTCAAGTGGCTGAGTTGGAAATTGTGCTGCATATGCAATTAGAACCCCTGTGGAGGCCACGGAATCCAATTACAGTTGCAAAGTCATATAACAATATGAGGGCCTATCCTGATGAAAACAAGATTTCACTAAGTTCACTGAAGATGGAGGTGGAATAATGCTGAGGTGTGAACTTCTCAATTATGCATCCAGTTCCAAGGAAAGAGGGGCCTCTGTGAGATACTTGTGAATTTTCTCGCTCTGGAAATATTGAATGTGAATCCTCTCAGATTCCTGGAGGATACAGTTCTAAACGTGAATAAATAAGAAGGAATGACTGCATTATGGGTTTTCTGTCAAGGTAACCTTCTTGTCACTTTTAAAATATATATTTTTATTGATTTCAGAAAGGAAGGGAGAGGGAGAGAGAGATAGAAGCATCAATGATGAGAGAGAATCATCAATTGGCTACCTCCTGCACACCCTCTACTAGGGATTGAGCCCACAACCTGGGCATGTTCTCCAACCGGGAATCGAACCATGACCTCCTGGCTCATAGGTCGACTCTCAACCACTGAGCCCCACTGGCTGGGCGTCCTTGCCTTCTCAAAGCTTCTAGAGAATGGGTCAGAACACAGATTAGTCTGCAATTACAAGGCAGCGGGAGAAAGTATGGTATCAGAAAGGAAACTGACTTTGGGAGTGTGGGATCCAAATTGTAGTTTTGCCTGTGGGGGAAATGGAAGGAAGTGGCATGCTCCGGGCACAGGGGAGAGATTTTGTTTGAATTAGTACACCTGTTTCTTCCCTTCTTTGCAATTTCTGTTTTTCCCCCATTACAGTGTGCTGCTCTGGGGCAACTGCCTCACTTATCTCACTGTCTTCGATCTATAGTGACTTCTTTGCAAAGTAAGGAAAATCAGCGAAGTGAGAGTCAACAGTCTCCGAGTGATGCGGTCAGTGGAAACGGAGAGGCCGCAGCAGGCTGGACATTGCAACCTCTGGGAGCTGTTTCTCCATCCGCACATCCTGTGACTCACGCTCTGTTATCACTCGCATGGCCTTTCATTCATTTAATACCCATCATGGCCTGAGTGTTTAAGGCGATGCATCCAATGAGATAGGCAGTTGCAACAGCTCCGAGAGACACAGAGGCCCTGCTTTAGTAATCAGGTCAAGTCACTGTCGCTCTTAAAGGGTTCCGAGTGCCTTTCGGCAGCTCCTTCAGTTCCCTCTGCTTGTTTGCGGCCTGTACTATCTCACTAGCTCACCACATGTTGTGTGAAATTTCAAAATATTCCAGAGCCTGACTCTGTGCCAATCATATCTATTTTAATACATGAAGAAGATCTTCCTCTAGTGTAAGCATTTGATTTACTTATTGGGGGCAATGGGCTCTTTTGAGACTATCATACAAGTAGTATGCCCTTCCCCCAGACAAACTGCTTTTTGTGTTGCTATGCACGGAGTCGTGGATCGCTGAGGCCGACCATGAACTTCTTAGTGCCCGTGGACTCATATTAAGTATCGTGATTTTTAAGAACCCTGAACTCTTTACATCAGCCATCCAGCTCCATACTGGAAAGGGCCTTTTCGTTAACACCTGGTGCCACGTAATGGGTTGAGGCCTGCCTTCTAGCTCTGGCCAGATGCCCCAAGGATATCACTCCAGCTGCTATCTGAGGTCTCCCAGAACCCTGATTCCTGAAACCCTGGAGGCTACCCTATCCAACTGAAAATCTCACATATGTTGTGCATGTCATAGATGATAGATAGACAGATGATTGATATATAGATGCTTGATAAATGATAGATGATAGGTAGGTAAATGATAGATGGATGATTGATAGATGATAGATCAATGATAGATAGATTATTGATAGATGACAGGTAGGTAGATGATAGATAGATATATCTTTTGTTCCAAAATGATCTACCATAAATAAAAAACATCAGCTCCCATCTGCCTTATAATGTTCAAAACAATAACACAAATTATTCAGCTACAGAGAGAAGGGCTACTGTGGTTCCCGGCCCCATTAAAAAGGGGTGAGCTGAATTTTTCACTTCCCAGAAGGGAGGGAGGAATGGAAGTGAGTAAAGCCAGGCAAAAAGATGCAGGAAATGATGAGAAAATCTTTGTATTTCCCAAAAGTCCTCGATTCATGTCTCTGGATTGGGTGGGTGAAATGGATACCAGACTGCCAGGAGGTTCCTGGGGTGCCTGTGGCTGCCCCACAAGCCCCAGCTGGTAGTATAACCAAGTCATTCCCCCAATAGTCAGGGTGATGTCGCTATGACATCCCTGTGGCACCGAACTGCAATGAGTACAAAGGGAGAGTCTTGGGAGCACAGCAGGCCACGAACCTCCTGACCCGCGAGTTGCATGCAGCCGTCTTGCCCCTTTCTTTAAACTCCTCATCATGTAACCATGCATCACATTCAAATTGTGAACTCTATATTTCATATTGTGATGAGGTTTTCCTATTACTAATAGGTACCCCATTGACCGTCATAACCATGTAACATGTAGCAGGTCCTTAACTAGTTCTTCCATTTATTTCAGGCTTCATGATCCTCACTCTTGGTCTAGAATTTGGATCAAGGAGCTGAGGCTCTGAAGGTCAAGTGCCTTTTCCAAGGTCACACACATCAGGCAGTCCCAGTTCTGCGATTTAAACCCACATCTGCCTGACTGCAGAGACCACGGAGCTTTTCTCTTCACACTGTTCCGCGTGCTACCCCCACTGTCACTTTTTTTGGACAGGAAGTGATTCTCTAAGTCCTCATTCTGGTCATGTAGTAAGGGCTCAAGAAACATTGATGGAACTGAATTTGAGTTGCAGAATGAATACCCCCATTTCGTAGCTGGGCTGCTGGCGAAATCCCACACTGGGCAGTAGCAGCAGATCCCTGCTCTCCTGGGGGGAAGCCTCAGATTTGGCTTCCCAGGGTCTCTGGGAGCCTGGTCTCAGGGCGTCTGCAGCGTGGGCACCTTTATAAGGCAGCCTGCAAAACCCTGGGGGGGGGGGGCGGTGTACAGAGCTAAAAATGGCTATTGAAGGAGGCAATCCTGAGCTCTGAGCGTTTAATTACTTATGCCAAAACAAAAGAGCCCGTTTAATAGGATAATTGCCCATGAAAGGGAATTAAATGCAATCAAAAGAAAAATTGAAGCCACAATATTCCCTTGCCTTCTGGAGGTGCAAAGCTAATTGTTTTGCATCGGAAGCTCCATTTGGGGTGTTTCATCCCAACTAATTTTTCAAGTTAGTTGACACTGCAGATACTCATGTTCACTACGTGGGAAGTCAGATCCCCCTAATTCTGGCTTTCAGAGTTGATCTGTGTAACTTAATGCAGCGCTGGGGTTGAAAATGTCGACATCAGGCAGAGGATAGAAAAAAGACAATGTGAATGGCTGTAGTTCATGCGTCACAAACCAGTTGGATGGTGCTGTCAAAAACCACCTTGGTGATAGTACGTTTCTAAAGGGAAGTCGCCTTTAGAGCAAGGAGTACTGGCGAGTGGGAATGGTCCCCCAGAACAAGCAGGTGACAGGCATGCAGTGTTTCAAATGATAACACCCAGGGTCAGCATGGTTGTGGGGGACAGTCCCTCTCACTGAAATGGATGTGGGCTGCTATGACATTTCAGGATACCCTGAAAACACACACACACACACACACACACACACACACATACACACACACACACTAGGGCCTTAGAAGTATATGTGTTCTGTGACAAAACTCCACAGTCATAGAAATGTCTGCCACACAAAGAGTGGTCTGAGTGCAGCAAATATATTATTGCTATAGTATTGCTTTATATTTGAGCTATTGGAAGTTATATACATTCATTTTATAAATGGGCATTAGCTAAATATAGCATTCACAGGGGCATGATGAAATTTTAGATCATTATTTATTGACTTGTCTCTTCCATATGGTTATTGAGTTGTTTGGGGAGAGAAAGGAAATTAAATGGAGATTATGGAAACCGGGCTGATAAAATCAGTGCATAAATGCCTTTTTCCAAATTGTGCCAGGGGCCAGAATGTTGCTTAACTCCCTTTATGTGCTGGGGATCATGTGCCAAGAAAGGCTTCTTAGGTTTCTGCTGATTGATCTACAAAGTATTCTATTTTTATTTTTTTAAATCCTCACCTGAGGATATTTTTCCATAGATTTTTAGGGAGAGGGAAAGACAGAGAGAAATATCAGAGTGAGAGAAACACATTGATTGCTTGCCTCCTGCCTGAGCCCTGACCAGGGCCTAGGCCAGGGAGGTGCCTGCAATCAAGGTATACGCCCTTGACTAGAATCGAACCCGGGATTCTTCAGTCCGCAGGCCGATGCTCTATCCCCTAAGCCAAATCAGGCAGGGCTACAAAGTATTCTAAAAAAAATCCCAGGTCAATAGGGCCCCAGCCACTGAGGGTCTAGGTCATAGTAACAATAACACATTTCACGTGTTTGTTGTAGGGGACCACAGAGCTTTCCAGTGTAGGTAGCCTCAAGCATTTATTTAAATGAGGCATGCGGCCCAGTGGCCACGAGCATGAGTTTGATGTCTGGAATGTTGGCTAGATGGGCCCAAGACACATAAGAGAGCTTTAGGATACAGAAATAAGTGATGAATAAAGCTGTGAGTGTAGGACACACATAGAGTGAGAAAGTGAGAGGGCCTGGAACAGAGGCCCAGTGCATGGACTCTATGTACAGGGTGGACATTGGCCACTGGCATCTCAGCCAGCAAAGGCAACGGACTAGAACCAACTGGTGGCATAGAAAGAAGGAACAAAGTTAGAATTAAGGAAAGAAAATTCCAAGTCGGACGAGAGGAGTCAACCTGTAGAAAGGAGAGGTCAAGGTTAGCTGAGGACTGAAATGCATTTATCATCTCCAGCCATCAGAAATTACAGGTGACTGACCTAAAGGTATTTTAGGGGACAATGAAGGGGGTGACCAGATTGGAATGGTCAAGAAGCATGAGATCAGGAAGAGGGTTTTTCAGGTTTGATCATACAGGGAAGGGAGCAGATAAAGGAACGGCGGAAGGGGAATAAGAAGCTGCTGGAGGTTGCAGCCCTGCCTTCTTTCTTTGTCTAACCCAGGGAGAGGATTTTAAGATGTTTAAATGTTATTGGAAGGAGCCAGTTTATCAAGGGAAGAGGGGGTAATGGGATGCACCCCAGAAGATGGAGTGGAGTGGGGGTGCGGGCCATGACGCACATGTGGGGGAATCACTATCTGATGGGAGGAAAGCTTTCCACCATATGCAGATGAGGCACGAGGGAAGGGGTGCAAGGACGAAGGGCAGAGGGTGTGGTCAAGGACAACAGATGAAACAACAGAACCAGCGGGGGGGGGGGGGGGGGTGCAGTCTGGCCCCAGGGTAACCTGATGGCACAAAGGGCACTACACTCCATGAGTGCCTAGAGGCACCAGCCTATCTCCTCTGGCTTCATCACAACTCAGGTAGAGAGAGCAAGAACACAGACTGTGTCTCTGCCCATGCAGTTAACAACGAAGCCTGCATCACACAGCGAGTTCCTTCATTCACCAGACCTTTATTGCACATCTGTTATGAGTCAGGCAATGTTTGGAAGCACCTGTGAACAAATAGACACCACCATCCCCCCACACCCCCACCCCAAATGTCTCTACTCGTGGAGTTTACATTTTAGTGGACTCAGTTTTAGAGTCAAGAGTTAGACCTATATAAATTCAAAACGTTTCAATCTCTGAGTGATACATCTCTCTTCCCAGCGTTGGGGTAGAAAATAAAGCCTTAAACTTGTTAAGTGGATCACATAAAATATGAGTGAAAGTAAAGTTACACTGTATGCTTATATATGCTCTAAGGAGCAATTGTTTTCAATGCATAAAACTTAGACACCGGTGGCTCTTCACCTAGACTCCGTGCTGTTTTGATGAAGGGAATGTTTCTTATTTACGTTTATGTTCCCAAAGCCTGGCACAATACCTGGCATCCACTTTACGCTCAATTAAACTTTGTGGGATTAATGAACAAATTAGTTCACACATGACAGTTAGATAAATGGCAACAGTGATCTAGAACAAGAAGTTGAATGTCACAGCAGTGGAAAATATGATGCTTCAGGATTATCTTCCATCACGTTCAGTGCTAGACATAGATAGAACTCATTAACAATGCCAGATACACCCATCATTGCCGCCCTGTATAAAAACCACCACCACAACAACATAAACACTCTATGTGGTGGCCATAAACCATACGGAAAACCTGCGAGGCAAGCTATAACCCTAATGATGTTAATTTCAGCCATTTTCGCTCAAGCTGCAGGTTTCAGGATGTTTTATTATTAGACTTTTATAACCTTCAAACTCTTGCCACAAACCTCAATAAATTTTGAGTGGGCGATCCACTTAGCTATGAAATACAGTTATGGCCTTGATGTAGTCAGGATAATTTGGGGCCATAAAACTTTGGGGAAACAGGAAAGCAAGGATGTCTGTGGTGGTTGCTTACCCTGGAAATAAAGAACAGAAATGGATGAGACAGAAGAGGCCTCATCTTCACAAAATGTTTGTTTAAGCTGTGCAAATTCTCTGTTCACTAATGCAGTAATGCTCTGTTTGATTATCTATAACATGAGCATTTCTGTTAATAATGGACATAATAACATAATAGTTGTTCAATAAATGTGCTGGGCTGGATATTCTGCAAAGAGCACAGTTTTTGTAAAAAGGAGACCTGAGTTCAGATCCTGCCTCTGCCACTGACGTGTGTGTGTGTGTGTGTGTGTGTGTGTGTGTGTGTGTGTGAGAGAGAGAGAGAGAGAGAGAGAGAGAGAGAGAGAGACAGAGAGACAGAGAGAGAGAGAGGGAGATTTAGTTTTCTGAAAGTCATTGCCTGACTCATAATAGATGAGCAATTTCAGTTTTTTTAGGATAACGCCTGCTAGGCATGGTCACTGTGTCAGTCACAACTTCCTTGTGTGCTTTCCGCCTTAAAGGCCATTTTCAAGAAGTCTTTCCATGCACGTTGCAATGTTTTGTATTCCTTGCCCCTACCTGTTAGAGCCACGGATGATTAAACCAGTGGGGAAAAGTAACTCCATTAACTGCCTGCACCAGAATGGACAATTCTGATTGCATGATCCAATCATACCTTCCTTGGCAAATATCTTAACCTTTATATGGTACTTTATTATATAGTAAGCACTTGGTAGACTATAATTTATTCAAGGCACATAACACATTTATGAAGCAAACACTTTCCTTTACAGATAAGGAAACAGGGACAAAGGGATGAATAACTTTCCCAAGGGCTGAGAATTGCAGAAGCCAGGCATCCCAGTTCCAACTCTGTGTTCTTAACCACTAGCCTGTACTAGACATAAATGTGAGTCACAGCCCGGCCGGCGTGGCTCAGTGGTTGAGCCTCGACCTATGAACCAGGAGATCATGGTTCCATTCCCAGTTGGGGCACATGCCCGGGTTGTGGGCTCGATCCCCCGTGCGGGGTGTACAGGAGGCAGCCTGTCCATGATTCTTCCTCATCATTGATGTTTCTAACTCTCTCTCCCTCTCCCTTCCACCCTGAAATCAATACAAATATCAAAAATAAATAAATGTGAGTCACAGAAAAAAGGCAATTTTCATCAGGTGAAGAATTAAAAATGTACTATCTGATTAATTTATTCATTCAGAATATTTACCGAGAATCCACGGTGTGTGCCTGGCACTCTGCTAAGTGCTGGGGAGATGGGGGAGGGGGGGATCAACAATGGAAGCAGACAGGGACCCTGGCCTCATGGAGGTAACAATACAAAGAGGGAAGATTGACAATAACAGACCGTCACAAAAATAAATGTTGATGATGGGCTTCAACTGAAAAAGTGTCCGCATGCGTGCCTCTCTCTTCTAGACTGGTTTCCAAAGGGGCCCTCGAGGGTAGGGACAGTCCATCTCCAATGCTATGCATTCCAAGTTCAAAGGAAAAAAGACTGCTTCAAAGCCAAAACAGTACAGCCTTTTATTTTCTTCCATAAATAGATGTTACCAACCGAAATCAGGCATTAACTAAGCTATGACTCAGAAATGTGCCAAGCAGAACTCAAGTGCTATGAGCAAAAGCATCCATTATTCTACATGAGGCAACCAATTTATCAAGAGAGACGTAAACAAATTCAGTTTGTCCTTGTCAACCGTAAATATTCAACATTTTTTAACACAACCCAATTAGACTGCTAACAACTCTTTGATTTATTTATTGAAATGAAATTGCTTCTCATCCCTAAGCTGTTGGGGCCTTCACAAAATGCAACCGCCTGCAGAGTGGCCGCGTGAATTGGGCAGGTCCCTCCCCCCTGCATCACATGTAAAACAGGTCCTGGTAGACCAGGTGTCTCTGCCACCGTGAGATGGGTTATTTCCATCCGTGGAAAAGCAAGACAGTGCTCAGTGTATAGTCAGAGGGTTGGGCCCACATTCTGCTCCAGTTTTTACCAACTTTGAATGAAAGAATGTTTATTTCATAAGGTTTAGTCCTATCACATGTAAATGAGATGATCATAATACCTACCCCTGAGAGTGTATAGGAAAATCAATTTGAGAAATGGTTGGGAGGTAAAAGGTGGTAGATATCAATAAGTGTCATAAAATAGTCACTGAGGGTCTTCCACATGCCATGTTCCATGCTCATCTCTACAGACACAACGATGCCTAGAGGAGGCCCCTGCCTTCTGGATGTCCATGGCAGTGAGGGGAGTGAATAGATAATACCCTATGGACAACCTTTATGAAGCAATTACTATTGGAAGGCTCTGAGCTAGTCTGTTTCTTCTATTCATTCATTTAACAAAAATATACTGGGAACTCCTTCGTACCAGGCACTGTTTTGCCACTTGCATTATCTTCTCCCCATTGTCTTCTCGTATTAACCTTCATAACTAAGCGATAAAACAGATGCTTTTGCAAATGCCCCTTTCCACAAAAAAGAACACCGAACCACACAAAGGTGCCGTAGCATCATCCAACCTCAAAAAGTGAATAATGAGTAGAGATGCGATAGGACCACAAACCTTTCTGAATTTAAAAATCTGTACCTGGACCTAAAAATTCACTGGCCTGGGAAGGAGGCAATCAGGGAAGCTTCAAGGGTTGGAGGGGGGAGATGTGGTCTCTCTATAGGGGATCTCCAGACAGACAAGCGACTTGGGGAGATCCTTTCAGACAAAGGGTTCAGCAAAGGTAAAGACGTGGACACGGGGGAAAGCATGGCACCTTGGGAAATGAAATGTCACTCAATAGTAAGGCCTTTTAAGGCCTTCATACCTGACTTTCTTCCTTCCGCCTTTCCCGGCCATTCTAATTACTTTATGCATGCCTCTTCCCCTCTTCCCCCCATTCATTCTTTTGAATTGAGATTCGAAAGAAAAATGAGCCAGCCATTCTCAGAGGATTGAAGTGATTTTGCAGAGAATCTGGCCAGCAGCCTGCCTTGGGCTCAGCTCAGAGAATGTGTAGTACCCAAAATAAACTCATCCCTGCCCACAGCTCTGCAGCTGGATGAAACCAAGCAGATGGTAGCGAAGACAAGAGCAGCCTCCGTAGAACACCTTGAACCAGTACAGAGAGGCCAGCCCCAGGAGCTCCAGAGGGGAAGTTTAGGGAGGGGTGTCTGTGTGTGCATGTGAGCGCCCCCACAAAACCTTCAAACTATCCACAAGGAAAGCAGATCTGGAAGCTTCTGCACGGAGGAATACTCAGTTCAACTTCCCAGGTCTCCTGTGTATGGTATAGACAGCAATTAGGAAGTTGACACCCTGTGGGAGTGGAGGGCAGAGCTTTGGAGCTGGGCTACCTGGGGCTTTAGCCGAGTTTTGCTGCTTTCTGGCTTGATGACTTTGGCACCTTACTTACGGGTAGATAATGGTGCATGGTTTTCTCTTCTTCCAAATGAGCATCATCATTGTCCTCTCTCCTAGGATGACTGTGAGGAATGAATGTGATGACTCATGCATCTAGCACAGGGTAGGGGCTCAACAAATGACAGCTTTTTGTTTGTTGTTTTGATGTTATTATTACTTTTATGGACCTCTTTTATCCTATTTTCTATTTCTAATCTTGGAAACAACCCGGTGATGTCCACAGCATTTTTTCCTCTTTACTTTTATTTATTTATTTATTTATTTATTTATTTATTTTTTTTACCATTTTATTCAGATGACTTTACTTACAGTTGAAGAGCAGGAGGGTATTTCAGTTCAATAAAATATAAACTATAAACTATAACAGTGTAAGGCTATTTTTATTTTGAAAGTACTTTTTAAATCAAGAAAGCATTTTTAAAACATTAACACTTTCAACCCCACCACACCCTCACATGATTACTTTGCCATTTAGTTTAACTATGTTTTTTTAAAGATAGGAATATTTAAATTATGAAGACTATTCCACTCTGCTATACTAAGAAACTGATCAGAAAGCTAAGAGACTGAATGTCAATAATTTGTAATTTTTAAAATTTTAATTATTTTTATTGCATTTATTGGGGTGACATTGCTTAATAAAATTATATAGGTTTCATGTGCACAATTCTATAATACATCACCTATACATTGTATTCTTTTCCTCTTTATTATTGAGGAAAGGGAGGCCCACAAAGTTAAAATGACTTGTCCAAGGTCACAGAGCAGGTAAAAGGACTAGAATTCGAACCCAAGTTCATCAAACTTTAAAGTTTAGGCTCTTCTGCAAATTCTGGTTATGTCTCAGAAAATAGAAAGCTATGAAAGCCAGAAAGGGCCCTAGAAACCATCTAGTGAGATCCGCATTTGATGTGTACATTGCTCCCCTTTGGAGCAGACTGTGCTGTGACATTGTTCTGAAAGTTGCCATTCTACCCTTGTCACCACGAACACATTGCTGAGGATATGGGGACTACTCAAACCCATCGTCAGCTAAGATGCAACCTTCAGAGGCACTTTAACACACAAGGTGGCAGCGCTTTTGTATTTCATAGTTTCCCACATCTATCTTCCTTTTTTAAGGCAGGATAGCATATCCTTGAGTTTTGGGGGATCAGAGAGATGCACGCTCAAATCCTAGGTCTACCATTTACAATTTGTGTGACTATAGGCCTGAAACTTGTCTTTCATCATTGATACAATGAGAGTAAACACATTGTAGAGTTTATTATTATTTATTATTATTAACTAGAGGCCCAGTGCACGAAATTCGTGCATGGGGGGTGGTGTCCCTCAGCCCAGCCTGCACCCTCTCCAATCTGGGACCCCTCGAGAAATGTCTGACTTCCCATTTAGGCCTGATCACAGTGGGATCGGGCCTAAACAGGCAGTCGGACATCCCTCTCACAATCCAGGACTGCTGGCTCCCAACTGCTTGCCTGCCTGCCTTCCTCCTGATTGCCCCTAACCGCTTCTGCCTGCCAGCCTGATCACCCCCTAACCACTCCCCTGTCAGCCTGATTGATGCCTAACTTCTCCCCTGCCAGCCTGTTTGCCCCTAACTGCCTTCCCCTGCAGGCCTGGTCCCCCCCAACTGCTCTCCACTGCAGGCCTGGGTCCCCCCCAACTGCCCTTCCCTGCAGGCCCGGTCACCCCCAACTCCCCTCCTCTGCCGGCCTGGTGACCCCTAACTGCCCTTCCTTGCAGGCCTGGTCCACCCCAACTGCTCTCCACTGCAGGCCTGGGTCCCCCCCAACTGCCCTTCCCTGCAGGCCCGGTCACCCCCAACTTCCCTCCTCTGCCGGCCTGGTGACCCCTAACTGCCCTTCCTTGCAGGCCTGGTCCACCCCAACTGCTCTCCTCTGCCGGCCTGGTCCCTCCCAACTGCCCTCCCCTGCTGGCCATCTTGTGGTGGCCATCTTGTGTCCCCATGGGGGCAGCAATCTTGTGTGTTGGAGTGATGGTCAATCTGCATATCACTCTTTTATTAGATAGGATAGAGGCCTGGTGCATGGGTGGGGGCCAGCTGGTTTGCCCTGAAGGATGTCCCGGATCAGGGTGGGGATTCCCTTGGGGCATGGGGCGGCCTGGGTGAGGGGCCTGTGATGGTTTGCAGGACGGCCACACCCCCTGGCGACCCAAGTGGAGGCCCTGGTATCTGGGGTTTATTTATCTTCTACAATTGAAACTTTGTAGCCTGGAGCGGAGCCAAGCCTTCTGCTTGCTCCGTGGCAGCAGCCATTTCTGTTGGGGTTTATGTATCTTCTATAATTGAAACTTTGTAGACTTAAGCGGAGGCCTGGGCAGGCCAGGGTGTGCGGAAAGCTTGGCTTCCTCCATTGCCGTGGGCAACCCTAGCCTCCTGCTCTTTCCAGCTCTGTGGCTGCCGCCATTTCTGTTTGGATTTGTTTACCTTCTATAATTGAAACTTTGTAGCCTTGAGTGGAGGCCTAGGCCAGCAAGGGCAGGTGGAAAGCTTGGCTTCCTCCATTGCCTGGGAAACCCAAGCCTCCTTCCTGCTCTCTGTGGCTGTAGCCATCTTGGTTGGGTTTATTTGCATATTCGCTCATGATTGGCTTTTGAGTGTGGCTATGGGTATAGCGGAGGGATGGTTAATTTGCATATTACTCTTTTATTAGATAGGATTGTGATTGTCAACCCTTGAAAGTTGAGATGAAAACGGAAGTGGGTTTCATTCAACCTTTTCAGCTAGTGTTTTTGTTTAACTTCTCAGGAAAAAAAAAGAAAACAAAGCAAGTCTATCTTACTGTTTAAGATTCACAGCATGGATACATCTTAATTTTAATTGTCTTCTGAAGGATACATATCTTTGTAAGAGTCAACTAGACTTAGAGGAAAAACAGTGGTATCTTGTTAAAAGCACATACTCTCGGGTTATATTTCTGGTTCTTCCATTGCATAGCTATGCAGACCAGGGTGAAACCACTATTCTCCTATTTCCCCATCTGTAAAATGGGTTTTATGATATCAAGTGTACAACATTATCTTGACAAACAAGTCATGTCAATAAAAGTGTTCCTGAAAGCATCACTCGAAAAAGTCCTGTCAATAGTGTGATCATTCCAATGTTAACAGCCATGTTCCAAAAAGGCTAGTGGGGCACTGGCCCTTCACACTCCCCCGACCCCACGCTTAGACCAGAACAGTGCTCTGCAGTGTCATTTCCGTGGGAATGGGGAAGGGCACTGGCTGGGAGTCGGGAGTCTGGGGTCCTCATCCTGAATCCTCTTATTTGGAGCAGGTGGCCTTGCATAGCTTACTTCACCTGTGTGTGCTCTTGTTTTCATGACCTGAGAAACAGGAACAAGAGAAGCACCTCCAAGCAGGGTGGTGGGAGTATGAGATAATGTCTGGACCAGGGTATCAAAGACCTGCACTGCAGAGCAGCCAGATTCGACTCTAAGTCTCTGCTATCTACATGGTGAAAGCGGGTGAGTATTGCTCAACCAGAGAAGCTAACTGGGCTATCATGAGCACCGTCCACTGAGTTTCCCCTCCCCCACCGGCCCTGGAGGGTCAAGGAGAGGGTGCATGTGTCTAATTCCCCTGAAAGGGTTCTGAAAAGTATAAAGCACTCCAAAATGGAGGCTGTCATTGCAGTTCTTATTAGGGGCAGACTCAACGCTATTTTAATTCGACAGCAGGCAGGATGGGAAAGGCAGGCAGATTTCCAAACAGATACTAACTTTTATCAGCATCAGACTGTATCCAAAGCTTGGGTGCCCTTCTGATCAGGAATGAAAATAGCTGCAATTAAGTTGACAGCCAAGCAAAGCCATGAATTAATGGAAAGTCATTCTCTAGGGGACATTTTTTTTCTCATGAATGGAAAACAAATGACTGAAATGATTAAGCAAATATGTTGGTCATGCTGATATGGAAACTGGCATCGGGGCAGACTTCATTTTGAGTATACCATGGCCACGTTCTCATACGTGGCCACATCGAAGTTTGACCAGATACAGAGAGAGTGAACATGTCGGGGGGTCATCGGAGGACACCCTACAGTCAATTGTTGTCCAAGTTGGGAAACTGAAACTCAGAGGTCAAGTGACAGGCTCTGGGTCACCCATCTAGTTGGAAGGAAAACTAGGCCAAGAACTCATGGTTCCCAAAAGTCACATCAACAAGAATAATGAACCTAAATTCAAAAGACCTTGGTCCGAGTCCAGACTTGGCTACACTTGAGAGTCTGAGCTCCGTCAAAGGCTGTTCTTTCCAAGTTCCCTTCGAGCTTTATCAATTTACAAGTGCAGGACCAGCATTCCATTTTATTATTATTATATATATGTATTTTTGCACATTTGACCTAAAACTGCTTCACCAAAACTTTACTTGGTTACTAAGTGTGGATTATTTCCTCAACTGCTAGCCACCCCTAGAATCCAAACCTGACACAGCGCAGTGCTTCTTAAAGAGAGTGTGCCATCCAATCACCCGAGGAGCTTGTAGAACTTCAGATTCTGATTCAGACACTTGGAGGTGTTTCCTGAGATTCTGTGTTTCTAACAAGTGCCATGTGTTGCTGATGCTGCTGGTCCATGGACCACCCTTTAAGGTTCAAGGGCAGGGAGAATGCAGAGACCAGCTCCCACATAGACCCTTGGGGTAGTATCTGAATGATGTTCACTAGCATCCTAGATTTATGCTGTGCTTTGCCTCAACCTCACATCAGAGTGAAAGACAGGCAAGGGTTGATATAAATTAAGACTAGGTCCTCATTGAAAGATCTTTCTCAGTGTTTTTCCAGCTTAGCCATCTTCCTTTCTCCATAACAACTGCCATTACACAATAAATATCAGGGTGGTTATGAGTAGAAATTACCTGAACGAACCTGTGACTTAAAACTTTATTCCTAATTAGAGGTAGCTGTTTTCAGGATTGATGGAATCAAGCTTGGGCAGAGGTGTATATCCTTATTAAAAGTGGAAAATTTCCTAACTGAGCAAGGATGTTATGATCTCTTAATGGCAAGAAAACTATTTAGATCTTCCTCTATCCTCCTTGCAGCTCACCCCAAGTTGCATTTCAGAATCTCCTTTGAACTGAAAGGCTCGGAACCTCATTGAGTTGATGATGATGATGACAATGATAGCCATCTTCTATTAAATACGTACAATGCACAAAATATTGTTTTAGGCATTTAGCGGTGCGATTTTGTTCATTCTTTACAAAGACTATAATGGATACCACTATTAGTTGCCATTATTAACCAACCTACCCAAGGTTACACACCTAATAAGTGGGAAGTCAAAATTTAAATCTGAATGATCTGAGTCCAGAGTCCACACTCCTAACATCCACAGCCCGAGGATAAATTCACATTCCTATCTGAATGCAGGTCTGCCAGGACCCTGCTCCGCAGGACGCACCAGTCAGAGCCTCAGCCCTCCCTTGTTCATCCTTCACCCTACCTGTTCAAACCCTACTCAGGCCTCAACGCTCAGCTCAAGTGGAATTTCCAGAAAACCCTCTTTGTAACCCTTGAGTCGGTGGAAATGCTTCTCTTTTTGCTCCAAAGAAATCCCATGCAAGTCTCTGACCATTTTCTCATCTGGGACATTCTTAACCTCACCCCCACCAACTCCTAGGTCCAACCATCACACTTGAATAAGATGTGTTTTATCATCTTGTCAAAATGCAGTTCTTTTCTTCAGATGCTTCCCTTTCATCCTCTAGTACTTAACACATCTTTCAGCAAGTGTTCTATTTGCATACCCATCCCCGCATGGGTCTAGCAGGACTCTGAGGGTGGGGGCCAGATGCCCTTTTCTCTGTATTCCCGGGGCCTGGCACGTACGCATGGCACTGAACCTCTCTGCAGCTGACAGATGAGAAAACAGAGGCCCATGTCCCCCGGTGAGTCAGAGGCAGATCCAGGGATGACTCAGGATTCACTGATTGTTCCCCTGCACTCAGAAGCATGGGCCCATCCACCCTGCACACACTTGTACAAATTCACACTGAGACAGTTGGAGAACACTAACCCACGTATCATGAATGGAGAGTATTTGAGAGAAATTACATTTGGACAACATATTTAAAAAGCTTCCTGACCTTATGCAGTGGAATGAATAGGAAAAACTCTACTGCAAGAGGCCGGGGTACACATTTCGGTGCCGGCTCTATGGTGAATTGGCCCTCCCAGTCTTGTTTCATTCCCATTCAAAGCCACTATTTGAGAACTAAATTGCTAAAGGGCAATTGTTTCCTTTTCTAGTGCTTCTGAATTGGCGAGGCCATTATCTGTGGCATAAAGTACAGGATATAAAATGCACATTTCAAGTGTCATTTGGGGCTCATGCATGCTATGGAATTGCCGCTAAGAAAAATAATTGGGTTTTGTGAACATTTTCTCTTTAGTAGAGGGGCATTTTCTCTTTCTTTTGGAAAGAAGTACATTTTACAACATTCATTCATCATTCCATTATCCATTCAACAAACCAACAAACACGTATTCATTCACTCAGCACCTTCATTTAGAAAATGTCTGTTGAGCTTTTGTACCGGGATTAGGCAGTGGGCAAGGCACAGAATGCTGACTGAGACAGGCAGGGCACCCACCCTCTCTGTGTGTCTAGTCCAGGGGCTGGGATTATGAAGATGATTGCTCCTGGCCTCAAGGAACTCAAAAATCATTCTTTTTTTTTTTTCTTTTGTTAATTCCACAAGTGCATGTTGAGAAGCAGCCATGCCTTTCGGCTTCTGCCTGTTTGTGGCTATGACTGGCTGGTTCCCAGAAGACCGAGTTTGTTCAAAGATCAAGGAAGGAGCAGGCACCCCTCCTGGACATGCCCGCTGCCCCACCACAGCCATTTTAGCAGGGCAGTCCAGAAGGACCCCAGACAGAGTTCCTGTGTTGCCCAGCAGGAAGCAGCAGAAAAGGAAGGGAAAAGGAATGATGAGCCAGGCCTGTCACCCTACGTCTACTCCTCACCTTTTCTACTCTATTACTCGAGCTGGCCCATGACATTTCTCAGACATTCAGTGCTGTGATTAATATGCTAGTGATCATCATCACTTAACTTACTAGATATTTGTTAGGTGTTTCATATGGATTAATGCTTTGGGATAAAGCAGAAAGAATTGGTAATTATACTTTGCTGATCATGAGATGTGAAGGCCAGAATGAAACCCCAGATGCCCAGAGCAGGAACCAGCTTCCATAAGCAATGAAACTGGCTTTCTTGCCTTTGCTTTAACTCTTTCTAGCCTCCCCTCCCCTCAGGGATCACTACCTAAAGTAAATGACCTAAACACAAGCGCTTCAGCTCTGTTTTTATGAGAATCCAAGCTAAGACAACATGTAAAACAATGTTTGGGAATCCTTTTATTTTATTTATTTATTATTTATTTATTTATTTTTAATATATTTTATTGATTTTTTACAAGAGGAAGGGAGAGGAACAGAGAGTTAGAAACATCGATGAGAGAGAAACATTGATCAGCTGCCTCCTGCACACCCCCCACCAGGGATGTGCCCGCAACCAAGGTACATGCCCCCCGACCGGAATTGAACCCGGGACCTTTCAGTCCGCAGGCCGACACTCTATCCACTGAGCCAAACCTGTCAGGGCGTGGGGATTCTTTTAAATGGACATATGACATGACAGAAAGTAAGAAAAATAATCATAGGCCAAAACCTGGGGAAAACACATAGAGAGGTGAGTCAGCAGCCAGGTCAGGGGCTTTCCTAGGGCGTCTGGTGGCTTATGGTGGCCCAAGCTTGGGTTGTAAAGTTATGCATAGTATACATTTGAAACCTATATGATCCTATTAACCGAGGTCACCCCTATAAATTTAATAAAAAATATAAAGAGATGCATATTTCGTCATCCATGTTTTTATTGCTTAGACTCGTGGTTGGCAAACTGCGGCTCGCGAGCCACATGTGGCTCTTTGGCCCCTTGAGTGTGGCTCTTCCACAAAATACCATGGCCTGGGCGAGTCTATTTTGAAGAAGTGGCGTTAGAAGAAGTTTAAGTTTAAAAAATTTGGCTCTCCAAAGAAATTTCAATCGTTGTACCATTGATATTTGGCTCTGTTGACTAATGAGTTTGCCGACCACCGGCTTAGACCAATTGAATGGAAGACGTGGATTCAAGTCCCCTCGGCCCCATATAAAACCAGAACTCCCAAAATATATATGACACTTTTAGAAAAAAGACTAAAAAGTAAACACCCATATAGAAGAGACAAGAAGATGTAGTTGTGTTGCCTTGACTCTTGTTAGGGGCAGGGCAAATTAGTCTCCTTTGAGGATTTGTAATTATACTTTGCTGATCATGAGACTTGAAGGCCAGAATTAAAGCTCTTTGAAATAAAGAATTTTTTATTTTATTTTTTATCTTTGAAATTTGTTTTATTTTTTCAATGATTTTATGAAGCATGTGAACTTTTTTTAGAAAGGTCAGTTTTTAATTGAATTTATTGGGGTGAAATTTTATTAAATTATATAGCTTTCAGGTAAACAAGTTTACAACACATCATCTGTACATTGCAAATAAAAATTTTATTTTAAGGGGGTCTTAGATTTGTAAAACCCAGGTCTTTGCGTAATTCTGGGTCATCCCTTAAATGTTCTTTCTATTTTTACTTTAACAATGCCCCCTTCCATTTTGTGTTTTTATTGATTCATCCAACCTTTCTCCAGTCTACTTAAAATCCACCCATTTACCTTTTACAAGTTATATGATGGAATGTGAATATTGTGCAGACTGTGAGAGTCATGAAAACCTTCTGAGGGATATGATTCAAATAGTGGACATTTCACCAAGCCAGCCTGGCTCAGTGGTTGAGTGTCAACCTATGAACCAGGAGGTCAGGGTTCAATTCCCAGTCAGGGCACATGCCCAGGTTGTGGGCTCAACCCCAGTGTGGGGCATGCAGGAGGCAGATGATCAATGATTCTTTCTCATCATTGATGTTTCTGTGTCTCTCTCTTCTTCTCCCTTCATATCTGAAATCAATGAAAATATTTAAAAAAACACAAAAAACAAATAGTGAACATTTCTTAGTGTGGAACATTCTACAGGCTACCGTATTTACTCCTGGAAGGTTCTTCTGAAGTTCTGTGGTGATTTGATTATGAGAGCACAATGCTCCATAGTCTGAAAAAACACTAAAAAATAAAGAGCAATTCACTTGAGATTACTGAAGGAGTAGATTCTCAGTAACCCCAAATCAATCCATATTGATTTTCTTTTAAACTGCATGGCTTAATAACCATCTCAATTCAAATAAAGATTGAAATAGTCCAGTCGGTTTTGAAACCAGCCAAGGAGAAGGAATTCTCTACAAATACTCTCACAAACCAAGTGCTTTCTTCCACAGATCTGGGGGATGGAAGCATCGACTCCCCCATTTTCCATTGGGCTGGTGAGTGAGACTGCAGTTTTGAGGTGAGACTTGCAGGTTCCAGTTCTACATCAAGTTGTTCGTGCTGAACGGAACTCCATCCTTGACTCCTGATTTTACCTTGATGGATCTGTCTCCAAAGCCTCATATCAACAGGTGTTTTAAGATGCCTCCTGGATAAGAGACAAATATGCCTTCTACTAAATGTATCTGAGCAACAAGAAGACTGAGATCATAGTCTTGTTTCCCCCTCAACCACCCAGTTTAATTGAGATATAATCTATACATATAAAAGGCTAATATGCAAAGAATTCCCTCGGGAGTTTGACCAGGAGACAGGGAGTTCGATCGCTCGCTATGATGTGTGCTGACCACCAGGGGGTGGCGCAGAACGAAGGAAGGCCCCGGCAGGCAGCTGGCAGCCAGGGAAGGAAGGCCCCGGCCAGCAGCCGGAAGGCCCCAATTGTCCCTGATCACCGGCCAGGCTTAAGGACCCTACCTGTGCATGAATTTTGTGCACCGAGCCTCTAGTTGACATATAATATTGTAAGGTGTACCACATGTTGATTTGATACATGTATATATTGCAAAATGATGATCACTACCATAATACCTGCATTCCAGTACATAATGACCGCTTTGCTTGTGATGAGAACACTTAAGATTGCTATCATCACCATGTTGTACATGAGACCCCCCAGAACTTGTTCATCCTATAGCAGGAAGTTGTTCCCTCTGACCAATATCTTGCCATTTCCCCCACCTCCAGCCCCTGGGAACCATCATTCTACTCTCTGTTTCTCTCAATTAGGCTTTGCTTTTATTGAACACATACATGATATATTTTATTCTCAATTTATCCATTCCAATTCTCGACCTGGCTTCACTCCTGGGCTCACAATTTTCAAATTCCTTCCAGAATAGATGTTGTCCTTTGAAGGAGTTAGTGGCTATGCAAAATTACTTTCCATCCTCATGTTGCCTCTTATCGCTTATAACAAGTCAAAGGACTCCTTTTTTTAATAATACCAATTTGTTGCTACTTCTTTTATGACCTGATAGCTGGTCCATCACTGTGAAAGTTTCTTTTGTGCTTCAGAGGAATGTACATTCTCTAATTAAGGGGCACCAAATTCTATATTAGTTCATTGGTTTGAGTTTATAGATGCATTGTTCATAGCACCTCTAAGCTTATTAATTTTACATTTGTTCCTTTATCAATGACTGAGAGAACTGTATTCAAACTCTCAGTACTGGTGACTTGGTCAATTTTAACTTTCAATTCTATTGATTTTAAGAAGTGTTATATAGTCCCTTCCCCTCCCCCTTTACTGCTAGTATCTTTCATTCTTAGAATCTATATTAGTAATTGTGGTTATATTTTTATTTCACCATCTTATTCTGGGCTTTCAATATATGCTGCTTTTCTAAACTTCTTTTTCCTCCCTGTCTTCTTTGGAGCAATCATATCTTTTTTATTCACAATCCTAACCATTCAAGATTATAGACTCTATCCCTTCTTTTAAGTTATACTTAAAACATTAACATTCACACTAAACACATTCTAATAAAAATTGATTTTTACCTGTCTCTTGAAAATTATAAGGACCCCAAACACTTAAACTTTTAGCACTTCCCTTGCCTACATATGATTACTGTCTGTATTTTAATTTCACCTCATTTTCTGCCTCAACATTAATCATTCATAGTTCTTTTATTATTGTTTTACACAGATGCTGTTTGTTTCCACTGACCCATTCTGCCCATCTCTTTGCACACCATTCTTGCTGAGCCTGAGTGCTTCCCTCTGGATTGAATTCCCTTCTATTTGAAATGCATCTTTTAGAATAATTTCATTCAGTGAGGTTCTGCTGGTGGTAAGCTCATGCAACATGCATACTGATGATGATTGCAGAGGCTGGAAGAAACCCATTCAAATGCCAGCTTTGCTGTTACCAAATCTGTGATTAACTTCCCTGTGCCTCAGTTTCCTCACTTGTAAAACAAAATAATATCTGCCTCATATAGGACTGGGGAGAGTTCAATGTGTTATATGTTACCCAGGTAAGGTGCTTAGAACAATTTGGGACAAATCAAACACCCAATATTCTTTTTAAAGGATGGGGCACAATGATTACTCAATAAAGAATAAATCATTTCTGTTGATGATTTCACAGTAAAAAGACCAGAATTTAAAATGTACAAAGAGGATGCTTGCGTCCTGGTCCCTGGCAGGACACCTGGCTCTCTGGGTCCTCGGGTTTCACTAGCTTCCACGATGGACCCCGTGAGTCCTGTTTACTGCTCAGGGGCAGCCACTTGGGCGGCACAGCCTGTTCTCTGGCCGTCACTACCGGCTGGACCTGTCTCCTCTGGGCTGGAGCATCCCTCTGTGTGGCAGTCTGCCTCTGTATGGTAGTACATATCAGGGGATCTTTTCTTGGCTGGCTTTCCCATCAGTTCCTTAGAGACAGCGCGGGCAGAGGTTCCAAACTTTCAGCTCTCCGGGGAAGGAACATTTCAGCCCATGCTCTACCCCTTGGCTCCTTCCCTTCTCTGACTCCCATCGGGCCTCGCTTTACAAGGATGCGTTCCTTTTCTCTAAACGTCAGCACCCTCGTGATTCACAGTCTTGCTTTCTTCTTCCCGAGCCCCAGGGGCTGTTTGAAAACTCTTGCTTCGTGAATAAATAAATGAACGGTGTGTGAAAGTGCTCCGTGAGCTCCGAGGGTGGAGCACATGCCGCCCGTATATAAAAACAGGACACATTGGGCATCTGCTGCTGTCAGTGTCTGGCCTCAGACCCCTTCCCAAGGCTTCATCCTGACCTTTCTCTCCTGACTTAATCGTTTTGGTGTGCGTCCCCTACGAAGGGCATTTCTCCCCTTAGCACATTACTTTCAGACACTACTTTTTAAAAAATATGTATTTTTATTGATTTCAGAGAGAGGAAGGGAGAGGGAGAGAGAGAATCATTGATTGGCTGCCTCTTGCACGCCCTCTACTGGGAATCGAGCCTGCATCCCGGGCATGTGCCCTGACAGGGAATCGAACAGTGACCTCTTGATTCGTAGGTCAACGCTCAACCACTGAGCCACTCCGGCTGGGAGACCCCACTTTCAAACAGCATTGGTGGGTCTACCATGGTTCAGGCTGCTTCTATCTGTGGAAGCAGCAGCCCCCGCGGGGCCT
This sequence comes from Eptesicus fuscus, assembly GCF_027574615.1. NCBI lineage: Eukaryota > Metazoa > Chordata > Mammalia > Chiroptera > Vespertilionidae > Eptesicus > Eptesicus fuscus. The sequence goes on from NC_072491.1 coordinate 4,571,884, forward strand.
GGAGCTTGTCTCTGCAGTGGTGCTTCTTTGTACCTGACTGTCGTCAGATAAAGGCGCTTCTCAGAGGGACGTCCCTGGCCCACGCAAAGTGTAACGTCACAAAGTCACTGCGCACCGGGGCGGAAAGGGTTCTATGGTGAGAGGCTGCTGAGGTTACCGTGTCAATCACTATTTTCTGAGAAAGTCTAGTCTGCATTATCTGTAAATATCTCCTCTAACAGCTCCATATTTCAATGTGTATGGAGGGAGACAGAGAATGAAATAAGGACAGAGGAGGCTGAAAGGACCGTATCTTAGTTAATAACTGTGATAGATCAGTCTTCTCTTACAGAATTTATATACCACTGAGTCCTTCCAAAAGGAAGAATATATTCAGATGGTTTGGAATCAGCTGTATTCATATTCTGAATTCATTCATTCAGTAAATACAGACTAGTCCCTGGTGCAGCGAGGTCCTACGATAGATGCTGGCAACATTAAGACAAATAAGAAATTGGCTTACCCCCAAATAACTCATATTCCATAGGGCATAAGAAATGGAAATGGCAGAAACGGAATCCAAAGGACACAAATTAGGATAATTAACATTATCTCAGGTTAATAGATTTGAGTGATTTGATGTCACTGCAAGCCTGTATTCCCTTTGTAATTTAAAAAAATCAAATGAAATTCACTTAAGAGAGTCATTCATTCATAGGTATTAGGCCAATGGTCGGCAAACTCATTAGTCAACAGAGCCAAATATCAACAGTACAACGATTGCAATTTCTTTGGAGAGCTAAATTTTTTAAACTTAAACTTCTTCTAACGCCACTTCTTCAAAATAGACTCACCCAGGCTGTGGTATTTTGTGGAAGAGCCACACTCAAGGGGCCAAAGAGCCGCATGTGGCTCGCGAGCTGCAGTTTGCCGACCACGGTATTAGGCTATCAGGAATGCTATTATCTATCCTGGCAATGTCTAGGGCAAGGGTGTTCACTTATTTGGTCCCCCGGGACTCAATAAAAGGCCCCCATCCCCACCTCCCGCACTGGAGATGGGAGAATCAGCATCCTCCTGCTTGACTGGTTCCTAATTTACAGGACAGTCACCATCAATCCACCAAGGGCTGCATTTAATTTCACAGGCAGAATGCCCTGCATAGCATCTGCAGGCTGGCACGCTGGGCTGCCTCTCATGGGTCGTCATTCTGTCGCCTCTCACCCATTCGGCAACGGCTCTCAAACTAGGCTCTGTTTCATGGTTCGCCTCACTCAGGGCCTGTCGCTTGCTGAAAGCATATATCTCTTCAAGAGTGCCACCACCACCCAGACAAACACAGGCAGCAGCCGTCGATGGTGCGGCCGCTGTTGAGACTGGCCCTCAGCATGTCACCCTATGGGAGGGGACGTGCCCATCCAAAGCTACAGTGTCACTCTGGCTGTTGCTTTTGCTGTGAGTAACAAACTGTCTTTATCTCTGGTCCAGAGGTCACCTGCTGTCCTGACAGTGTATACAAAACAAAACAAAACAAAACAAAAAAAACCTCCCAAAAACACGGTGACGAGCTAACTTGACTGTAAGTAGTGTAAAGTATCACTCTTCACGGTTCTTTGAGTGGCAACCTCCAGGCATCATGCAGAATGTAGCTCAGATATATAATGAAAGGAAAACTATTAAAAAGATATAAAGAGAGAAGGACACACTGAGATCTAGCTGCATCTAAAAGGTGTTCCGGGCGGAATAAATGAAAGAATGAGGGAAGTGATGATACACAAAGACATAATGCTCTAGAATACCCCCCACCCCCACCCCCACATACACCCGAGAGAGAGAGAGAGAGAGAGAGAGAGAGAGAGAGGGAGAGAGAGAGGGAGAGAGAGAGTATCTTAGAGCCAGTGAGTTCAACAAGTCCCAAGAAAGATGAAAAACAAAAGAGACATATTTCAGGACAGCCATGGACCATCACTGTAGTGGTGAAATGAATGACATTGTTTCTGATAGAAGTTCTAACTGTATTTAGTCAGGAACCAGATGGCTCTGTGGACAAAAAAAGGGGCCACCTGCTAACCTGACAGCTCAGGGGAGGCCGGCATGGCGGCCTAGCAAGCTCAGAGACCTAAAGTCACCACAAAGGACGGTCTGAAATTAAACTTTCACTGAAAGCAGTTACGGTGGTGGTCACGTCCTGGGCCGGTATCTTCCCTGACAAGGTCAACCTTTACCTTAAAGGGCCTATTGCCTTTTTGCATCTAGGACACATATCGTTGGAATGCCAGGGTGATTCTCCTCTTTCTGGGCCCCTCAGAGCACAGACACGGCTCTGCGAAGACCACAGATTCCCTCATTGTTATCATGTTCATTGTTGACTGTTAACTTCCTGCACCCCCTGAGTAAAAGAAGCATGTGTCTATCACTTTACTTTTATCCAATCCCAGAGGTTTCCCCACTTTGCTTTCTCCTGCCTCCATAATCTATCACCAATGGAGTTCATGTAGCCCACTTACACCTTCTCCTTTGATTGTAATGTATGAAACAAGGTGAAAAAAAAAAAAAAGCCATTCTCCGGAGCATTATCTCAATACATTGAGATTCTGCTTCCCAGCAATTGCTGACAGTTTGGCTCAAATAAACTCACAAAAATTCTTCATAGGTTTGAATGTTTTTTTTTTTTTTTTACGTTAACAGCTCCATGGAGCTCTATATGAATTCAGCCTTCCCCCTTGGCCCCTGGTTACATACAGGCCCAGAGTGGGCGTGGCCCTCTCCATGTGGAGAAAGTCCCGCTGGACCTGAGAAAGAAGGAGAACTCGGCCCCCCGTGCATCTTTATATTCCCAGTCTTACGCCCTAAGGGAGTGTTAGCGTCATAAGCTACGTGAGCACGCTCTGCGCCTGCGTGCAATGCCTACAAACACTGAACTCTCTCTAGGCCACAGGCTAATACTCAGGCAGAGAAAGCTGAGTCAGTGCCCGGATATGGCTTCAAAACTCATTCTGCCTCTAGAATGTTTTCATTTATAGACGAATGACTCCACACCTGGACTAATTTAATCCGATGATCTCTGAATGCTGCCTGTACTACTCTGGCCCAAGGATTGAAATTAATAGAGAGAAGAATAACTGTCATTAGGGGGTCATTTTATCCTATCATAATCAATACACATAATGAAATTTCAAAGTATCACAATAGATGAGATGTATGTGTGTGTGACTTAAGTAGCTGATTGTAAAATGTATATGGAAGAGCTGAGAATAGCCAAGCACCTTTATAGATGGAGGAGAAAACGAAAAAGGAAATAAGAGAAGTATTCATTAGATATCAGATTTTAAAGAAGGATAAATTGAAGGTTTTCAAACAAAGGAATGCTCTATAGCAAGCAAAATGACTGAATTATATCCACCCATGTGTCTATTCAAATCTTGATGAGTATTTCTTGAAAGCCTATTGTCTGAGAAAGATAACTGCAGAATATGTCAGCATAATACCATTTAAAGAAAAGTTTCAATCACATGAGAATGTACAGTATCCTGCTTGTGGGAGTACACACACAGGGCCAGTACACGGCATTGCACCACACGGGGCAGGCTGAAGCAGTGACCAGGGGACAAAAGTCAGCCCCACCCCACTTGCCAAGAGTGATAGAAACATCAACGATGAGAGAAAATCATTGATCGGCTGCCTCCTGCATGCCCCACACTGGGGATTGAGCCCACAACCTGGACATGTGCCCTGACTGTGACCTCCTGGTTCACAGGTCAAGACTAACCACTGAGCCACACTGGCTGGGCAGGAAAATGTTTTTATGTTCAGTTACTTCCCTGTATACACATCCCCATGGAGGAATGACTTCTAGGGACACTCCCACCGTCTTCTGTGCTTACTCACCTGGCTTGGGGACCTGCATGTGTAGGGTCAGAGGTCATGTGTGGATCTCGCATCAGAAGGCATAGGTAGTGATTCATCGGGGGCATCAGCTCAGAAAGTATTTACTATTAGTCACTGCACAAGACAATGTAGTAATTCTCCCTGAAATACTACAGCTCATATATGGAGGAAACTTAAGCAAGTTCTCCCCAAATTGGACTACAATCCCCCAGGTTTATAAGACATCACCGTGATGAAGTAAGGCTTAAATTAACCTAAACCAGTGGCCGGCACACTGCGGCTCTCGAGCCACATGCAGCTCGCGAGCCGCGGTTTGCCGCTCTGTTGACTAATGAGTTTGCCGACCACTGACCTTAACTATCAACAATAAAGAAACAAATTTTAGTTGACTGTGATGGAGAAAAAAACTGAATTATTTTTTTCTAGTATAGTTTACAAAAGCATTCCAATTTGAAGTGTCAATCAAAGAATATGCCACCAAAACTGCAGGAAAAAAGTATTATACAGGAAGTTTATGTTATTTTTCTGGATTTTGTCATTTATGTGACATTTGTCAGTTTAAATTTTTTTCAACTATTATAAGTTTCACTTTCAAAATAAATATAAACATTGGTGCCTAATTTTGAATTTCTAATTTTGTAATTTTTTTTCTTTAAATAGCTAACCCCCCCATATTGCATAACCTTTAGGACCCAAAACATGTAGGTCGTCTTTCTCATGGTTCTAATATTGGGAATACAGCTCAGAGGGATGCACACCATCTTTAGGGAGTGTGTGCTTCTGTGAGCGGAAGAAAAGAAATGAAAATGGTGAGGTGAACAACTTGAGGCCTCAAAAAATTCTATTTTACTTCTTAAAAAGTTATCAGAAGCAAATGGCAAAATTCACACTAGTTCCTTCTGAACGGATTGCCTATATTTTCTTTTTTTTTTTAAATTTTCCTACGTGTTTAAAATATTTCCCATTATTTAAAATGATTAAAAAATCCAACATACTTTGTGCATGGACTGACGGTTACTGTGGTCCAGGCAAGAGATGCCAGGCCCTGCACTAGACAAAAGCAACGGCGATGGCAACCCCTGGATGAATCTGAGAAACGTGTGGAGAACAGAATCAAGGGGGCTTCGTGACTGATGGTGAGCAGATGCTTAGGCAGAAGCCCAGGATGACCAAGTTTCTGGTGTAGACAACCAAGTGAAGGCTGGTACCACCGGGAGGTCCTTCGGACTTAGAATGACAGAGAGATGGAGGGGAAAAAAGGTACCACTTGCTCACAGCCCCCTTCTCCCCATATTATAGATGGAAAAACTGAGAACCAGAGGAGTTCATAGCAATAAAGACAAAATTTGGTGCTCTATCAGCCCAAGCATTTTTTTTCCTACCAATTTTTCTAGAACCTGGCAGCGAAGAAGGTTGCTAATGATCAGGTATCTTCCGAAACCCAGCATTCTAGGCCTCAAAATAATCTAACAGTTCAAATGCTCTTGACACAATCCAACAAGCTGAGAGCTAATCTTCCGGAGGCAGTATGTGATAGTGGGGAGAGCCCAGGAGTCAAACCAGTCAAACCCTGGTCACCATCCCCAGTATCACCACTGACCTGCGGCCCGGATGTGGCATTTGACCTCTAGGAGCTTCAATTTTACTACAGCTAAAATGGGAATGTTAATTCCTGCCAGCATTGCTGTGAGAACCGGATAAGCAAATAGACTTACATTAATGAAAGCGCTGTATCCAATGAAGGAGAGCATATATGTTCAAGGGAACCATTATTATTACTGAAATAGAACAATGCTACAGAGTTTCATAATCATTGTTGGCCTAAATGCAATGATTCAATTCTCTTTCCCTGAGCAGATGCTCATGAACTATTGTGCACATTTCTCTGGTGTATCTCAAGCTCCATAAACTGATTCATTAAGATCAGAGAGTTATTTCTGGTTTTGTACAGAAAAAGAAGTATTTTTTCCTGAATTGTCAAGAGGAGCACCGTTTTCTCAATCATGGAGTGGATCTTTTTAATCCCATACTTATAACCGAATGTGATTTGACTCTTCACATTTTCCCTCAATATGTGGACTTCTTCTGTAAATAGCTGTCCATTAATAAGTTAATCCGCATTTAATTTCAGAAAGCACAAAGGTGACAAAGGAGTCATCATGGGGATTCCAGTTCACTGCTGCACTGCTAACCATTTCACATTTTCAACTGGGAAAAAAAATTTCATTGGGGTCAGTATTCTATTATGTGGATGGACCATGGGGTTTGAAGTCCTGGTTTCAATTCTTTCACTTGGTTTCCTCACCTTAAAAGAGATATGAGGGAATCGAATGAGATAATGCATTTTAAGTGAAGAATAAGATGCATATTAGAAACTCAACAAGAATTCACTTAATCCCCCAGTCTTGGGCACTGTGTAAAAATCAACTTGTAGTAATACCATTTCTGAATTCTATGGCTTAAGCACACAGAGTGAGGAAAGGCAAAAGCAGCCTAAATCAATAGAATTCTGTTGGCAAGAATCTCTGGCTCATTTGCAAGAGTTGTCTAGAGCTGCGTTAATTTGGCATCACTGAAAAGCCATTTTTTAAGAAGTTGTTCTAAAAAGTATCGAGTGATTATTAAGCTTAGGTGTATCATCAGTTTCAGGACATAATTAACTAGATAGACTACTCTAGAGGGTCGTTTCAATATTTTTGGAAAGGAATTTTAACTCTTTGAGACAATAATGGAATAATTTAGAATTGTTTACTGCGATTCAGTTATTTGCTCTTCCGTGCAATGCTGACCTCCATCGGTGTTTGCACACTTCTCCCCACTCTCACATTTTCATGAGGACAGGAATCACGTCATTTTTATGTCTGTATCCCCAGCATCTAACGGAGCTCAATAATGCTTGAGGAATTGAATCAAATGGAACGTGTTGTCTGAAAAATATGAGCCATGAGTTCATTAAGCAAGTACAGGGAAGGTTTCCATCAAGAAGCCTGTTTCATCAGAGAAATTTTTCTTGCTTCCACATGCGCCAGGACTATAAGCCACCGAATTATTTCCGTGGGAGCAGACAGAAGCACAGGACTTAAAATTCCGCTCTGCGGATGTTGCCATGTCATTGAAATGAATCCGCATTGCGCAACATCTGTTAATAGCCTCCCCGTGTTCTCACCGCCGCAGACAAAGGGAAGGAGACAGGTGATGCTCTGCAGAATGTCACAAAGAAGCGAACGCATATCCTACCTCCTGTGTTGGCAAGAATGAACATTGAGATACATTCTCCATGCAGATTAAATTCGCTGTCTTTTCGGGGAAAGTTATGAAGCCTTTGGGGCAGGAGAACTGAGCACTGGAGACCCAAGGCACTAATGAATTTTTCATGGAACAATCTCCCTCACCGTGCAGGGAAGGGCTGTGTATCCAATTAAGAGTTCTCATGGACTTCTACAAAAACAGAGAAAAACCAGGGAGCCATTTTCCCTTTAGCTATGACTCTCTCTCTACTGGATATCAGCTGAATGTCAGGTTCTCTGCTCGGGGATGAACCAAGAAAGCTTTTGGGAAGTGCAGCTGGGTGGTGCGAGGCATTGTCAGTCTATGGGACGGCCTCACATGCATCAGCATTAAACTGGGCGCCACACACAGTGGACGGGAGCCACCTGAAGAGCGATGGAGCCAAATTCATTTTACAGACGAGGACACTGAGGCCCAGAGGGAAGTGACATGGCATGATATTGTCCAATTCAAAATCTGCTTTTTTTTTTTTTTCTGGCTTACAATATTGCACATGGCTTCTGTAGATGCAAATATTTCTCTTATCTTTTCGGTTTTTTTCCAAATGACAGAAATTCCAACTTCAACTTGAGCTTAAGCGACATGTGAAATGTATAAGCTGAGTGGATGTCCTGAATAGTTCCCAGGTACGGCTTGAGCCAGGCACTGAACACTGGCACCTGACTCTCGTGGCCCTGTTCTTATCTGTGCTTCTTTCATTTTCAGACCCCACACGGCGACAAGAAGGCTGCCTACAACCCCAGGCCTATCTCCTCCTACATTAAGCCCCACAGAATTAGCACCCACCTTGCTCAGCAGACTTGGTAGAAGTCTTATGGCATCTCGTGAACTTTGAATGGCTCCTGGATCTATGCCTGAAACAATCACTGTGGATGAGAAGGTGCAATGCTCCGTTCCCCAAAACAGGCAAACCTAAGTCCTCATCCCAGGGGCTTTAACTTCAACTTCCCTCACTGGTGGGGCAGTGGTTCATGGAAGAAGTGTGGAGTAGGGAGAAGGGGGTGAGCTCTGGAGTCCAAGAGCTGTGGGCGTGAATTCTAGGTGGCCCCCTGCAAGCGCTGTGCCCTGAGACAAGTTCATTAACTTCTCTAAGCCCATTGCTGTGATAACAATAAAGCAGCAATGGTAATAAGAGCTAATTCAATAAAGCACTTAATGTGAGACACTTCGTGTTAAGAGCTTTCCACTTCGTCTCCTGTAAACCATAGATTCCCTTATGAAGTAGGAATTCCAAGTCTGCAAAACTTTCTGTGCAATTTGACAATTCTACAAGCCCAGGAAAAGATTTTTTTTTTTTTTTTTTTTAACAAAATGAGCTTGGTGCTAATTCTTTCAGCATAAAAAGCTGACCAGGTATCATTTATCTTCATCTCACCTACTGTGAAGTCGTATGGCTTCGCTGTAGAAATATGAATTCTTTTGACTGCAGCGTGCTTATTACAGATGCACCTCCTACTTGTTATGGTATACAAGCTATCCCATGTGCATCGCATCAGCTTTGAAACTTACCCAAAACGTTGAAATCTGAAACATTTCTGGTCTGAAGATGATCAGGCAAGGGATACGTAACCGATATCATTATCCCCATTTTATCAGGAAACCGAGCCAGGCAATGGTGAAGACACCTGCGCAGTCACAGTCGCACATCCTCTAGGAAGTACAGGGAGGACTGACAGGCAGGCGCTCTGACCTCGGAGCTCTAGTCTCAGTCCCCGGGTACGAGGTATCCTTGGGCCACGTGAAAAGGCCTGGGATGGCGTCCTGGGGGGACATCCTGAAGAAACACCTAGCTCGACCTGGAACTCTTCAGGGCCTGCGTTTGTGGAGTAAGAGGAGCATGTACAGTGCAGAGGAAGAAGGCGGCCACTGTCTCTCTGAGCAGGAGGCTGGCACCTACGGGCACTTTCACGTGTTTCCAGAGACCATTCCTGGCAGGTGGGGTGATGTCCCTTCATCGTCTGCAGCCTGACAGTTCCCCCAAAGGGGTCACCGAGTGACCTTGTCCCTACTCCTCAGTCTGAGTGTGTTTACGCGCTGCCACTTTTATTCCAACTCTGGCAGACTGACCATCACATTTCCAGTTAGCAGCTCCCTTCCAATTAGTCATTCTTTATGGCAACCGGACATGCTACGTCCCCCACTGCCCACAACCCTGACAGAAGTAATACAGAGCCTTATCACTTAATGTGGATTTAATTGCTTTCGAATTGGTCTGATTAGGAAAACACTCTGGGCTCATTATGTCCTGTGGCCAGGATGAACGATATGTCACAGCGCCACCAACCACGCTGGAAGGGGCCAGCGCTCAGCTGACACCAAGGTCACATTGGCCACGGGGCTGCAGGTGTCGGGATTCAGTGCCGGCGACATAGGCAGGTGAAGGATGGAAGCCACTGGAGGCTGGGAGAAATGTTTGGAATATATAAGGAATGATTCCGTCAGGATCATTCATCTTTCTAATATTACAAATGTAAACGCTGAGCCTCGAAGGAGGAAAGAGACATGCCCAAGGTCATCTATCCAGTTTCTAGAAGCATGACTGAGGCAGTTACCGAAGCCATGAACCGTGAGGTCACCCAAGATTCACCTTTTCAAAGACATGTTGCATACATTCGCCAATTTTATTTTCGTAAAGATTCAATGGAGAGTTCACCATTTCGTCCATGTTTATCTCAATGTCCTGTAACTGCAGGTACTTAAAACAAATCAGAGTCACTATGTACGTTCATCTGGAAGATACCTAATGAAGTTCTTTTTACTTAATATTGCTCCTTCTCTTTTATCTGGTCTATGTCACTTTTTCTCTAGCTGGTTAGCTTTCAGGAGAAAAATTCATTACTGTGTCACTGAGAAGCCCGCTGTGATTATCTTTGTAATCATAACTGTATGTGTGACTGGTTTTATATTCTAGTCAAGTTTTAAATGGCAGATGAAAATAATTTATTTGCTATGAGCCCAAGACATGTTTTGTCCTCAATACATCTATGGTGAATGGTTTTTTTTTTAATTGAAATATAGTTACTATATACTGTTATATTAGGTTCAGGTGGACAGCGTAGTTATTCAACATTTGTATACTTAACAAAGTTACATAACCATCTGACACCATACAAAGTCATTACAATATTATTGACCACATTCCCTCTTCTTACCTTATGCCCTGTGACATTTACTTTATGACGAGAAATTTGTAACTCTTATTCCCTTTCCCCTTTTTCACCTCCTCCCCCTTCCACGCTGGCAGCCATTAATACGTTTCCCATGTGTGGGATGAGTCTGTTTCTGTTTGGTTGTGTTTGTTCATCGGTTCTGCTGCTTACCCCTCTCTCTCCCTCCTTCCCAGTGGCTGGCCTGTGGAGATACTTAATTATTCATGGCGCCACCTCTAGGAAGTGCCACTGGGCTCTGCTGCTTTAGATGCCGCTCCCACTATCCTTAGCCTCAGAGCTCCTTCTGATTTCCGGCAGCGCCAGGAAGGTGGGGAAAGAAGAACGCCTGCTTCCCTTTCCAGAGCCCAGAACTCAGCTCGGCACAGCCAGGCTCCCCGGCACTTAATGAAAGCGATGGAAGACCTCATTTCCCCGGCTGTTCTTTGTTCCCTTGACCTCGGATGATCAGATAAGGGGCAGTACAAGGGGATGGCGTGATGCTTCAATGATTTATCTACCTCATTTTTCTGTTCATGAACCATCCTAGCGTGCCTATGTTTTTTGCAGGCCTTTTCTCAAGACTGACTACGCGGTCCCACTGTCTTTCTTTGCTGCAAAAAATACCTGCCAATGCGAGACGTTTACTTGCCAGATAGAGTTCAGAGTGCTCTTTTTTGGTGTGTGTGACTTTCTCTTTTCTTTTCCTCAGGAAAAGGATGGTCTTCTTTCAGGTTTTTTCTTTTAATCAATATACTCACTTGAGTTATGGAATACTCTAAGGCGCCCAAATGGATGAATACGTGTTTATCGTCTGGCCCACTGCCACGCACAGTGTTTGCGAAGGAGCACATAGCCTCTACCACAGAGATGAATGCACTCGGTTTAAAAGGAAATGTTAACGTGTCTGGTGTCCAGATGCAGCGATCATGACTTAGTAATAGATTTAATTTGCCCAATACATGCTGAGAGTCTGCTGCGGGCAAAATTCTACATCAGTACTGATAGCAAATGGCTGTCACTCGCTGGGTGTATGGGTTAATGGGAGAGGTTTACATATAAGTGCTACTATTTTTGCAAAACTCACAGACAACAGTGTAGATAGGCTTTTTAAAAAAGCCATAAATACTGGGGGTGAAAGTGTTTTATTACAGTTGTGTCTTGAGTTGGGAGGTGAAGCAAGGGCAGAGCTTCAACAGGTAGATAGGAGTTTGTGAACATTCCAAGAATAGATGAGCTAGAGGGGGAAATATCCTAGCATGATAGGTAGGCATAAAGGGAAAGTTTCCCAAAAGGAAAAATAGGTTAAGGATACACGAGCTTTATCTGTATTACTCATTGCAACTGAATGTGAATCAACAACTTTCTGAAAATAAAATGTTTAATTTAAAAAGTGAGAGGGGAATGACCAATACGTACATGAAGAGATTCTCAACATCATTACTCATTAGGAAAATGCAAATGAAAACTGCAAGGAGATACCACCTACACTCATAGGATGGTTATTATCAATTAAAAAAAGAAAATAGCAAATGTTGGCAAGGATGTAGAGAAAGTTGAGCCTTTGTGAATCGCTGGTAGGAATGTCAAATGGTGTAGGCTCAGAGTCAATACAATCACTTTCACCAAACGCTATTGGGCAAAGCAAGTCAGAGAGACCTATGATGAAATAGACTTCACCTTTTCATAGGAGGAGATTGGAAGCTGCACTGCAGGACGACAGAGAAGAGTGAAAATCTCTGGTCCCTTTTTGAAAATCTATCACTGTACATGCCCCATAATAGGAGATTAAATAAGTGAGGGATCCAAATGTTGAAATAATAAATAGCAATTGCAATTTTAAAGAATATTTAATGAACAGGAAAAAATGCCATATGTAAAATGAAATAATATACGAAATATTACAATATATACACACTATTAAGTATATAGTGATATGTGTATATATATATGAATACATATATTTATTCCACATATTTTTAAATCCATATTTTCTAAATTTTCATTTCCTATATTCTGGTGACAATTAGAAAAAAAGGAACTTTCTCAAATTATAATTTTTTTAAATGTGTTCGGATTTTTTAATTCTTAAACTTACTTGAACCTTGTGATCTAATTTACAAAGACCAAGAATTTTAATATGACCTTCGTTTTATCTCTCATATGATTGACCATAAAATATTATAATCCAGGATTAATTTAGATCCTACTATACCGGCACTGTTCGAAACACAATAACAGATATTTTTAGCATTCTACAATCCATCTTTATCTCAACCTTGATCTTTTAATCTACATACTCTCTGCTAGGAGCAAGAAGCTTAAATAACTAGGCCAACAAATCAGAACCAATGTACTTTCTTGAATTTAACTGACAGGGAGAGAAGAGACACATTACATTCTACCTTGCCTGTTTGTTAATGTTCTCTCTTGGTTCAAGTTTGCTTCCCAGATCAAGCCTTACTTCACTTCCTCTTAATGCTCACTGAACGGTTTGCTCAGTCCCTGTCTTTGAAGAGTTGAAAATCCAGCCCTGACCGGTTTGGCTCAGTGGATAGAGCGTCGGCCTGCGGACTGAGGGGTCCCGGGTTCGATTCCAGTCGGCATGTGCCTTGGTTGCGGGCACATCCCCAGTGAGGGGGGTGCAGGGGGTGGCTGATCGGTGTTTCTCTCTCATCGATGTTTCTGACTCTCTATCCCTCTCCCTTCCTCTCTGTAAAAAATCAATAAAATATATTTTAAAAAAAATAAAAAAGAGTTGAAAATCCAGTGGGAAGACAAGCAAATGAACAACCACATGTTCACTGTAGTATCTGCTTATTTGCTGCGAGAGAACACAGTTGATAGTGCCATATGAAAACCTCTGACTCAGATATAATTTTTCTTTTTGAGGGTGAGGGAGGTGCTGGAGGAAGATTAAGAAAGTTGACCTTTAAGAATATGCATTTGCATTTCTTCTTTCACCAAATATTTATAGTCTGCCTACTCACTGCTAGTAGCACGTGCCCATGCTGTGTTGGGTGCTCTGAGGAGATCAGTGAGCAAAGCAAAGCTCCTCCCCTACATCTAGGCCAGTGGTCGGCAAACTCATTAGTCCACAGAGCCAAATATCAACAGTACAACGACTGAAATTTCTTTTGAGAGCCAAATTTTTTAAACTTAAACTATATAGGTAGGTACATTGTTATTAACTTAATTAGGGTATGTGGTATTTTGTAAAAGAGCCATACTCAAGGGGCCAAAGAGCCGTATGTGGCTCGCGAGCCGCAGTTTGCCGACCACTGGTCTAGGCGCATTCTGGATGTGGAAACAGAGAGCAAACAAATAAACATATATGCATCAGGTAGCAACAGTGCGACGGAGAAAAATGAGAGATCTGGAAAAGTGTTACAGGCTCTACATGGGATGGCCCCCGGCCATCCTTCTGCCTCCTTCCTTCCCTGCTTCGGAGACAAGTCTTCCCTCCAGGTATCTTCCAACCCCATCAGTATCTGGAGCTAGCTTGGTCATATTACTCTTTTCTTGGAATCAAAGTGGATTAAGCCAACACAGTCTTTCTCATGCATACTTGCCAACTCCCCATAGGCCCAGGATTTTCATTTAAATATCGACATGGACCAGGTGGACAACACAATGAGTGAGGTGGGTGACGTATAAGACATTAGAGGCATGGGCGGGGGCGGGGGGGGGGGGTCTCAAGTGTACTGGATATTATCTGTTTCAAATAAATAAATTCAAGTGCAGTTATTCCTAAATGGCTCCTTTTTGGAGCAGCATTTTTTGATCCCTTCTATAAGAAGTCTTTGACTCTAAGTGACTTAATTGAAGTGTGGGTTAAATTGCCAAGATTGAATGACATCCGTGGAGCCGCAGATACAAATCACAGCTGCCAGAGCCAGCGGAAGCAATCTTTTGTGAGGCAGATGAGAATGTGAGAGATGAACAGTTTGTGCATATGGAGAATTTCTCCCATCAGATACCTCTGCAGTGAACATCAGTCGCTTCAGCTTCCTGAGTTTTGTTGTTGTTGTTTGGGGGGGTGGGGGGGGGGTAAGAGGAGGGGAAGCAATCATTCCTCATTGTGGAACTGGGTGGGGTCAACATTCAAGTTGTACTTTGTTCCCCTAACCTTAATCTTTATCCTTGGAACCCTGCCCCCAGCCAAGAAGTGAGCATAGAATTCAAGGCGAGGCTAAAATATACATAACATAATATTTATTACTTTTATCATTTGTGGATATACCATTATGTGATATTAAGTTCATTCACAATGCTGTGTAACCATCAACAATAACTATACCCAAAACTTTTCATCATCTCAAACTGAAACTCTGAACTCATTAAGCAATAACTCCACATTCCTCTCTCCTCCCAACCCTTGGTAACCTCTATCTATTTTCTATCTCTATGTATTTGTCTATTCTGGGTACCTCATATAAGTAGAGTCATATAGTATGTGGCCTTTGTGTCTGCCTTGTTTCATTTAGCATAATGTTTTCAACATTCATCCATGTTGTAGCCTATATCAAAATTCCATTCTTTTTATGGATGAATAATATTCCATTGTATGCATATACCACAATTTGTTTATCTATTCATTTGTTGATGGGCACTTGGGTTTTTCCACCTTCTGTGAATAATGGCACTATGAACATTGGCCTACAGGTGTCTGTTTGAATCTCTGATCTTAATTCTTTTGGATGTATATGTAATTATCACTGAGTCTTATGGTAGTTTTCGTTTAACTTTTTAAAGAACCACCAAACTATTTTTCACAGTGACTGTACCATTTTACACTCCTGCCAGCAGCACATCACAATTCTAATTTTTCACATCCTTGTCAACACTTATTTTCTGGGTTTTGTTCAGTTTTATTTCTTTAGTATTAGCCACCCTAGTGAGGATCAAGTGAAGTGATAGCTCCTTGCTTTGATTTTCAGTTCCCTAAAAGCTAATGATATCACCTTTTCATGTTCATACTGGCCATTTGCATGTCTTTCCTGGAGCGATGTCTACCCAAGTCCTTTGCCTATTTTTTAATTAGATTGTTTTGGGGTTTTGTTGTTGAGTTGTAGGAATTCTTTGTATATCCTGGATAGTAACTATTTTCAGATATGTGATTTACAAATGATAGGTATTTCCACCTGTTTTGTAGATTGCCTTTGCACTGTCTTGATAGTGTTCTTGGATGCATAAAGGCTAATTTTGATGAAGTTCAATTTATCTATTTCTTTTGTTGCCTATGCTTTTGAAGTCATATCTATGAAGTCATCACCAAATCAATGTCATGAAGATTTTCTTTGATGTTTTAGTCCAGTGGTCAGCAAACTCATTAGTCAACAGAGCCAAATATCAACAGTACAACGATTGAAATTTCTTTTGAGAGCCGAAAACCAACTTCTGCGCATGGGCCATGAAGTTTCAATCGCACTGTACGTGCGCGCCCACACGTGGTATTTTGTGGAAGAGCCACACTCAAGGGGCCAAAGAGCCGCATGTGGCTCGCGAGCCAAAGTTTGCAGACCACTGTTTTAGTCTAAAAGTTTTATAGTTTTAACTCTTAAGTTTAGGTCTTTGATCCACCATACTGTTGCTGTGTCTATGAATTTGTTTGTTGCTTACTTTTTATTTTATATGCCACATATGAGTATAATCATATGGTTCTTGTCCTTTTCCATCTGACTTATTTCACTTAGCATAATACTTTCAAGATCCATCAGGTTGTCACAAATGGCAATATTTCATTTTTTATTGACTGAGTAGTATTCCACTGTACATATGTATCACATCTTTAGCCAGCCATCAGTTAAAGGACACGTGTTCTTAGATCACATTGTCTGTTAATAGGAATAGTTTTACCTCTCTCTTTCCTATTTGGATAGCTTTCACCTTAAAATTCTGGGAATCTGAAATTAATTAAAACTGAGTTATCCCAGAAGCAATGCTCTCAAGAGATCCTTCCTGATGCTTAGATTCATAAGAGTGACAGCAGGTCACGGCCTCCCAAAGGCTGCATTTTACATGGTTTTCTCGCTGGTTCTGAGATAATTTTCAATAGAATCCGTTTCTTCAGTTTGTACCTCAGGAGGCCTACTTGATGAAAGACCTTACTCTTGCTTCTTTCAAGCAAATAGAATTATTTTAAGAAAAAAGAAAAAAACACAAAAAAGAGGGAAAATGTGGCCTAATATGGGACTTAATGATCATCATATCTAATTCTTGTCACTAAGAGTTGTCAGATGTTCTACTAAATCAAAATTTCCCTGTTAAATTATTTAAAATGCGCATTCCTGATATGCAGATTTTAATTATTACTTTTTAACAGACACCTCAGGCGATCCTCGAATATATGAGGCAAGAACCACACCTTGAGAACCACTGGATGCTTTGTGGGATTGACCTCTCGGATATATTTGCCAAATAATGATGTAGTTTACGGCTGAGCCCCTCTGGGGATGCTAAACTCTACTCCACATGGTGAACCCAATTAATTTGAGAACAACTCTCGTGAACAATATTTCCCATTATTTTGACGACCAATATATCCCGTATGAGATGGGAACACTGTGGCTTAGGATTTTATGGTTATAAAATAATAGAGGATTTTTTTATTCCACATCACTTCAAATGAACAGTTTTAAAGAATCAAATGAGCCTATGAGACGTGTACCTTCACACAAATGTTTTCCTTTGAAAAACATAATTTCTTTTGTTCTAAACAATTTAATTTCACGTGAGCATTTGCATGTGTGTTTCCAATGATCTCACATCCTTTTTAAAAAAGGTGACTTGGGGGTTGCTGGGCAGAACCCCAAATTTCAAAGCAGCAATCCTCTTGTTCCCATCCGTGGCCTATTTCCTTTGGGTTGACAACTTTTCTGTCTTGAGGAGTGAAACTGTACACCCCCCACCTCGCCCCACGAGGTGCCAAGCTTCCAGCTAATGACCTGGATGCCAGTGACACCAGAAGAGGTGCTGAGAGGGAACCAAAAGTGCCATCCCTGTGAGCGCTCGTCAAACTGATTTACATTTCTCAGTCTCCCATTATTCCTGATTCTCATTCCCCATCTGTTTCTCCATAGTGATTGGTATTTAAACTCTTAAAAGAAAAGAAACATATGCTGCTGGGGGGGGGGGGGGGGAGGGTGTCTCACTTAAATTAAAGGGTAAGTGTCTGATAATGTGCTTGTGAGATCCCCCAAGTTATTAGCATCAAGGCAGCCGGAGCCTTAAACTCACCGGATGACCTCATTACCCCGTGGTAGGATGTTGGTCCTCAGTGTCTGAGATGGGATTCTTCGTGGGGGTGAGGGGGGTAAATCAGGGGTTTTCTGTGTGCAGTCTCAAGCCCCTCGAGTTCACTAGCTTGGCTGTGCTCAATAATAACCTTACAAGAGAGCAGGGTTTAATGAAATGAAAATAGACGGACATACCTCGATGTGAGCTTTGGGGGACAAGAAGAGATAAACCAAAGAACTTACATACTTATAGGCATAACGCATGGACACAGGCAAATAGGTGGTGAAGAGGGGCTGGGAGGAGTAGGGAAGAGGGGAGAGGAAATGGGAGATATCTGTAATACTATCAACAATAAAAATATATTTAAAAAAAAGAAAGTAGACAGAATGAGGCACAGTTAGCTTCAGATGCTAACGGCACCTTTGTCTGCTCTAGGTAAGACGTCGGAGTCTATGAATTCTCACTTTGTCTGCAAATGGCAAACTCTTAGAATCACTGAAGAAGGTGATTTAATTCCACTTCATTTGATTAGACAGATAAGTACTGAGCACACGCACTGCAGACTGGCAGGCACTGGAGCAGTGGTGTTTGAGAGAGTCCCACCCTTAGTTCAGCTTACAGTTCAGAAGGAGAGACAAATAAAAAAAAAAAAAAAGAGCAACGAAAACAATACTCAAGGACCAGTCACAGCAAAATGCATCACAGCGTCATACATTAGGGGAAGAATGTTGATAGCTGTGCCGCAGATTACAGAAGAAATCGTGTTGGTTTTCCTTCTTTCTCTTTACTCTGTTGAGCGTGGCCTGGCACAGCAATTGAATAAAATTCACCCTCGAGTTCGACATATTTATTCGCAGAAGGCACTGTGACCAAAGCTTTCAGGTATGTGTGTGAGTGTGCTTTCACTTTGATCACTTGTTTCCTTATCTGTTAAACGACGCAATCGAATGAACAGATCCTTCCTCCGGAATTGACTCTTATTGGAGAAATAGGAAATGAACACCATGACTAGAAAACCAAACCAAACCAAAAACCAGACTAGTATTTGTAGACGGGGTGAACTGAAGGTCATCGGTTTGACCCACCTGAACTTACTAAAATAATCTCAGCTCAAGGAAGGGGGGTGACTTGCCCAGGTCAGTGAGTGGTGGACACTCAGCCCTGAGGAGGAGAACTCTGGCCTCTACGCCCCGCCCAATGCCAATAATGCCAGTCTAAGCCGTGTTGTCCGAAATGCCATCTACCCCAAGAGCGAATCCCTTGAAAGAGAAGCATAACTTGATCTGCGAAGCTAAAGAGAAGAAGAGCTGCTCCGCGGCCTGATTTTCCGGTGAGGCCGCCTGCTTTTTCCAACAATGAGAGCATCCCTGCTCCAGAGAAAGCGCAGGTGGGGATGTGCCAGCAGAGGTGCGCGGAGAGCTCTGGAAACGGGGGGTCACTAAACACAAGAACCCCACGCTCTCTCTATGGTGCTTAGATAAAATGCTAACAGCTGATTGATCCTGGTGGACAGCATTTGAGCACTTCCTGTCCACTTCTCTGAGACCTTTGCGAGCTCTATTTTCCAAACCAATGAACTTCCTAAATAGTTCCATGTCTATTTGTGGATCATACCAGGAAGGAGGAAGTCCCAGTGTCCCCAGCTGTCAGAGCAGCTAAGTCTTGCTACAGGAGGGAACATGGAGATAAGATCTCTAGGAATGAAGTAATCTTCTGCAATTGGCTCACACAAAGTCAACACCTTTCCTTCTGTTTTACAGTCACTGACCAAGGAATCAATAAAGGCAGATCTGAGGAAGTCTAGATATTTTTGAGTCTGATTATATATAAGATGCATTTGGAGGCAAAAAGGAACAATAACAAAAAGAAATCCAAAAAAATCAGAAAGCGTTTATTATATTAGTCTATAATAAACTGAAGATGCACCTGATTTGGAGCTCCAGGTCTGAAAATAAGAGTAAGCAATGTTTCCACCGACTCTGTTGCCCACACACATGAAGCTCAAGGTCGTTAGCAAGGACCACAGGGCTCCCTCCCTCCAACCCTGGCCCATCACTATTCATTCCACTGTGCCTACTGCGTACTTCATCTTGATGAACATTACTGGTCTTTGAGGTCTTCCTTGCTTTCTGGCCCAAGATATCGCAGGCTTACCTTGTACGTTCCCTGTCTCAAACCTGGAATGGGCCATTTCCCGAGGACCTCTGGCTCTTTATAGGTTAACGGCATTTAGAAATCAAGACGTAGGCACTGCAGTGCTCCTTACTGTTGAACCCTTCCCCCCGCCCCCCTAGGTTTTTTCACTTGTACCCATATGTGGATATGCACTTACATAGAACCATGAGTCCACATTAGGCATCAGGACTCTTCTGACTGCAAATGAAAGGCAACTAACCCTAAAGGCTTACGGCATAAAAGAAGTTAGAAGCACGTGTCCATGAGCACTGCCAGGGGAAGCGTGGCTGTAGGCGTGCAGGACCTGGGACCTGAAAGGATGCTTTAGGTCTCACTCAATTTCTCAGCGTTGACTTTCCTGTTAGATTCATTCTTAAATACCACCACCCCCACCTTCAGAAAGTGATGGTAAGTTCATAGAGCAGTAGTTTTAACCTTTTGCACTCGGATGTCGAGTGTGACTCGACACGGTTAGCATCAGTAGCAGCTCGTATGTTGAGCTACACTCGACACATAGTTCACTGCGGGGGGAAGAGGGGTTTTTGTCTATTTTTCCAGTATCTGTTTTTGTTTTCATTAGCATGAAAGGACAAGTAAAATGTAAATGCCGTCTCAACTGATGCCACCACCTAAGCTTCACCAATGGCATCTTCAAAGGCTATTTGTTTCTAAGACACATCAGTCACGTGAAAAAGGTTAGACCAGTACACTAACTTCAGGGGTAGATTATTATCCACTAACTTAGAGCAACGTTTAGATGGAAAGCTCCATATAATCACACCTCACCCTAACAAAAAACACAAAGATTGTGTTGTTTATTCTAACAGAAAAATCAAAGGAGGAAGAAGAGAGACGATTTATATTTGCGAAACATGTGAATGTAAACCAGGTCTTCATGTGGGTGAATGTTTCAAAAAATATCACACCATGAAAAATTATAGAGATTAAAATTACTCTTTGAATGTATCAATAATTTGAAATATAAAAAAATCCAAATAAATAAGTTTGTATGAAAAGAAACTCCAGTTTTTTATTCTACTGCCGCGCTTTGTAAAATGTGGGGTATTTAAAAAATTAAATCCCGAGTAGAATAAAGGAATCGAGAAAAAAGCAAGCGAGTGCAAAGGGTTAATCTACAAGAAACTGAAAATGACAACACCTTCCTACCCTGAAGTTCCATCGGCATCACTGGGATGGGGGTTCAGCAGTGACCATGAGGGATTCCCCCCAAGTCTCATCTGTTCTTCATAACTGATAACCTTGTGAAAGAAGGGCTCGCCTGGGTTGGGTGAACTGTAGCTTCACTTCATTGTATTGAGATGCCCTGAGTCAGTGGTTATTTCACGGGAATTGCCCTCTGGTGCTTCTCCATCTCCTGGGCGCTGGCCTGTTTCCC
This sequence comes from Eptesicus fuscus, assembly GCF_027574615.1. Taxonomy (NCBI): domain Eukaryota; kingdom Metazoa; phylum Chordata; class Mammalia; order Chiroptera; family Vespertilionidae; genus Eptesicus; species Eptesicus fuscus. The sequence goes on from NC_072491.1 coordinate 4,592,995, forward strand.
TCACCTGCCAACCTCTGAGCAGGTCTCCCGGAGGCTGCAGGCATGCCCGCTGCTTTCTGCTGACGTCTCTCTTAGAAGAACTTGAATCTGGTTTAATTACTGTGTCCCCGAGGATCTTCCCTGCTCTTCCACTCGTGGCCCGCTCAGTGATGCTCAGCTGATTTCTTAATTTCCGCACTTGTCCTGTCCTAAAGCTCTTCCCATCCCGAGCTGTAGAGTGTGACTCTTTCTCAGCAAATTCCAACTAAACTGAGAATCTAGTTTCATCCCTGAAAGGCACCGGGGGGCTCATTCAGTCCAGCCCCAAGGCGCACTGTTTTACCTTGAGGAAGGGAGGAGGGAGCAGGCCCAAGATCCAACAGTAGTTTGGAAGACAGAGTCTGGCTGATTAGCATGTGCTGTGATGTACAACCTCATGAACCTGCCCAGCTGGCTTCTCTCTGTTGCTGGCGTGTGGAATCGCTTTGGATGAGAGACTCGCGCTAATTACCTCAGTTGGAATAAGCAGATAATGAACCAAACCTTACCTTTGGCCGCGTGTACTCTCTGATAGCAAGTTAACTCCCTAACTCTCCTTCCAACCTCCCCACACCCTCTCTGAATTCTGTCTCCCTTTCCGTATCCTAAATGCAATGTAGACATGCTTGATGTCTTGAATATGCACAGTAATAGGCATTTCTCTAGCAACACCCACCCTGCTCCCTCCCACACACGGTCTCGGTTGTGCATCCTCTCTGCTCCCACGATCTCCTCTGACATATACAGCAACGATTGCTGGTTACCTCAAGGGATTCAAGCTAACTGACACGATTCGTGTTTTCTTTCTTTCTCTATACACAGTCCCTATCACTGTGACTGCTCAGAAAAGCAACTTACTGGGGTGTCTTGATCTGAACTGGAGCTGATGAAAATATAGTAGGAACACCAATAAAACAGGTATTTGTGGTCCTTGTACTTTTGAATGGTGTTCTATTAAGAAGAAACACAAGTTTGGCAGCCAAAAGAATTGAAAAGCAATGGAAATATTTACAATAGTCTCTCTCAAAAAAACTAAGAAGAGCTTCCATTGCATAAACCACAGTAAAATGGCCTAAAATCCTCATTGTTCCACCCAACCTGGTGGGGCCAGGAACTACCCTGAGGTGTGCCCAATCTGGGAGAAAAGAATGAAGGGTATTGATCAGCTATATATGAAATAATGATGTTGCACAAATGGCCACAACACTCAGTGGACTACAATAATTATTTCCTTGCTCTTTTTCTTTCTTGCTCTGGTACCTGTAAATCACCTGGGATTTGGAGAGTCTAAACTAGGCTTAGCTAGGTTCAGTGACAAGTTCTAGGCAGGGTCTCGGTCTATTCCATATATCTCTAATTCACCATGGATCTGAAAACCATAGAAAAGAGGCAAAATCCAAACACATACACACATTTCAATCCTTTGCTTATGTCTTACTCATAAATATCCCATTAACCAAAGCAAGTCACTTGGGCAGATCCAATATCAGGGGGTAAGGGTGTCTACTCCTTCCAAGAAAGCAATGGGGAAGATGTGATTATGTCCTGCAAAATATATAATCAACAACTATTGCCTTCTTGTTTCTATAGAAAATGTCTGGTCATGGATTTGCATGTAAATCATTTGTTGGGAGTGCTCCCAGGAAGAGTTCCTATGGAAAGGTGGGATGCAAGATTGGACAGGAGAGAGAAACTCTGAAGTTAATTCTTCCTTCCTCTCTTGTCTAGCAATACCACCACCTTCTCCTGCTGCTCGGGGTCATTTACTTCTGCCAGGATGGTACCTCTTCACCGGATGCTCTCTTGGCACAGGAAGGTTTATCCACGAAGGGAAAATCATGGAAAAGGTCATGAAGAAGAAAAGTTTTGTTCACCAAACGCACTCTTTGGTCCAAGATCGTACAGTCTGCCTTCCTGGACTATGCCCCCTCAAGCATCTGATGTATATACAAGCTATCCTATCACCAGACCACTGAATAATTCAATGTAATTCATGTGAACGTAACAAATCATTGGTGCTGTGTATTTGCTTAGAGCTTGCTGTTGTTATTTTCAGGTGAATAATTGCTCATTTAATTCTTGCTGGGAGAATAATACTCCGCTGAATAACTTCCCAATTATGTGAGCATTTATGTTGCCTCTAAATTTTCTTTATTAGAAATGGATATTTTTGTGCATAAGTTTTTACACCTATTTTAGACTATTGCTTTAGGTCCCAAAAGTAACTCCTGAAACAAATTGCCAGATGGCTTTTCCAAACTACTGTACCGACGGAAAATGCCATCCACAATGTATGGATTGTTTCATTTCCCCCATCCCTGCCATTAGCATTCAATCTAATTATTTGGGGTGGTGATAATTAGTAGGTGAATCAGCACTGTGGGGTTTTATTTCATATATTTCATGATTGTTTACAACAGTATTTTTTTCTGTTTGTTTTGCAGCGGGGACACATCTGTTTCTTTCCCTGTGTGTCTATCAGGCACTTAGTATTTTGTTTTGTTTATTTAAATTGACAGTCAGAAGCCCTGGCCAGGTAGCTCAGTTGGTTAGAGTTTTGTCCCAATTCACCAAGATTGCAAGTTCAATCCCCAGTCAGGGCACATACAAAAATCAAGCAATGAATGCGTGAGTAAATAGAACAACAAATGTTTCCCACTCTCTCTCCCTCTCTCAAATCAACAGATAAATTTTTTTAAAGTAAAAAAAAGAAAGTCAGAAGAGCCCCAACTTTTTATGGAATATAGTTTCTTGAGCCTGTCATTTATCGTATTGTTTTAGTGAAGTGTTTTGCTGTGTGTGTGTGCGTGTGTGTGTGTGTGTGTGTGTGTGTGTGTGTGTGTGTGTGATGTACGGAAGCTTTTAATTTTGATGTAATTAAATATGCTGATCTTATGAATGTTAGCTTCTCTTAATGTGCTTTTGCTCCTTCTCAGACTGTCTGTGATGAAATCCTAACCTCAGATTTTGAGACTGTCTCCCCCTTACATTCCTGGACATATGTTCGAGGAAAGCAAGCTCATTTAGTAACATTGTTAATTTAGAAGCTGTATACTCATCAGCCAAGAACCAACTTGTGCTGCCAAATAATCATCTAATAAAACTCCGCCTAAAAGGCAAATACAGTCAAGTTCTCTTTAATCTACACTCAAAACAATGTCAGAGACCGCCTGGTTTCCGGGGGTCAGGGGCATCCACAAAGGAAGGCTTGTGTAGTGAGGATAAACACACCGGCGGCAGGAAAGGGGCACCCCGCTATCTCTCTCGGCCCCCTCAGTACAGTCTACCAGACTGCTGCAGTAGATGCTGTGAGTAACACAAGCCACAGTTGACTGAGCACTTACCATATGTTAAACACTTTGCATACATTATCTAATTTAATGCTGTCAACAGCCCTTGGAGATAATTGCTGTTATCTTCATTTTATAAGTGGTAGCACAGATAGGCCTCCAGGCCAGCTGTGCTTGACTTACACGCATTCCTTTAACCCTATGCTCTCTGCCTCTCAGTGCTGCCCCTGCCTCAGGCTCCAGGACTCCCCTCACTCTTGCAGGTCATGATGGGGCTCAGTTCCTCCAGATTTAAACACAACCACCTGTCATGATGGGGCTCAGTTCTGAGCTTGCTCCTCCAGATTTAAACACGGACACCTCGGACTTCTGATTCTTTTCCTTCTAGTCTCACTCTCTGGCTCTGCCATTCATTTGATGGGGTACAAGAAACAATCAGAACGCTTAAGAGCTCAGGAATGTTTTGATGGAGATGTTTAATACAATGAAAGATAGAGAAAACATTACTCTGTGAATGAAAAGTATTCTAATATGTTCAGTGTTGTTGTTAATGGCAAATATGTCTGTGGTAAGCACTCTTTGGAAATTACCGAACGACATAAGGAAACTGGTAGTCTTAAGATTTCATATTTTTAGAGTTTTTAATAACTCTAGGGATCAACTTCATCTCTATTTCCAGCTCTATATTAGAGGTGCGATACCATAAACATTCCCAAGGTCACTTACATGGTTGCAGAGCTGAGATCAGAACCTGAATTTTCTTCCTGTATATAATTTTTTTTTATTGATTTCAGAGAGGAAGGGAGAGGGAGAGAGAGAGAGAGAAACATCAATGATGAAAGAGAATCATCGATCGGCTGCCTCCTGCACGCCCCATACTGGGGATTGAGCCCACAACCTGGGCATGTGCCCTGACTAGGATAGAACCGTGACCTCCTAGTTCCTAGGTTGACTCTCAACCGCTGAGCCACTGCGGCAGGGCTTCTCCCTGTTTCTTCCTTTTAATCTGACTGCTGCTGCCTGCTGGTTTCTTCATTCAGAAAGAAGAGAACCAAGATTTATGGGGCAATTGATGGATCTGACACCTCATTCAGTACTTTACATGAATCATCCCATGTAATTCTCTCAGTGCCATTAGTATTATCTGCACGGAGCAGATGAAGAAGAAGAGGCAGAGAATTGCATCACTGTCCCATGACCCATAAGCCACAGAACCAGGATCTGAATCCATGTCTGTGTAATTCTATGCAGCACTCATTGGGGTCTCACTCATAGCAACTGGGACACTCGCCCAGGGACCTTTGGCCCCAGAGCTCACTGACATGAGACTGTGACTCCTTCCCTACAACGTTCCTGAGTACAACTGTCCTGGATGAGGCACGGAAAGCCAATGGCCAGTGGCCAACGTCGAGCCCCATATTCTGAAAAGGAGAAGCTGGAATAGTCACGGGGGTAGCGATCGCCATGATGGGGCTCAGAGGCAAGGCTGAACAGTTGAGCTCCTTTAGTCTGAAGACAGGCAAAGGGACTGACAATGACAATTTTCCCACATGTCAGGTGTTATTACGCTGAAGATGGTGAGCAGCTACTCCTTACCACCTTTAAGAATAACACCAGAAGAATCTCCGTCAAATGGCAGAAGTGGAGGGAAGGTGGAGCCTCCTGTCTGTCTAGGGACAGACCACGGGGAGGGAGGGAAGGCCTGTTTGGGGAAGCACATTCATCAACCTCTTGGAAAAACTCACAATAGTTCTGTGTCTGGTTGTATAGAATCAATGATGTGATAGAGTTCCTTCTAAGAAATTTCTAAATAGTAGAAAATGTGTCAGAAATGTAATGATGATCAATAAACATAATATATATATATAACAATTATAGGGGGGAAATGTTATTTTCTACTCAGCAACCTGCCTTCTTATGAGAACATCTCTACTCCTGCTGGTTCTCCTGAGGCTGTGTCCCTTCCCACTCTATTCACGTGTCTGCAGCTCCTGTACATGAGCTCATTTTACAAGTACATTTGATCGGTCCAAGAGTTGGGCCAATGAGTCCCTTCCTTAGAATTTTGCACTTGGAAAGGAGGGAGTTCTTCTAGAAACACCAACCTTGGGAAATACGTGAAAAGGTGGGAAGCTGGCATTTGCTATTTTCTAACACGTGGAAAACTGGCGAAATGGAGCAGGGAGGAGGGCGGAGGGTGCCTCGCTTAAAAAGAGAGATGAAAAAGTAGGCAAATAATCAGATTCAGAAAGAGAAACAAAGACAATTGACCAAGGCTCTTAGTAATACACAGGTCTCTGGCTCTGATTTCTCCTAAGATGGAGGCACACTACACCTCATGCAGTCCCGAGCCATGTAGTAAGTGGTTCATTTGTTGACACCAGTTTGAGTGGGGTTTCTGTCATGTAAAACCTCAGGGACTTTACTGACACTATAATAAAATGGTGGGAGAATCACTACCATGGTGGCTACCAGCAACTACGCGGTCAATGTTTGCATTAGGATATCTGACTGCCTGCCTCGGCATGTTTATGATTATCCCTCTGTTCTTTGGATGCTGTAGTTGTCATGTTGAGATAGAGGAGATTTAATTCAATTAACGACATGGCGATGAGACATGTTGGCACAACTAGAATATAACTAAATGACTCTGATTCTACCTGAAGGGAGATTCAATTCTGTTTGAGGAGCGGAACTCAAAATAATCCTTGGCTTTACTTTTTCATGAAACCCAACAGTCCGGCTTCATATCTTGTTCTTATCTCTCTTGTTCAGGATGCTAACTCCTCAACTATGTTTAGGCCCACCTGACCCCAGGGCCTTTGCACTGACTGTCCTCTCTGTGTGGTACTCTCTTCCCCTAATACCCGCACAGCTCATTATCTCATTTTCATCTAGTCTTTGCTCAAACATCAGTTTCTAACCCCTGATGATACAACCGAAATATTAGGCGAATGTCTGACACTCCTAAGCACTCAGTCGTCCCCAGGCTGCCGTGACTTGTTGGCATGGTGGTGGAGGAAGGGAGGTTTGCTTACCTCTGAACAACCCCCAACACTAACTTCACGAGCCACACTGAGGCCAAGATGACAAATTAGGCCCCGGGAGCAGCTGACATTCTCTTCTGATCTGCTGATTGCTTCACGCAGCTTCAGAGGCTGGCGGAGGGATCCAGCGTGGCTAATGTCTAAGGAAACTACAGAGCAAGTGACTTTGAAACAAATAAGCATTTATTTGCTCTTGAAATGACCTTAATTACACCTGTCAAGAGATTTCCACTTGAACAGATTTAACAAGGAAGCCAGAGGGTGAGTGGACATTTAGAGCTCCAAGTCTGAGAGGCTCAGCAATGCCACTCCTCAGGCTGCTTTTCTCTGGGACCCACTGGGCTCAAGCGCACTGGGCAGCCCAGAGCAGCAGTGGGGGCTGAGACAGGCCTCGCGAGCAAGGTGGCTCCTTTGGCACAGACATCTCTTGCTCCTCCCGCCTTCTGACAGTGGGAATCCCTGAGGCTCCGCCCCCTAACTCAAAGTCCTGAAGACTAAAGGCAAACTAAAGATTATCTAATGCAATCCCCAGTCCAACACTGCCCCGGCTCTTCCACATCATCCTTCACAAGACAGCGCCAGAGAACTCACTTTCAAGTCCTGTCTACGTTAGGCAGCGATGGGCCTGGAAAAGAGTGCCAAGACCTGGGATTTCCAGCTGAGAAACTGAGTTACATGCACGACCTCCTATATGCACATGACCTCCTGTACGCACATGACCTCCCGCACACACATGACCTCCTGCACGCACATGTTAACAGTAGACATTTACCTAGTGCTGATTCTGTGCAAGGAGCTGTTGGAACACTTGACACGTATTGTCACAGGTCATCTTCAGAGCAACTCCTAGAGATAAATACTAACAACACCTTCATCTTAGAGAAGAGAGCTGAAGCACAGGCTACCCAGGTCATTAAGCCAGCCCCAAGGACATGGGCCAGTCAGTGTTTGAACTTGGCAGTCTGCGCTCTGAGCCCACACTCTGACATCACGGCAGTGGGAGGTGGTAGAAAGGGCATCTGTGTTGGACGTTGGACGTTCATACCTGGCCCTGCCATTTTGAAGCAGGGCCTTCCTTCTGCATGGGAAGAACCCCGGATCTTGCTCCAGCTGGGAGGGTTAGGGGAAGGAGAGAGGAAAGCATCAAGCCTGCCTTACTATTCTCTGCCTGCTTGCTGGCTGCTGAATGAAGAGAATAGTTTACAGAGTTTTTATGAAGATCGAATGAGATCATTCTGGGGAGAGAGCTCTACGAATGGAACGTTAAGGGCATGTCAGGTAGTGTAATTAATCCCACTCCGTCTCATTCAACAGAGCAGAGGCGGGAAGAATCCCAAAGCCTACGCATTGTTAGGTGACAGATTTGTGTTTTCAATTGTTCTTCTGGAAATTTTAAAAGCAGTTTCAGCCTAAATGAGTATTGAAGCGATTTCAATTTTCCTTTAAATTCAGAGATGCCAAAACCCTGTGATTTAGGCTCCCAGGAAATACCACTGCCGTCGTCTGCCTGCTCTTAATTTTAATCAAGTACTTAGTACCTAGCTGAGAGGAAGAAAATAATGTCCTCAATCATGCTTCAGCCTTTTAGCAAGACAGGCAAGCTCACCTATTAAGCACCCACTAGGGTTTGAAGGTCCAAATCAGTACATCATTCCATCCCATACCTCTGTGCTTCTAGCTTCCATTTCCCTCTGTCTAGAATGCCTTTACCTCCACCAGCCTGCCACCAGCACACAGAGACTTCTGTGCTTGGCCTTGAATCTCATCACCCTTTAGTTACAACTCAAACACCCCTTATTCTATGAAGGCTTTCCTCTCTGTCTTACTCTCAATTAGAATTTATATCTTCTTCACCTATGTTTCCCTTAGAGTCATTTATGCGTCCATCTACCCATCCCTCTTTCTATCTATCCATCATGCCTTTCCTCCCTCGCTCCTTCTTCCCCTCCTATTTTTACCTCTCCATCCATCCCACCCTCCTTCCATTTCTTCTTCTCCTGCCTGCTCTCCTCCCTCTCTTCATCTATCTATTTATCTATCATCCAATAGGAATGTCTCCTGTACAAAACCTTAAAGTCCTAGAAGAAGTGAGTAGAGGGGTCAAAACAAACAAAAAACCATGCTAGGTCTCAAACACCCCTTCATTTAATATTGAAAAATTTCTAAATACTGTGGTTGCAGTGAGTAAATGAGATAATGGTGGCTGTTGAGGATGCAAAAATATTTTTTTTCATGGGTAAATCAAAGAAGACTTCAGAGAGGAGGTGATATTCACACTTACCCATTTTTGAAGGATGGGTAAGAAGCTGCCATATGAAGCCCATGAATTGCAGTAATTTTCATACCATCATATACTTCTCTAGCCCTGTTTTCCTGGGAGTCATCTGAGGGCATAACTCACATGCTGTTATTCATTCTTAGTACCTTGAGGAGTGCCAGTGAAATGAATGAACAGATACATGGTGATGTTTCAGGAAGAGGAAATATTATATATGAAATTCGTGCATGGGGAGGGGGGTGGTGTCCCTCAGCCCAGCCTGCACCCTCTCCAATCTGGGACCCCTCGAGGGATGTCCGACTGCCTGTTTAGGCCCCATCCCAGTAGGATCGGGCCGAAACGGGCAGTCGGACATCCCTCTCATAATCCAGGCCTGCTGGCTCCCAACTGCTCGCCTGCCTGCCTTCCTGATTGCCCCTAACCGCTTCTGCCTGCCAGTCTGATCACCCCCTAACCACTCCCCTGCCAGCCTGATTGATGCCTAACTGCTCCCCTGCCAGCCTGTTTGCTCCTAACTGGCCTCCTATTTCATAAAGGAGCTCGTGATGGCAAGACAAGAAGTATTCTGGTCATAGAGATGAGCGCTATGAAGGTTGATCTCATGCTACACTGTGAAGCAGTACTACCCAATGCTTATTGAGCACTTAATACATGCCAGACACCTGCTGAACGTTTTCCTGCATTATTACAATCAATCTACAAAACAATCTTGACTCAGAGCGATTATTATCATCATCTTTAAGATGGAAAAAAACCCGGCACGCAAAGGGGTGAAGCCACTGGTCCCAGGTCGCACAATTGTGACTCAGCTGAGATTCAGCAGTTCAGCCTTAGAGGACACTTGGATGGCTCACACTTGAATCACTATACTTGGTCCATAAAATTTCTTCTCTGGGATTTTGATTCACAGCATTAACGAGTGACGCATTCTATGTGGCACTTTGATTTAGCATCGTCTTTGGCACCAGATAACCCCAGGTTCAAATACAAGCTCTGCCATGCCCAAAAGTTCTCAGACAAAAAAAAAGACAAACAAAAATCTATTCAATTTAGCTCAGTTCACATTTCATCAGCTATACTAACAGTACGATGACACCTAGTGAGGCAAAATTAAATGCGATAACATATGCCACATGCTTAGCATAGTGCCTATCATATGGTAAGTGCTTAATAAATATTGGTTGACACTTAATTTATGCAAATGTGCATATGCACATATATAATACCAAAACTATAAGTTGAATATTATGCATCATATAGCACAATGTATACTATAATCTCTATCGCATAGTATAAAAGCATTTTATCCTACGCATAGCATAGTCATTGAACAGTTTTTTTCACTTCCGCTCCATCTTTCAGAAGCTGCAGTGTGATGCACGTATTACGAGCACAGGTTTTGAAGTGTGACTGCATTCCATGGAGCCCTGCTCTTCCAGGTGTTAGCTGTGGGACCTTAGCCAAGACAGTGGGCATTCAGGAGACTGGCAACAGTAATCCCAGTCTCACTGGGCGTTCTGAGGACTGAATGAGACACAATTCCCAAGCAAACTGACAAAAAATAGTAAGCACTTAATAAATATTGTTGTTATAATTACCTGTAGCATCATAGCCCCTATTTTCCTTGTCTTCCCAGAACGCCTGGGCATGGCTTGCATGTACCCGCACACCCTGAAGGTGATGCAGACATGGCTGTGCGTGGGAAACAGCTGCTCCATGAAGGAGCATTCTGCCTCCTTTTTGATCCCCTCCAGCTTTCACCTGCTCTGACCCTACGTCTGTAGGGGAATCAGATGCAATGTTTGAGAACTTGATGGCAGCACTTCTCAAGGGCAGCAGGACCACTCTCCAAAGTGCACCCTGGGAAGATATAGGGTGCATTTTTTGTTTGTCCCAAGAATTGGCCATAGGGAGCAATATCAGGCACTGGGGATGCTACATGCCCCACACTGTCAGGGGCAGTCCATCACACAAAGAATTGTTCTACATTTCACATGATTTAAAGGTTTCGCTGTACAGTCATTAATAAATCACTTATAATTATTACACACACACATGGAGATACACACAGAGTATGTTTTTCATGATTTCAAAATAAAGATAATTGCCCAGGATACAACTAACATGTAAAGTGACAAGAAATTTCAATGTGCTCTTTTTAGAAGATTACCAAGGGCTGTTACCCATTGAGAAAATCACCCACAGTCATAACTTTGAGACAGTTACACTCAGATGAGCCTCTATTTGTAGCTCCTCATATTCCTGGGGAGCCTGGGATACCGGCAACATTGGATAATTTGCCAGTTCACCTAGAGTATTTACATGTCAGTAATCCTATATAATAAAAGGCTAACATGCAAATTGTCTGAACAGTGGAATGACTGGTTGTTATGATGCGCACTGATCTCCAGGGGGCAGACTCTCAATGCAGGAGCTGCCCCCTGGTAGTCAGTGTGCTCCCATAGGGGGAGCGCCACTCAGCCAGAAGCCCTGAGCCGGCCTCACAACTGGTGAGCACAGTGGCAGTGGCGGGAGCCTCTCCCACCTCCGTGGCAGCTCTAAGAACGTCTGACTGACCGCTTAGGCCTGTGGGAAGCAGGACTAAGCCATCAGTCAGACATCCCCCGAGGGCTCCCGGATTGCGAGAGGGTGCAGGCCAGTCTGAGGGATGCCCCCCCAGTGCATGAATTTCATGCACCGGGCCTCTAGTTATATATAATGCAATATGCATAATAAGCGACAATGAATAGTTATATGTCTAATGAAATATTTATGATGCAGTAGTGTGCTTTATTTATTGAACTATAGATTTTTATTTTATCATAAACTAATTTTATTTCTTATATCTATTGCATTCAGAATTCTGTTTTGTCAGGGTTTGATGGGAAAAGAAAGCTTTGGACAGAAAAACCAGATCAGAGGTGTTCCAATGTGAACTATATTTAGGTCACTCGTGCATTTAAATAGCAATGCAGACAGTCATCTCTAGATCAAACGGAAGGGGTGTGCGCTTCCATTTTGCTCTCTGCTCTCCACAACATCTGCATTACACACTTCCCTGGAAGTCTAAGCACCCGCAAGTTACAAACGTGTGTGTGAGATTCTGTAGAGTCTCAAATCTTTAGTAATAGAGTCATTCTGGCCCCACTGTCACTGGCCTGCGCTGTCCGAGGCGGGGTACAGCGGAGGCAGGGCGGCCCAGCTCGCACCGGTGCTGATGAAGGGCCTAGAGTGCCAGGAGCTTTTTGGGGTCATCTGCCCTGGCCTGCCTCTCCTCCGCCACTGGACCCCACCTCCCGCTTAGCCTGCGAGGCAAGTCATGAAGAGCATAAATTCTTGACTTAGACGTGGGTTTGAATCCTAATCAGTCACGAATTAGCTAGACAACATCATTCAAACTCTCTTCGCCTCAATTTCCTCATCTATGAGGTAGACAACTCATACACTTGCTATCATTGAGACAGTAAATAAGTGAGACAAGAAATGATGAGTTCATGACACAGAATCTTCCAAAACAGTGAGTTTGCTTCACTGATGAGTTTTTCCTGACTTTTTCTTCCATCCCCCAGCTAAACCAGAAGCAACCGCGTCTTCCTCCGTTTCTACAAAATTCGTTTGCACTTGTCACGGGACACTCGGCACAGTCCCTTTAGTGTGTTAGTCATTGTTGCCCACTCCCTTCAAATTTTCCATGGTAGAGAGGAAGCTGATGAACGGGATCGTGTCTTCTGTGTAGCAGCCTTAGCCCTAGAAGTTTCTAGCATGTAACTGAATTCAAAGAAATGACAGGTTTTATGGATGTGTATTTCAGATATGCAAGAAGAGCAAACAACCTGTCAGCAAAATTAAATATTCCAGAGCAGCGGTCACCAACCGGTGGTCCGTGAGGTCCGAAAGGTTGGTGACCGCCGTTCCCCAGTTACACGCTGACTGGAAACATTAGGCGTCGCCTTTAATTTAATAGTGAATTGTCTATTCAAATACACCAACCTTTACCACTTAGGGACAAGAATTAACATTCCCCTTTGGTAGAGACGAGCCTTGATTATCATGCTAATAAACTAGGTCTTGATCCTGTGGATTTAATATCAGCAATGGCCCTGGCTGGTGTTGCTCAGTGGCTAGAGTGTCAGACCACTCACAGAAGGGTCACGGGTTTGATTTACTGTCAAGGGCATGCATCTGGGTTGCGGGTTCACTCCCCACTAGCGCAGGCGGGAGGCTCTCTCACATCGATGTTTCTCTCTCTCCCTCCCTTTCCACCTCCCTTCCCCTTTTTGAAAAGCAATGGAAAAAATATCCTCAGGTGTGGATCAACAACAACAACAAAAATCAGCAAATCAGCAATAAACTCTCAGCGAACAAAAGACTAACAGAATGGCATACAAATGAAACCAACTCATTGCTCAGCCTGATTCAAGTCCTAACTCTTTCGTATCCATGCGCAGCTCTCGTCATCAGCTTTTTGAGTTGATAATAGACCCAGTTGCTTCTCTGTCCGACGGCTTCCCATTTTACATCGAGTACCAACCAGATTCCTGGAGGTAATCTGGCCCCTGTTCTTCCTCTGTTCATCTTCTCGTCTCTTCCTCCGTCTCCTCTGCTCCTGGCACACCACCTGCCTGCTGCCTAACAAGCCCAGCCATCCCCATCCTTTGCCCTGGCCTTTCCTTGCGCCACATGCTCGCATGGCATGCCTCCCCTTCTCTTCAGGTCTCGGCCCAGACATCAATCGCTCAGTGAGGTCTGCCATGCCCACCCATTTAAAATCGCAGCTCTCTTCACTGTCCTCCCTTTCCCACCTCCCATTTCACGTTTGGCCATGAAACGGATACCCTCTAGCATATTACAGAATTGACTGCCTCGCCCCTCTAGCTTATCAAGTCCAGGAAGGCAGGAGGCTCTGCCTCTTTTAGCCTCTGCAGCGAATGGCTCTTGGTGAGAGCTTAACATTTGCTGGATGGATGAAAGAATAAGTGGATCTCTCTGACTCTAAATCTTTCCCCACGGTCACCATTCAAGACCAAAGATCCACAGTTTCTTCAATATTCCCGCATAAATTCCTGTTTCATAACCAATTCACTCGGAGGGCAACTGCTCACTGCACACAATTTCACTGTTACATTTCCACCTTTATGACCAAAGAGCTAACGAGAAATGAACATGATGAAAATAGACAAAAGTAATATACATACTTTTTAGATGCGCAATTTTCACTTGAATCATTTATCCCTTTTTAATCAGAAACCGGTGATGCAGGAAAGCAATCAACGGATGCGACGGAACTCAGGGGGGTTGCAAAAAGCAATGTGCCGATAACCAACCATGCATTTCCTTTATGTTAATTACTTTCCCTGCTTAGACCCTAAAATCATTCATTAAATGCTCGATTTGCTGGGCTTTCTCCTTTTTTTCTGGTTGCATAAGGACCTTCTCCCAGGCACTCACTTTCCCTACATAACTGTTGCAAAATTGTGTAATGTTTTTTCTCTTTCCAAATCATCCAATGTAGAAATATGTTAATGCTATCTTTAGTAACGCCTCTTAATTTTTGGTAGCAAAAACGGATGTTTTTATTTTAATCGCCCCTCCCAATTTTTAAAAAATCTTATTGTTAAATGTTGATTTACTTCAGGAGTGTCTGAGTAAAGAACTTAGCAAATCCTATCTCCAAAAATCGACAGTAAAACTGGACAAAATTGACCAAAACAACTATTGCAGGACTCTGGAAATTGACCTCAGGCATACAACAAATTGAGAAGTATTTCTTTAAGAAAAAGCTATTATCGCCTGGCCAGCATGGCTCAGTGGTTGAGTATCCACCCACGAGCCAGGAGGTCACTGATTCCATTCCTGATCAGGGCACATGCCAGGGCTATGGGCTCCATCCCCAGTGTGGGGCGTGCAGGAGGCAGCTGATCAATGACTCTCTCTCATCATTGGTGTTTCTCTCTCTCTCTCCCTCTCCCTTCCTCTCTCTGAAATCAATAAAAACGTATTTAAAAAGAAGAGAAAAAGCTATTATTAAAAAAACCCACCAAACTAGGTAAAAATGGGGATTTAGTTTTCCTGTTTTTGCCTCGTGATTCCTTCATCTGACATTCTGGCCACAGGGTCTCCTTCCCCTGAGTCCACTTACAGAAAGGTCTGACTGTAACGACCCCAGGACAGAGCAGGTGCAGTCAAGGGTAGAATCCTGAGGTTGCTAGATGCTTGCTCCCCACACCCCAGACGTGCACTGTACAAATGCCTTTCACAAAGACATTTCCTCCTCGCCTCCCTCCTGGGGTAATAAAAGGAAAATAAAGGAACCTTTTGTGGATGTCACAATGCTGCTTTTTATCAAGGCCATCGCTTCACAATACACCGCCTTATTTATTGTTTCCTTTTATGTGGCCCAGGTACCGTCCCGCTGGCGCCTCCTCTAACGGGGTGAGCGTGTGTGTATGTTTCTTTACATATAATCAGACCGGCTGCTGCCATTGCTTTATTCCCACGGTGTCTCCTGTGGTCAGTTTTAAAAATGGGGAAATTTCTTTTTATGATTCTGTACACAGTTGGAAGCACGTCTCTCTGCTGAAGGCTTCGCTTTCTCAGATATTAGGGCCAGTGTTTGCGCCAAGTCTCAACTTTCATGAAAGGGAAGATAAATGGGCTTAGCTCTGGAATTATGATGCAATAAAAGATGTGGGCGCCCCGGTAGGGGTTGCTCAGTGTTTAGAGTCTTGGCCTATGCACCAAAGGGTTGCAGGTTTGATACCCAGCCTGGTTGGGGAGCGTGTGGGAAGCACTCAATCGATGTGTCTCCCTCACATCGATGTCTCTCTCTCTCCCCCTCCATCCTCCTCTTCCTCCCTCTCTACCCCTCCCTTTCACTCTTTCTAAAAAAGCAATGGAGAAAAATATCTGCGGTTGAGGGTTAACAAACAAACAAAGATGTGGGTGAAGGAGAACACAAGGCTGGCAATTTCCCAAGTGGGTAAAAGCAGAACCCTTCTTTTTCAAGGAAGCCATGGCATCTGTAGGCTAAGTCGTGTGGGATGGAGAAACCTGAAAGCCCCCGACTCCTGCTGATGGTCATAGAGACAACACACGACAAAGTTCTGACTTCTCCTTTCCCAGGTGAGGAAAACAAAGTTCAGCCCAGAAAAGGACTTATCCGAGTTCACCCACTTAGTACTCAGAAAATTTCATCAAGGTCAATCAATGTCTTCCAGGAACATCTGACCATCACTTTTCCTAGCAAACTTGGGCAGGTAACTGAATCTCTCCAAACCCCAATTCCTCATCAGTAAAATGGGACAACAGCGCCTGCCTTAAAGAGCTGTTGTGTGTGGTCATGGGAGCTTCCACATGGTATACATCAGACCATGCATGCCTGCCATGGAGTGGATGTCCAGAAGCTTCTCAATGAACCAATGCCTTACTCTGAGCCTCTCTTGTGATTACAGAATGCTTTGGCTGTTCTCCTTCACTTGTTCCTGTTTTTTTTTTTTGTTTTTTTTTTTAATTTTATTGATTTTTTACAGAGAGGAAGTGAGAGGGACAGAGCTAGAAACATCGATGAGAGAGAAACATCGACCAGCTGCCTCCTGCACACCCCCCACTAGGGATGTGCCCGCAACCAATGTACATGCCCTTGACCGTAATCGAACCTGGGACCTTTCAGTCCACAGACCGACGCTCTATCCACCGAGCCAAACCGGTTTTGGCTTGTTCCTGTTTTTATGAGGAAAATATCTATTGGGCAGAGCTGTTGAGGCAGGAAAGGGACTCAAAGTCCAGGAGGAGAGGTGACATTAACATCAGTACTCAAGTGACATGATCAAAGAGGCAATTGATCTTGGGATGGAGCAGTATTCCTGGAGGTGTCTGGTTTGCTTTTGGTTTTTAATGTAAGATAGATATAACATTTTAAATAATAAAAATACGTAAATTTTCAGCCCAAGCATTGGAGAGCTCACACATAGGAAATCATCCCTTTGTTGCCTCCCTTCCTCTTGACTTGTGTGCTCATCCAGTCTCTCCTTCCTCCACGCGGGAGAGGTTTCAGCTGGGCCCATGGCATCCCAGATTGCAACTCTTTCCTCGCCTGTCCTGCAGCTTTGTGAAGCTGTGGCGAGCCGGTGGAGTGAACATTTTTACAAGTAAATCAGAACTTGTTACTTCTCCCCTTAAAAACCACCAATGGCTCCCATCACACGCAGAATAAGATCAAACTCCTCTTCGCATTGACTTGCAGAGCCTTGTGCGCTCCGGGTTGTGAGCCTCTCTATGACCTCAGCTTGTCCTGTCCTTTCCAGCCCCGACCCATTATCTAAGCCCCAGCGAGCCAAGATCCTCACAGGCCTTGGAAATGGCTATTTCCTTTGCTTAGGATGCTCTCGCTCTTGACCTCTACTATTCTCTATTATCTCTACTATTTTCTATTATTCTCTATTGTCTCTCCTATTCTCTATTGTCTCTACTATTCTCTATTATCTCTGCTATACTCTATTATTCTCTACTGTCTCTACTATTCTCTATTATTTCCTATGATTCTCTATTATTCTCCGTTATCTCACCCTATTGTAATTCTCTTATCTGATCTCTCCCTCTCTTTTCCTTCCTCCTTTCCTTTCTCTCTCCTTCCCTTCCTTCCTTCTTCTTTTCACCATCTTCTATCAGAATTCAAACCCCTTTAAACATGACCCTTACCTGTCTTCTTTGTAGCCATTGGCACAGAGCAAGCGCCCCACAATTACCTGAAGAATAGCGAGTCCTGCTCTGACAGGTAGAGAAGTCGGGGAAGGAAAGCTCGAAGAGACTGCGGTAGCTTCAAGAGCCAAGACAAGTTACTATCACAGGGGTCATGCCCTTCCATGCCTAACAGTTGTGTGTTTTTTTATTGATTTTTTACAGAGAGGAAGGGAGAGGGACAGAAAGTCAGAAACATCGATGAGAGAGAAACACCGATCAGCTGCCTCCCGCACGCCCCCCACTGGGGATGTGCCCGCACCAAGGCACATGCCCTTGACCGGAATCGAACCCGGGACCCCTCAGTCGCAGGCTGACGCTCTATCCACTGAGCCAAACCGGCCAAGGCATGCCTAACAGTTTTCTCTTACATCTGAATATGTCATGTTCTCCCACTGTACAAGCCCCGGGCGTCTGTGGGGGGCCAGTGGGTGCAGGTCTGGTACCTGTTCTTTCAGAGGGACTTCATGAGGCTTGGGCCACTCCCCCGAAGGCCCAGGGCAGTGGAGGCTGCTGGACAATTTCAGGCTAGAAATGACAGGATGGTTTTGCCTTGAAATGTTAGGTTGAGAAGAGGGGGGAACAAAATCTGAAGGGATTTGGGGAGAGAACGCGCCGTGTTATTCATCAAAACCCCAAAATCCTTTTTCCGCCTCCTCCCAGAGCTCAAAAGAAGACACTTTTAGGGCAAATAAAATATTGCTACCCTTCACTGGCATGACACTTTATGTTGACAAAATGCTTTTTTTATTTCTTGTTCTCCCCAAAATATCCACACAACATCTGTATAATGATTCTTATTCTGCAAATTGAGGGTATCAAGGCTCTTGCCTGAATTCCTTAAGGAAAAGAGCCACGTCTGATTTATTCTTTTAGTGTCATTTGTAAAGTTATGAAAAAAAAAAAGATCAATAAACATCTATAAAATTGACTTGAATGAAACCCAGATAAACAGGAACAGGCTTCTTATGAATGCCTTGCCCATCTCTTTTATCATTCAAAGTGAAGAAAGATAATTCACTTTTATGGCCTCATCGTCCATAAGGCCCTCAAGCCTAAAAGATGAGCAGAATGAACACAGAAATGAAAAATTCAGCCAAAAAGATGTTAACAGCTCTCCACTGGGCCTGGAGAGAAATTAGTCGCAGAAGAAGGAGAGAGGTGAGAGCGCCCCGTTTCCATTTCTTGACAAAATGATGGAACAACATACGATCCTTTCCCTCAAATCCACCCTAGAAATCTAAGCAAGCGGAGGGAAGCAGCAAACCCCCAAACTGTCAGCTGGGGTTCTAGTCAAGACTGAGTGAGCTCGAGTTGCCCAGTCTTTCCCATTTGGTGCAACAAAAAGCCCTGGACAGAGCGCAGAGAGCAGGTGTCTGAGGGCGGTTTTGCTAAGGGGTAGCAGGTAGATTGGAGAAGGAAACCAGAACTGGAAATAACACCGAGCTGGTGTCTTTCCTCTTTTTCCTCCCCCAGTATTTCTCAGCCTGGATCAAAGACGGCCTAACACCCCTGAGTGCACACCGGGTAGAGAAAAGGAGATCTGTTTGTGTTTGCTAGAGCTGCCCTATCAATGAGCCCCGTGCTGGGTGCCTCAGAAGACTGGACCTTACTCTCTCGCAGATCTGGAGGCTATTAGGTCAAAATCCAAGCGTCAGCAGGGTTGGTTTCCTCATGAGGTAAGGACCTCTCTCAGGCCTGTCTCCGGTTTGAAAATGTCTATCTTTTCCCTGTATCTTTTCATGACATCTTCCCTGTATATGCACCTGCACCCAAACTCCCTTTTTAAAAATTTTATTCTGTTTATTTTTTATTAAATGAAATTTATTACAGTGACATTGGTGAACACATGATAGAAGTTTCGAGTGTACAATTCTATGACACAGCATCTGTGTACTCTATTGTGTGCTTGCCACCCAAAGTCTGACCTCCCTCCATCACCACACAATGGGCCCTCTTTACCCTCACATCCTCCCCCCACCCCCTCCCTCTGTAACCACCATGCTGTTGTCGGTGTCTATGAGTCTGTTTGCTCATTCGTTGCCTTCTGTATTCCATCCCACATATGAGTGGACTTCCTTTTTAACAAGGACACCTGTCAGCGTGTGTTAGGGACCAGCCTATTCCAGCAGGGCCTCATATTCATTGAACTAATTACATCTGCAATGATCCTATTTCCAAATAAGGGTTTCAACATGTGAATTGGGGGGGGGGGGGGGACACAGACATCCAGACCGCAGCAAAGTTAGCTTAAGGTCATTTTTAAACCTGATTTACTATCTAAAAATACTATAAATTTCTTAGTGGGAGAGGATCTGGTGACACCCTTAGATCCTATCTATGTATCTAGTGTGCTTCTGGCATATAGAGCTGCTTAATGTTCACAGTGTGTAGTTTGATGAAGGGGCATAAAACTTATAAGAAAAATAGTGGAATGGAAGGACAATCTGCCTCCAGCACTGACCAGTTTCCCAATCTTGGGGAGTCACTCAACCTCTGGAGTCTCGGCACCTTTCCTTAAACCTTGAAGAGGCCCAGTGCCGGCTGGGGTACATCATGAAGATGCATGAGCTAGTCCATGTGCGAATGCATTGGAGAGCATTACACATATGACATTTCATTGGACTGAATTCATTGCAAGGCAGACAGGAATAAGTCGAGCACGTGATAAAGCGCTTGGCAGCCTCGGAGAGGGAGAGACTGGCTCCCAGCTGGGAGCGCTGAGGAAGGTTTTCTGGGTAAAAACAACCACCACAAGCTGGGAAGGAGTTGTCTAATAGCGAAGGGGCCAAGGCCAGAGGTAGGCAGAGCTGAGTCCTGGCGTGGGAAGCCCCCACCCTGGAACTTACTTCCGACCTCCTCTTCTCCCTCGAGCTTGGCAGAGACAGGAGCTCAGGGAATATGCTCAAAATCACAGCAGCCATTTGGAACATTTTGTAATTGAGAAAGAAAGAGAGAGAGAGAGAGAACACCACATAGATGAAAATCAAGAGACAAAAAAAGAGAGGCTTTAAGATGCAAGGTTTTTAATAAAGCATGTCTTTATCTTTTATTATTATTAATTGGGGGGTGGTCTTTTCTATTCCAAGCTGAGCCAAATTAGCTTCTAGAGCAGCTGTTGGGGAAGCCAACAGTTGTGTCTTCTGTGTTTTTAGCGCAGAGTTTGTGCCAGTGTTTTTCAAACTTCAGTGTGGGAAAAAATTACCTCGATGAGATTATTTTTAAAAAAAAGATGCCCAGGCTGAACTCACAATGCTTCCGATACAGAGTCTACCTGGACTTGGGCCACCGTAGACTTTATTTTTTAAATATGTTTTTATTGATTTTAGAGAGAGAGGAAGGGAGAGGGAAAGAAACATAGATTGGTTGCCTCTTGCACGCCCCCTACTGGGGATGCAGCCTACAGTGCTGGCATGTGCCCCGACCAGGAATCACCCCGGGATGTCTCGGTGCACAGGATGATGCCCAACCAGGTGAGCCACACTGACCAGGGTCTCAGTTCCTTATTTTAACACATAACCAGGCACTCCAGCTGCAGGTGAGTCTTCTTCTCACCATGGGCAAGACCGAAGATTAGCCCATGCCGAAGCTGAGCGCACATTGCTGGCACGCTAAGCAGTTCCAAAGATGCTTCAAGTCCTTTCCTCCATAAACAGCAGCTTGGGAATGTGGACAGAGAGGGAGACTTGAAATCCACATCGGCTTTTCCAGATTGCTCTATTTTATTCTCTGTATCCCACCCCCCACCCCATCCCCGGCGTCCCCCAAGTAAAAGAGGAAAAAGAAAAAGATCTCATTAGTCCATTTTTGCTTTAAACTTACTTTTTTAGTAAGACCTGGCCACTGCACTGCCCTATTTGGGAAACCATACAACCACAGTCTTGATAAGACAATTTGGGGACACAGTTGCCAAGCTGGATGCGGTGGCACCACTCTCCTTCTCTTTCCATAAGAAGAGAGGAAGACACAATCAAGAACTAGACAAATGACATGGAAATTACCACCTGTTTATATTTCGGTGATGACAAATGTTGCAAAGCGCTCCAAGCACTCACAGAAATGATAACTACCTTCTGCTCCCGGGGTGAGAACAGGGATGCCGGGGCAAGAGTCTCATCAGAGTTGGATAAACTGCAACATAAGCACTAAAAGTTCCCTGAACATCTGGGTTCTGTCACCCTCTGAGAGGGCTGCGAGCATCAGGTGCAGCAGACAGTGGGACATTTCGATTTCAGAGAGTGGTCACAGTGGCCCTATTGTGAAATAGATCCAGTCTGGATTTCCTGGAGTCACCAAAGAAAGTCACTCTCAAAGCAGCCCGTGGCCGGAAGGCAAAGATGTGTCCAACTGAACCATGTCTTTCCAAGGAAAAGCAATTCCTCAGCCCCACAACGTTCCTAATTTCAGCTCTCCCGATGGAGAGAACACCAATACTGAAGAGTCACGCCGGGCCAAGGAGCGTGTAGGAAACTCTACAAAGGTGACATCATTTAGCCCACCCTACACACTGGCAGGGCTGCAATTATCAGCTCTCTTTTACAGAAGACAGAACACAGACTCCGAGGGGCTACAGACCTTGGTTAATATCAAACTGGTAGTAAAAGGTAAGGTAAGAATCCAGGCTTGTCTGATTCACACTCCAACTGCAAGTTTCAACTCAATCACCCCCTGACGGAAGTCGTTCATCATCTCGCCCTGAATCTGAGTTCACCATCCCTCTAAGTGTGTCGAAGGGACAGGAAGTGCATGTACCCAGGAGCGGTGGGAGGCGGGGTCACATGACTTTAGACTGTAAGTGTACATCCTTGTCATGGGTTACGCATGTTCATTACCAAGTATGTCAGGGGCACCTAGAAGTGAACTGAACTTTAACCCTATAAAAGGCTTCCCCCCATGAACTTCTGGCCACAGGTGATCGCTATGAAGAGAGGAGGGAAGGAAACAGTACACAGTGTCTTGGCTCAGAGAAGTTAAGGCAGAAAGAGGGCAAGTGACTTGGTCAGGTAAGATTGTGAAGCCTCAGACCTTGGGGACCTCATGGGGCTGGGGCTGGTTTCAGGATTCCTATGGTCCCTGGAGCTGGGCGGGGCGGGGGTGTGTGGAGGAGAGTGGAGAGGGGAGCTCAAGGTCAGAGGTCAAGGTGTGAGCACAGTGGGTTTCACACCAAGCAGGGAAGCAGCATAAGCAGAGGTGTCAGTTTTGCTCCTGAACCGGAACTAACTAAGTGACCTGGCTCATTTCCAGCTCGGCCACTTTGTAGTTATGTGACCTTGGGAAGGTCACTTGCTCACCCTGGACCTTACCTTCCTTTTCTCTAATATGTGCAATTATGTAAGGCCATCTCCAAGTTCCCCTCAAGTTTTGAACTCCGCGAGCTCTTTACCTTTGCCAGAGGAGGAACAAGGCCGGGGAGAGACCAGAAACGAAGGAAGGCACCCCAAATGCTTTGCAGTGTCTCCGAAGTAGGTAAGTGGAATTCGAGCTTTGAAAACGAGTTAAAAGCCGTTTCCCATCCCCACATCACCCACAGCTTCAACCACTTCCTGAGGGATCTCAGGAAATGAAATTAAAAACAATGTATGTTCCCATTGAATTTATTTTTAATTTCTGAATGCAAATATTTGAAGGGAGAGGCTTAAGGCAAGTTCTGGTAAAGTTGAAAAAAATACAGCAAAAAAAAAAGTAAATCAAAACCCCTCTCTCCCCACAGGATGTGGGAGAGCAAGCAATGCTGACATTCTCTGATGGCCGGTGAGAGACGGGCAGATGGGTAGAGGGACCGATGGCTACATGCCTATACATTGTGTGTGAAATTTGACTTATGTCTCTACCCCAAGTTTCACTGCATTTGCTGATTTCATTAAGATCCAGTTCAGCCTTTAAAGAGACGAGTTCTCCCTGCAGGTATTCTTATTCCTGCACATTCTGGAGCCTATTCAATGGACACTTTCACTTCCATGCTGGTCCGACCCCACCTGCCTGCGCTCATCTCTTACAGCTGGGCTCACACGTCTCACAGGTAAGGTGAAGTGCAGCCCATGTGCCTGTCTGTTACAAGAATACACACATACATGCACCTCCACCTTTCTGCTGTTCTCAGACTTTCCCATAAGAAAGTCAAGTTCATCTGGTGAGACATCCTGGCAGCACAGACCTATGGGTAACTAAAGTTAACACCCCCGCTTACTGAAAGGGCTGCAGTGCAGAAGGCAGTGAGCTAGTACTTGGAGAACATACTGAGCGTTAAGTACTTGGTTCTATGTTGCTGCATGTAAACCTTAAGAAAGAATTATATGAGCTTCCGTCCAGGAAACAGTGTAACCGTGGTCTGTATAAGACAACTTGAGGACACAGTTCTGTGACCTTCCTGGACAGAGCGGTGTTCCCGTCAGTAAGCAGGTGTAAAATCCCCACATCTGCAGAGACTACATGAAATAAAGTCATACAAGAAGAGCCTGGTACCCAGTAGGAGCTCCATAAATACTACTTCTCTTTGAGAGCCATTTAATCTACATTTTGGTGAGGGATTATCATCATTGCTTTTCCCAAAATTCTCTCCAGGAGCCATGACTCTGATGTATTCCTAACAGTCCTTCAATAATGCAGACCACCGATGCTCTCCACCTGGAGGGCTGCTCTCCGGGTTCCAGAGCCACTTGGCTACAGTCAGAAAGTCAGAAAGGGAAGGAGGGCAGAACCATGAACAGGTGCTAAAAGGAAAAGTGAAATATGATACCAACTGACAAGAGGCTAGGAGCAGGGAATAACGGCTGAGAAGCAAGACTCGGACCTCTGCAAGGACGGAGGTAGGCAGGAGAATGAGGCAGGTGGGAATCAGTTCTGAGAGCCTCATGGAAGATGGTGGTGTGTGTGTGTGTGTGTGTGTGTGTGTGTGTGTGTGTGTGTGTGTGAAATTCTTCAGGTGACTCTTGAAGACATTGGTTCAGTCATTGATTGTCATCAAGTCAACCTCCAAAAACTTTCAAATCTGTCCACTCTTCCCTGTGACGACTCCACTCCAGAGTGTATTAGCGTTGGTCTGGGTAACTAGCCCTGCCTTCCGGCTTGTCTCATTTCAACCTGGACTCCTTCTGATCCCAGAGTGAGTTTTCTAACCAGAACATTACCTAATTTCAGAGCCCTCAACACCTCTCCATGGTCCTCCAAAGTACAGCCTTGGCCTCCATCATTGCCTCCTTGCTGCCCACTTCTTCCCTGCACACGGCCCTCCCACAACAGTCATTCCCTGCGTTCCGTCTACTCCCCTTCTGTATGTGTTTCTCTTTGGGACCATCATTACTTGTCATTTGTTTTACTCGCTTTTATTCATCCTTCAGGTGTCAGCTTCGACACCATTTCTTCCAAAAAGCATCACTTACAGGCGACATGCTCTGTTTCCCTTGTCAAAATAATTGTCGGTCTGTATTCTAATTGCCTGTCTCGCGCTGGGGGCCCACTATGACACTGTGAGAACGTTAACATCCTTGACACCTTCTTCACCATCGAATGGCTGATCCCTAACACATGATCTGGTGCCATGAGAGGAACTCAGTCAATATTTGGCATATTTGTTCAAAGAAGGATGGAATAGGACTATCACTGTTGGGCTGAGAGGTGGCATTGAAAATAATACTAACATGGGAATGACACAAATCTAGTTTTAGTTTCAGCTTCTTCATTCATAAATCTGAATGAATTTGATTCAATTTTGCACCTTCGTTTCTTTGTCTACCATAAGGACACAAAATTATGTACTCTATGGGGTCGTTAGGAAGATTTAATGAGATAATATGTACCAGGCTTCTTGCAAATGATTGCTGTTCAATAAGTAATTAAACAAGGATTATTTAGGTTCCATGGTATATTTTCACAAGCTCTTTCCTCATCTATTTTCCTCTTAAAGATTGCTCTTGCTTTTTATTATCCAAATCCCCTCTGAGTAACCATTTGGGAGGACCAGAACCCAGGGTCCGGGAGTTGAAAGTGGATTGTAGATGTAAGATTTGCTCCTGGCATAGTGTCCTGACTCCAAATAAGCTGGAGTTAATTTTCTCTTGCCTGCTGAAATAGCTGTCACCGAGACTTCTGTGGCCATCCCCCGTTTCAAGCTAATTTGTCCTTTTAAGTATTAGAAGCTGCTTCTGGATCGAGGGGAATGCCAGCGGCACCGGTGTCATATTAGAAGGCTTACGACAGTGATATGTGACACATGACATTGGGAAGACTCTGCCAGATGGATGGGGGCCTCTTCTTCATACTGAGGGCCTCGGTCGGGCAGCCGGTTTCAAGGGCACAGGAAAGGCTGCCTGGAAGCAACCAGACAAATGGCTTTGGGTAGAAAGAGCGGTCCTTTCTGGTGGAGAGGAAGCAGCCACCACATGTGGAATCAGAAGCCCTAGGTGGAGGGAGGGAGGCAGAGCAGAGCGAGGGAAGAAAGTGAAAAGTTCCAAATTCCCTCCTGAAGATGAGGCATTTGTGAGCAGCCGGGGCCATATTTAATAGGAAAGATATAAACAGGACACCTCGGGGGCCATGGGAAGTATGGATTGAGCAAGAGCGTCTAGAGGCAGATAGGCCACATGATCTTGGTAAGAGGTAGCAAATGGTTGAGTTTGGCAGAGGGCATGGGAATGAGCAAGCAGGGTTGGATAGGAGAGAGATGGCAATGAAGGAATCAATGGGGCCCGAAAGCTGATTAGAGGTTGGGTTCAAGAAATAAAGCCTCCCAGACTGGGAGAAAAGTGGAACCAACAAGAGAAGATCAAGGTCAGGAGATACTGCGAGGTGGACAGTGGAAGGACAGGAGGTGCTTACATCCCCCTGGAGTGCTGCAGAGTCTCATGGGACTTGTGTCCACCCGATGTCACAACCTCTAGTCAATCTGCTCTAGAATTCAGTCCAGCTGTTGGTTAACACCCGGGAGAGGCAAGAGGGTGACAGGATGAATTCTGCGCTTCCTCATGGTGTCTCCTGGCCCAAACTCAGTCTGTCTGGCTATTGGAAGACGACGAACTGACCTACAGCAATGATGGCGCTGGACACCAAATAGCACAGAGCGTGACTGTTTCCCAGGATCTTCACTTCGTTTGTGGACGGTGAAGGCTCGAAGAGTGGGAGGAAGGGAGTTAGAAGAAGACAAGCGAGACACTGAGAAACAAAAAGGTGACATTCCTTGCACTCCCTGCAGCAATGGGTCTATTTTTACATTTGCACATGGGGCAGAGGGCTGGCGTTGTCATTTCAAACACTGCTGCATCTTGACCAAGACACGATTACATGTGACAGCACTGAAATCACATCTCCCCGGGCAACCGAGCGGAGGACTTCTAATTGCTCTGGTATCCAGAGGTACCACAACCATCCCAGTGTGTCCCTGCTGCCTGGGAGAGGGAGGTCATTAATTCCCTAGAAAGAAAACACGGAGTTTTCAAAAATATGAAGAAAGCGCCCTGCAACACAATAACCTCGCTGTGATATGGTTTGTTCATATTATTAAGGGGCTCAATTTTGCCATCTCTGAACTTAGAATAATCCATATTATTTTTTTTAAAGTGTCAATAGAAACCGGGTCCAAGACAGACAAAGAAAAATGTGTAATACCATTTTCTTGGGGGCACAGAAAATGCATTCCAAAAAGAGCGCTCGCTGCTTTGTGTACGCTTCATTTATTTCTGTATCCCTGGTGCCTGGTCCCATGTCTAGGAGTTTAATAAGTTTTGGTAGGTTGAATGGGTTTAGCAAAGTAACTGTGCGATGTTATTCCCCTACCAGGAGTGCCCTTCTACTGTGTTCCTTTGACTGGAAAATTCCTACTTATATTTTATGTCATATCCCCACTCACATATGAAATATCACTTCCTGGGAGAAATCTTCTCTGTCAACAAGATTGAAAGGATGCCTCCATCAATACCTTAACACTGCGCTGCCTTACTGGGGGTGCCAGCAAGCAAGTTGTGTTTTATCTGGTATCCTGTTTGCCTCTGAGCAACCTGGAGATAGAAACCATTTCTCCTTCCTCCTCCCCCTCCTCCCCCTCCTCCCCCTCCTCCTCCTTCTCCTCCTCCTCCTCCTCCTCTCCCTCCTTCTCTTCTCCCTCCTCCTCTTCTCCCTCCTTCTCCTCCTCCTCTCTCTCTCCTCCTCCTCCTCCCTCCTCCTCCTCCTCCTCCTCCTCCTCCTCCTCCTCCTCCTTCTCCTCCTCTTCCTTCTGCTCTCTCTCTCTCTCTCTCTCTCTCTCTCTCTCTCTCTCTCTCTCAATTGCTTGGTATAACTTGGCACACAGTAGGTTCATAATAAATAAGGGTTGAGAAACTGCTCTGAGAAATATTAGAGAGAAAATATTGTCAGAGATAAATAACAGATGGAAAGCAGGGGCCAACGGGAGGGGAAGGGCGGTGATAAATGAGCCTGGGCAGTCATTTCTTCAGCCTCCTCGCACTTCTTTGCTTGTCATCAGTGCTGGTGAGTGATCTATGCACGCAGCCCTTCCAGCCCCGCACAGTCCCTCCGCCGCGATTTCCTGCACTAAGGCTTTCTGCCACGAAGTTGCAAATAAAAGATAAAAAATGTGAGTGATGTTTTCTGGATGGCAGTTGCCTTTTTATTATTATTATTTTTCCCAATTGGGTTTAGAGCCCGAGTCTGCGTGTGGTCCCTCGGAGGAGAGCAGTTTTCTGGTCACAGTGAGCTGGAACCAGGGTCTGATACGTTCCCCAAAGGGAGCCATTATGTGCAGCCAATTAGATCCTGTTCTACGCTTCTCTGTTTCCTCCTAAATCACCGTGTATTTTCTGAAGTGTACGTGCTGTCTATGAGATGGATTTCTAGTCTCCTTTCATAAAGCAACTGAAAGAATCAAGGGGCAGATTTTCTTGGCACTTTCCCCTTTTAAAAAAATCAGCCACACTCATAGCCTCACCTTGTTTTTTTTCCAGGGAATGACCCCTAATTCTAAATCATCAGCTCAACCCTCTTGCTGGATCTGCAAGTCATTGTCTTCCATCCGGTGCATGAATTTCCACACATCTAAAGTCTAACTCAGAATACCTAAAGTCTAACTCAGAACCTCTAAAGTCTAACTCAGAACCTCTAAAGTCTAACTCAGAACCTCCTTCCTTCACCTGCAAAAGCAGCGTCCCACGTGGCGTTGAGGCCGCCTCTCTCGCCGCCACCAGGATGGAGGCCGCAGTTGCCTGGCATGAGAATGGGGGGCTTCTCCTGGATTTCCTTGTCACTAGTCCCCTGGCAATCCTCCTGAATTATAGGCATGAAGCTTCATTTCCTTTACTATAACTCACACTCTGCAGCCTGGCTTTCAAAGCCCTACACAGATGACTCTTAGGTACCATTCCAGGCTTTCTCCTGAGAAACCCTACAAGAACATTCTCCTGAGTCCCCCTAGTTTCCATTCACTAAGCAGACCCTGACCCTCAGGCTCCATCCTTGGACTCACCATCCTGGACTAATTCCTTTTAACTCTCTGGTTCTTGTCCCAGTGCCTGGGCTACTTGGGGCCTTGGGTTTGATGCTTCTGTAAGCTTGTAGTGTGTTCTGTAAGTGTGTAAGTTCCATAAGTATGATCCCACGTAGAGTCCGGATGCTGGTTATCAGTGGTACCTTGACTCTATGCTCAGAAGCTCACTGGACAACCCAACCCCATTTCCAGCCCTCACCCTGCTTCCTAGGACCCAGAGCAAGGTACATGGCCCAGGGTCACTGTTTGTCTGGAAAGGAAGTTCAGAAAGTAGCTAAGTAAAGGCATCCTGGCATCAAATCTAAAGATGAAAGTGGGACCATAAAATGAAGAAAGAGGAGCCATAATAAGATGAGAAGATACGAAGAGACGTTTTGGGTGCTGTGCACCATCTGGGAGAATTTACTGGTAGTCTTTTCATTGCAATTGATGGAGACCTAACTCAAACCAACTTGAGCCCTACCAGGAAAGAATTAGCCCATGTCACTTAAAAATCTGTAAATAATTTTGGCTTCCTGTGGGGTTGAATATAGGTCACAGATGATGTCCTTTGACACCTTTCTCTCTCCGTAGCTTGGTCTGCTTCCCACTGTGATTTCCTAGGCGGGCTCCTCCTTACGTGAGCAAGCTCTCAGCTTCCATCCCACCAGCTTAGCATCCCCAGGGAAGAGAGAGCCTCTCTTTCACAAGAGTGGTGCCAAGTTTCAGGAATGTTTCCTAATGAAGTGGTTTAGGCTCTACTTCCATTCCTGAATGAATCACTGTGGCCAGAGAGAAGAAATCTACCACCAGAAGACTCAGGGCACTGTCAGAAGGACAAGGGACTAGCTGTTAGGTCGGTAAAACACAACCAGTGTCTGCCAGGATGGGTAAGAGAAGCTAGTGGTTGAGGATAAAGGGCATGCTGGAGGCCTGAACCTTGTGGGTTGAGGGTGATTCTGGTCATTTTATCGGTCCCATGCTTGATCTCTCTCTTATACCTTGGTACATGTGAGAGGGGTCATAGGCAATGGTGAACCAGAGAAATACCTCTTCCCATCTCAATAACATGGAGCACACACTGATACAAAAAAATCACTTGTCAAAGGAAGTACCTTCTACTTAGATCAGCTATTCAGAGGAAAATCTTATTGAGCAGATGTCTGGGGCCACCAATAAAAGACTCTCTCCTAGTCTAGGTCAGTGGTCAGCAAACTCATTAGTCAACAGAGCCAAATATCAACAGTACAATGGTTGAAATTTCTTTTGAAAGACAATTTTTTTTTAAACTTAAACTTCTTCTAATGCCACTTCTTCAAAATAGACTTGCCCAGGCTGTGGTATTTTGTGGAAGAGCCACACTCAAGGGGCCAAAGAGCCGAATGTGGCTCGAGAGCCAAAGTTTGCCAACCACAGGTCTAGGTGAAAGGATGGGTGAGCGAGACCTGGGAACAAAAGGAACAGCCTCAGGTAACTTTAAAAGACAATAAACTCTTCAACCAGGTCACTGCAATTTGGCCACCAATTCACCCCATGCAACCTAATGAGCTTTTAAGAGATAAGAGATATTTAGGGAATATTTCTCACCCCAGACCTTTAACCTGGATAAAACTCCTGGTGATCACATTCCATGGTCTTTCCTTGTTCCGTACCAGGGATTAGGATCCACGGGTCCCTCTGACCCCCACCCTTGCCCCAGGTGAATCTTGGTTAGACACATCCCACACATTTCTTCATCTGGCCCAGGTCAAATTCCTCTTTCTCCTACAAGCCTGCCTCCCAATGCCCTTATTTTAAGTTGGGTTCCCCCTCCCCCAACTCCGTAGTATGTTGTTTATTCTCCTGCAATAGCTCTTATCACAGTCTGCTTTTGAATTAGGGTTATTTATGTACGTGTCTGTCTTCGTTGATAGACTGGGAGCTCTCACCAGGCCTGGAATCGCTCTTATTCATCTCTGTGTCCCCCACAGTGTCAAGTGCAGCCTTTATACTGAGCAGAAACTCCACAAACGCCTGCCAGATCGCTGAGTCCAATCATATTGTTTCCTGCACAGTATTTTTCAAAGGTTCCACATTCACTCGAGCATTGCTTCTAACTTTAAAAAAAAAAAATCCATGCTCCTCATAACAAATAACAATCTCATGCCTCCTGCTGGGATTGGAGGGTGCAATAAATAAATGCTTCTCTCCACTCATGTGCGGAACCGGCTAAAACATTACACAAGAAGGCAGATAGAGGATTCGAACAGCTTTATTACTGATGAACGTTCAACTGAGGAAGCGGCTGAGGTGGATGGCAAGCCCTTCCTAGGGCTTCCTAATCTAAACACCAGCCACAGGTCCTTTCGCACCTGCGCGTGCCCTTTAGAGATGCAGAGAGGAGAGGAGCAGAGCAGTGACTCCTGCGTGTTGTGAGCGGGTGGCTCCCAGGATGGTGGCTGAGCTGCGCATGCATGTCCTTCCTTAGCCCATATTCAGCCAGCCTCTCCTCCCGTGGAGGAGTGAGAGAAGGGGAAAGATGTGGCTTGAGTGTCACTATAATTAAAAAAAAAACAGTCCTTCATATGGAAGGAAGCACAAGAAGTGTGGAATATGTCTTCAACCAACACCTCTCTTCATCCCTTTGTTCGCTAAAGTTTAACATGAATAACCATGCATCATCTATTTGTCCTGAGTACCATGTTGGCACTTGGATTACAGCAGTGAGCGAGGAAGGTACCAACAGAATTAGGGGCAGAGCCACTCATTTCCCAGCACGATCCCAGCCTCCAGGGGCTCACAGTCTAGAGTGGGGAACAGACAAGAGCCACGTGATGGCAGGTGCAGCATCCCAGGGACGGTGGAATCAGCCCAGACTGGGAGGTCCAGGAAAGGCGCTGAAGAGGCATGTTGGCTGGGATCGGATGGGACTTCATAGGCCACAATAACAGGAAGAGGGTTTGGTGGAGAGGAGTGGGAGAGAAAGGGAAAGTAGAGGGGATGGTTTCAAAGAAAGGGAAGAGAATATGCTAGGAGCCTGGCACATCTCCAGAGCAGAGAGGAAGCTGGGCCACTCTGGAGAGCTGGGAGTAAGAAGGATAGTGAGGTACAAAGAGCCCGTGGAGGTGGCTGGCCTGCTAAACCAGATTAAGAAATCTGAATTCATACCTGGCCGGAGTTGCTCAGTGGTTGAGCATTGACCTATAAACGAGGAGGTCACCATTCCATTCCCGGTCAGGGCACATGCCCGGGTGGTGGGCTCAATCCCCAGGGGGGCGTGCAGGAGGCAGCCGATCAATGATTCTCTCTCATCATTGATGTTTCTATCTCTCTTTCCCTCTCCATTTCTCTCTGAAATCAATAAAAATATATTTTTAAAAAAAGAAATCTGAATTCTTTACTAAATGCACCTCCCAAACTCACAAAATATTTCAAAAGTACATACAGAGGCCTAAGATTTATTCAGCACTGAGTTTTCATCTGCTTCCCTCACCCTGCTTCATGCTAAAGTACAAAGCTGATTGCCAAGGTACCCAGGTGCTGTGGTGTTTGGAAATATGAATGGGATTAAAGTGAGAGGCAAATAATGACTCTAAGAGAGAGAGCGTCGCCGAAAGAGAAAACCAGAGAGAAAAACACAAAATCACGAGGATTGGAGGCAGGCGTGTCAGCTCTAAAATGATTCTTAAGGGAAAGAGACAATTTAAACTTGTCAACGTACTTTTTAAAGGCAGCCAAATGCAAACAAAACTCACTTGGAGGTTTTGGCAGTGCTTTCATTCTTGCTGGAAAAAAATAAAAGAGTCTGCATTATCAGAATCTTATTATCAGAAACATCTAGACCAAAAAAGGCTCTGTTCTATTTTTAATGTCACCCGCCACAGCGAGGCTGACCCTAAGAGCGGTCATTAGTTAGCCCCATATATGGCACCTCTGTTTCAGAACCCAGTTCCCAAACCCAGCAATAATACATGGATACCGACGATGACTGTGCCGTGCAAAGGCAACTGATCGAGATGCAAGTCAGCCTACAAATATGAACCCCCACCCCTCAGTGCTCTCCCCATGGCACCACGGTATATCAAAGCTAGACTAAACCTTAGCGACCATCTTGTCCTACCCTGTCACTGTACATCTGAGACAACTCGGGCCCAGGGCATACAGTGATCTTCCCAGCATCACACAGCATGTCGGTGGCAGAGCTAGATTTAGGCCCCAGACGCTTACTTCATTAGTGCTTTTACACTCTCCGGGCTTCAGACAACGCATTGAAAGCCAGCTTAGAAGCAGGTGCGACCCAAAGACAATCCATGCTCTGTGATCCCAACTACATTTGAAGCTGAGTAGACCAATGGGCGTAGGAACATGCCTCTGAAAAAGAACGGAGCTCCTAAAGCAGCACACTTCCATTGCAGGGGTGGAATCTGCTCCATGAAGGTGGCTACTTGGTAGAACAAGGTCAGAATGTGTCCCCTTAAAGGCAGGCAGATCCCAAAAGGAAAGCCAGAGTGAGATAAGCTATTCATGCCAACTGCCTTTTCCCAAACTCATCAATCAATCAGGCCATCTGTCTTCTGATTGGGGTGGAGGGGAGTCACAAAAGGTCAGGGCCTTCCATAGAAAACAAGGAGAAAGGAGGTCCCTTCTCTAACATTTCAAGATAATTTTTAAAATCTTAATTTGTGGAGCTTTGAATCATCAACCCAGAGTATATTCTACCCGTTGTGAGAGAAGATCAGCAATCTACCAAGAAATTCTTGCTTCCTTTCTCATGAAGCCACTTTCACTAATAACCAATATACCTAAGGGTATCCTATTGATTAGCTACATATATTTTGCTTCCAGTATGGGTCAGACAAATATGAACTGAATTAACTCCATGTCCATGTTGTACCTAAAACTGGAAAATGTATCCCCTATTCTATCAGATTATGTCCAGCCACATTATTATCTAAGAGAGCTCATTAAAGGTTCTGGAACAAGATCAAGTGGCGACCTAAATGATTCTCCAGCTCCACAGTGTTGCAAATATAGAGAGTTCTCCCTTTGTCAAATCACAGGAAGAGACAAAGGTACAAAGATCGAGTGCTCTTGCATGTTAAAGCCCAAAGAAATGAATTTCTAAGACAAAATATTAGGCATTTTAAGGTAAAGTTTGAAGTAGATTTTTAAGAAGTAAAACGCAAATAAAAATAAATTAAACTACCCCTCCCCCCAGTTTTGTATTCTTCACAATGACACCGAGGATTCCTGATGCCTCTGGAAGGTAGGGGTTCTCTTGGCATTGACACCCTGGGCTCTCTTACTATAATGAGTGTATTTCTGTTAGGGTCTCAAAATTTGTATAAGTCTAATCCAAAATCTCTCATAAACTCCCCTTTCTAAATAATTCAAAAAATTAATAAGGATAAACATTATTTTGGTACCGACAGCACACCCACAAAATTTAAAAGCATAAATTTACAGCCCCTAAATCATTTAATTTAAGTAAAATTTTATTCCAATAATTGACACAGGAAGAGAAAGAGTCTGAAAAGCATGAGCATCTGGTTTATGAGCATGCTGTTCAGTCTCGGTAAGCCCCCCAGGGCCTCTGACCTTTAAGAGAAATCTTCCATTAAGTATTAATGGCATATTTTCTATATATAGGGGGAGAAAAATCCCCACTAAGCAAAATTATTATTTTTGGTTTAAAGGGCTGTATTTATGAAACTCCTGTCTTCTATTTAAAGTATAGAAATACCCACTGTTACAAGCCCCTTTCATTAAAAACCTCTTAATTCCCTTCATCATATTGAACTCAGCCTACAAAATCCACATTATCTTTGTGAACACACATTTGCATTTCTGAGACAGCGGTTGCTGTGTGTTGCTTAGGTCTTAAGAAATCTGCCTCCTAGATTTCTCCTCACCCAAATATTAGTTTCGGTGAAATAATCATCCCCAGCATATTCCAGCACCCAGACTGCTGTTGATGCTTCAGAAATGTTTGTTCTAGGGACCTAGGAAGCGCCGCTACCTCTGCTGTAAGCCCCTCAGGACACTCTTTGCTCACTTTAATTATCCTGATCTTGAGTAGCACTTTTTTCTGTGACATCCTCCTTTGCAGGAGTGAGCTATGCCTTTGATGTGTCTCTTCTCTCTGTTGTTCTGCTAAATCGTACAGGAATGCTCAACTCAGTTTCTAACTATTTAATCTGCTTTGTAGCTTGGCCCCATTCCCTCTCTAACAAATGGAAAAGTTCTACTATTAGCTGGAATTGAATTCCTTCCTCTTCTCCTTTGATTTTTTCCCCTCTGCTTTCTGGCCAAAACATGTATTCATCTACTATCACCCTCTCGGTGTTATCTCTTATGGTTTCCCACAATGAGAGATATGACATTAATAATTTTAGGGTCAGCCAAAAGCCTCTACATCCCAATAAATCTTGTCCATTACCATTTCCCGAGTTAAAGCACCACACCCAGGAGACAGTCTCCCATCAGACTATACCAAGCCCAGGCTGGACGTAAAGTACCATTATTCTAGGTTCCCTTTAATATGTGTTGTGGTAAGTAGAATCCAAAAATAGTCTCCAGGTATGCCACCCAAATCCCTGGAACCCTGAATATGACATCACGTTGATGATTATGTAGCATGACACGGCAAAAGGGATGCTGAAGATATAATTCATGTTTTCCACCAGTTGACGTTAATCAAAAGAAATATTATCAGTATTATCATGTGATTTATCTAATCACTTGAGTTTAGATAGTTGTATCTAGATGGTGGCTTTAGAATCCTACATCTGAAAATAGTCCAAGCATATTCTCTAATGGCTTAGATGGTAGCTAAAGTCCACCTCTAACATCTGTGTCACTATTGACCCAGAACTTCTTTGGTGTACATGCTATTGATCTCTCACTTGTCCAAATGAGAGTCACTACATGTCTCTCTCAGTTTCCAGGGCTATTTCCTGGTGTGGACCTTCATATGGTCACCTCTCAGCGGTTCCCAGAATCCGGCCACTTTCATTCCAGTCGGCTTTCCGAGACCCTGCCTCTTTCCCTGTGTTACATTTCTTTGTATACCTGGCACATTTTTTGATCTAATAACAACTAAAATGCCTTCTTTGAGAACAATCACACCAAGGTGCAGCTACTTTTACCTTTTATACTGCTTATCTCATTTTTCAATTTTATTAACCAATGTTACTCCAATAAATTCAATAAAAAAAGAAAAAAATTTAAAATCTCATCTTTCATATCTGCCTGACTGTTCCTGTAAAATGTCAACATTTTTCCTAAGGAGATATTTTTCTGCTTCAACACAATCTTCCTGGGCTTGATTTCATTGTTCCATGACTCTTGTTGAGATAGTGATACCCATACAAGTCGGGATATCCTACTTCCTCCTTGATTTCCTGAATAAAATGATTCCTAGGTGATAAATGTTCCAGGCACAGGCAGTTTTTGACTTGCCTTCATAGCCTCTGGATTTTTAATAATTCTCTCTGAGAAAAGAGCTGATTCTTCTTTACAATAAGAATGTTTATTTATTTATTTATTTAGGCCTGTTTACTAATAAAATCTACCACCATATCTGTGGGTGAAGCGACAGTCTGGTCTTGGGAAACTGAAGCTGTGGGCATAACCTCAGAATGAAGAAGCCTCTGGCCAGTGTGAGATCTCACAGTACAGAGCTCTCCAGAACCCATAGACAAGCCTGAGTGTATGAGAGATCAGAGCTTGGGGTTCCGCCTTTGTTCCTTCGTGGTGTAGCAAAAAGAATTTCAGGGAAATTCAGTCTGCCTACCTAGGCCTGACCACAACATTTTAAAGTGAATGTTTTACACAGGAGGGCTCTGCAGTCCATGAAGAACGTCCCTGCCTTTGCAGTTCAAAGTGGTCATAAATGATGTGTCATTTATCAAGTCCAAAGTGTTCTAATATCTGCTTCAGCCCCTACTGACATACGAGTACAAGTCCTACCTGTGTGGTTCAAGGTCAAGTTTCAGCAGGCCAAAATGAAGATCGAAATGGCTGGCATATTTCCAAGTTTGCCCTTAATTGTATAATAACAGCCACTCATTAGTAGAAAAAGCCCGTAGGTCAACTTACAACTGTAAAACCAAAACCAACCCCATGGTACACCAGTTCAATGCAAACAAGTCAAAATCCCACATGGGCACCATGATCCAGGGCCATGTCCCTGCCCAACAAATCGTCTCTCTCAACTCCTTTTATTTTGCCCCCAAATATCATATCTTATCTGTGGTTTAAGATGGTCTATTTTCACTCAATGACAGAATTTTTATAGTCAATAAGTAATACCTCACTCTTTTCTATTATGGAGCAAATGAGATACGGACTCAGGGTTGGCGAGACAGAGATCAAAATGTCACCTTCATTACTGATAAAGTTATAGTTTTCGACATGGTTTCTGTGCACAGCCAATGGGCTTGCTAACACTCTCTGAAATGAACCTCTCCCAAATCACTGTTCCTCTCCTTGGACATACGAAGCCTGCCCCGCTCAAATATGTGCATAACAGAGCGAGTGGGCCAGATGCTTTCTCTTTACAGGCAGAAATGCGCCCAAAAGAAGAGTGAGGACGGGTTGAGCAATCCATCCATCAATTAAGTTGCCTTTTTGCCCTGAGGATGGAGATGGAGAGAGAAGCCAGGACACCCCTGTAATGGAGCGCTTTCTGCATGAAAACATGAAGCCAAGAGGAAGATTTCACTCCCAAACAGAATTGGCTCAATTTAGACCATTTCTGAAGAAATTAAGTAATCATGAAGATAGGACTCTCCTAACAACTGACTGTCTGGTTTCCAAGTTCAGGGGTATAAGGAATAATTAACAAACCATCTATTCATTCATTCACTCATTCATTCAAGAGTTATTGAAAGCCAATCATGTAGAAGGCATTGTGCAATCCCCTCTCTATCAAATGAAGAAGCCAAGGACCAGAGAAACGAAGCGATGTGACCAGTGTCACCCACCACATCGGGGATGGAGCTAAGACTAAAACCCATCCTTCTGGGCACCACAAAATGAAAAGGCTAAGATGTGTGCTCCTGGGCACGTCACATCTGAAATGCTGTGTTCAGTGCTAGCCACCTCCAAGAAGTTAGTGACACAACTGTGACCCAAAGAAAAGAAGTCAGAGAAAGTGTGGAAAATGGGTTACGTGAGAAGTGGAAGGAAGAAAGCTGTGGTGGAAAGAGTTCTTCCGCTGGTGTCAGATCACCTGTGTTCAAGACGTGGATTCAATCATGTTGAGCTGCTATAACCTTGGACAGCTCCCCTGACTTCCTGAGCCTCCATTCCCTCCTCTATTGGGTGGAGATGACGATAAACATCACTGCCCTGTGGATTCCAGCAACAGAGAGGAATCGACAGGACTACTCCAGCCAGGAAGACAGAAGAGAAGCAGTCCAGAGACGGAAGACGCTGATGTGGCCTTCCCATACTAGCAGTTAGCAGCTATGCATCACTGCAGGTTGCCCAGGACCAAACCAGAGAGAGTCGGACCTGCATTACCACCATTTGTCCACCATCCAGAACTGTAATGTCAGTGCTGACATGTACATATAAGGAACTGTTGGACATTGAAATTGGATCTCAAAAGAACTGTTGGCCCAGAAAGAAACTCACTACAGACTGATTCATTTGCCTGTCACCATAACCATTATTGCTTGTCTCATTTTAGGTTCTTATAAGTGTATTTCTAATAGCACATGATCTCACTCATCTAGGGGAAATAATGAACAACATAGACTGATGAACAAGAACAGACCCAGAAACAAGGAGGCATGGATCAGACTGTCGGGCCTCAGAGGGAGGGTAGGAAAGGGTGGGGGTAAAGGGGAGAGATCAACCAAAGGACTTGTGTGCAAGCATATGAGCCTAACCAGCGGTTAGACAACAGGGGGGTGGGGGCCTGTGTGGGGAGGGGTGTGGGATGGGAATGGGGGGATGAGGACAAATATGTGATACCTTAATCAATAAAGAAATTATAAATAAATAAATAAATAAATAAATAAATAAATAAAACATCACTGCCCTTCTCACAGAATTATATGTGGTAATGGACCAGAGTGATTTATGTAAAACGATGCAACGATAGGCATTTTACTATTATTATTATGATTATCATCGTTATTAAAGGTAATGGAGTAAAGAATGTTTAGCAAAGACATAGAGTTGAGCCCTTGGTTATTTGAGATTTTGTCTCTTATGACCAAAAAAAAAGACTAAAACTTGCTAGCCTTCTATCTGTTAGGCATTTTTCTAAGTTCTCATTGTAAATTCACCACTAAGTAATGCTGTGATTACTGTGGTCCCTACTATGCATATAAGGAAAATGAGGCTTCAAAGAAGTTGAGAAATTTGCCCAAAGTGCATGGGAAGTGGGGGAGTCACGCCTGGAATGAAGTCAAAATCCATCCTGTTTCCTCTGCACGCACCCTCAGCCCGTCTCCTGTAGCGGGCATGCAGCGCTGAGAACAGATAGAGGCGGTACACAGGTCATACGCTGCGATCACACTTGAGTCTGCCTGCCTGGGTCAAAGCACAGCTACTGCCCACCATCAGGCAAAAAGCGAAGTGGTTGGGGGTGTGGGCTCTGGAACCCAGCTCCTTGAGTTTGCATCTGGGCTCTGCCACTTAGTAGCTGTTGGACATAGTCAAGATATTGGATCTGTCTGTGTCTCCTCTTTCTGCAACTGAGGATGCTAATCGGCCTACCTTCCCAGGTCACTATGTGAGAACACGTGAGCTCGTGCATATAGGTGCTTGCAGCTGCGTGGCATAAATGCAGTGATCATTGCTGAACTGCTTGTCAGGGGAGCAGAAGGCAGAGCCTTTGGAAGAGCGATGGACCAGGTGACATGCAGGTCCCCTGCACCCCTCAGAGCGTAAGAGCACTGTTCCTTCCCCCTTCTGTGCAGATCATGGGGCAGGCACTCCTGGGAGCTTCCTGGAGCTCAGCCAGCTACTTTGCTCCACAAAGATTTTGACAATGGCAAAGGGAATTGGGAAGATAACATCAAAGTGCTGGGTACAGAAACTGATTTTTAAAAATAGGCACACTCGAGCCGGTTCTGAGAATTTGCTGGCATAGTTAATATATTTAGGGATTATTCTACCTCTTCTTTTAAACTGATCAAACATGTATTGCAGTCCTAACGGGTCTGGATTCTAGGAAGCCTATTCTGAGGCAAAAAAAAAAAAAAAAAAAAAGGTTTTAGCCAGACAGCATGTTGCCACATCTTGAGGGTGGAGATCAAACCTCACTCGGCGTATGAGGAGGGGACGAGTCTCAACAGGAAGTTTTGACAGTAGAATAAAAATAGTAGAGGTGGTATAGTTTCCCAAGTTCCACTGAGATCAGGTGAAGTGATGGGTGTG
This sequence comes from Eptesicus fuscus, assembly GCF_027574615.1. Lineage (NCBI taxonomy): Eukaryota > Metazoa > Chordata > Mammalia > Chiroptera > Vespertilionidae > Eptesicus > Eptesicus fuscus. The sequence continues at coordinate 4,633,189 of NC_072491.1, forward strand.
GAGAGCAGCTACAGCATTCGGACAGGATCAAGCCTCAGACTGACTTGTGGCTTTGCCACATGTAAGTCCCAGCTTGGAGGGCAAAGCCCTCCTAGCACAATTATAGCCAAAAGGCTATGGCTGTAAGCTTGACCTTATAGTCTGACCCTGCAGTCCTAGGTAACTAAGGGGCGTGGGCTGCAGTTGGGATCACCCCCTAGCCACTCCCCTGCCAGCCTGATTGATGCCTAACTGCTCCCCTGCCAGCTTGTTTGCCCCTAACTGCCCTCCCCTTCAGGCCTGGTCCCCCCCCCCACCCCCAACAAGGCTTAACAGAGTTCAGAGAATGGCAACAAAGGAAAGAAGCAGATTTGAAACTCGCAAGAACATTGTAAACATTTTGCCCTTGGTTTGCTTTGTGTGATATGACTATAAAATAAAGCTTCAGCTTACAGGCTGTGTCACTGTTTCCTCATCCAGGCAGTGATCCACCTGGTCCCAACTGTATTCTCTTGTCTGTTTTCTTTAACCCATCACCGCCCCTCCTCAGGTTCACCACTGGCCATGCTGGATGCGGTTCAATGGGAAAAGTCAGTGTCTCCCCCAAGCCCCACACTACTCAATATCAACATGGCTTTAACTTAATTAGGAATACTTCCTCTTTGGGCTTGTTTTATTGAATTTATTGGAGTTACAATGGTTAAGAAAATTATATAAGTTTAAGATGTACAATTCTATAACGCATAATCTGTATATTGACTTGTGTATTCACCACCCCAAGTCATGTCTCTTTCCATTATCACTTACCCCCCCTTTACCCTCACCTGCCTTCCCCCACCCCCATTTCCCTCTGGTAATGACCATACTGTTGTCTATGAGGTTGTTTGGGTTTCTTTGTTTGTTTGTTTTTGGCCTTGTTTTTAAAGGCAACAATCACAGCAGTAGAGGAAGCCAGGGTGGCCACTTGTACAGAATATTGATGAGAAAGTGAGGTACATCTTTTTGGAAGGTAGTATGACAGTAATGTATATGAATCCCCCCAAAAATGTATTTTGACTCCAAAATCCCTTTTCTAAATAAACCATTAAGGATAGGTCAGATGGCCTGTTTTCTGTGTTTAAAATTCAGAAGCATAAGAAACCTGGTCCATCGACGCTTACAATCCACCAACGGGAGAAGAGATGTTTGAAAATGCAAGAGCAGTGAAATAACTCATAGCAGACTTGTGAGACAGAACATCAGGTTGCTATTAAACTGATGATTTGGGGAAAATAATGATACAGGAAATCATTATGAGCAACTGTTGGGTGAAGGGAGCAGGTTAATTAAGGAGTCTGAGCTGTGAACAACCGTAACTGTGTGCATTCATTTACACGGAAACAAGAGGACGCGCGGCAGGAAGAACGTACAGCAGATGAACACAGTGGTTACTAGGGCTAACGGGGTGCAAATCATTTTTAGGTCCTTTTGCATGCTTTCATGAGCTATCTGAATTATTCCCAATAAGTTTCACAGTAAGTACCACTTCACAATAAGAAAAAAAATCAATAAATAACTTTAGTGAAGGAAGACCTCCTGCTACTTTTTATAGGCAAAGAGGAAACTGTAGATTTGTGGGAGATATATTTGGGTCATTTGGGTCGTCCAGTAGTCTGCAAGGAGTTAACAGAGTCCCCCACATTCTTTAACTGCACCTCTGTCCCTCCTGTCGTAGAAGGAGATGGGGTTGGGAAGTTCGAGATAATAAAAGGAAACAAGTCCCAAATCACTCTGCCGCTTATTGACCACATGGCCTTAATCTCGCAAGGCGTTCATTTCCTTATTTCTAAAATGAAGATCCATAGTTCAAAGTTTTGCTGTGAGGGCTCATTGAGAAACTAAACTTGAAAGCCATTGGACAGGGCCTGCTCATAGTTGGACTTTAATCGACATGAAGTGTTTTTACTTCATTCACCCATTTAAAACGTGGGCTGGTGACATTCAATGAGATAGGGTGTGAACCGCACGGGTGTGCTGGAGGACACACAGGACACGCTGAAGGCTGGTTCTCTTCCTCTCCTCTTTGGCTATACCTGAACTTGACCTCCTGCTCAAGCCTTTGCTCCCTGCTGCCCTTTTAGGACATAAGGCAGAGTGATGGAACAGCCTGCGGGAGGCAAAAAGGACGGGTGGGGGGGGCTGCCACACCTTGGACTCCAGGAAGATACACCTTGCCTCTGCTCCAGGGACAGAGAGGCTGACACCTCACCCGGCCACTCCATGCATGCCAGTTCTGCACTAGGGAAAACCAGAGGGCTTAACATTTTGTGGGAACATGCTCTAGATTTATTATTATTTTATTTATTTATTTATTTTTTTGGTTAATTCTCACCCAAGGATATTTTCCCATTGATTTTTAGAGAGAGAGGAAGAAAGAAGGAAAGACAGAGAGAAACATCGATGTGAGAGAAACACATCAATTGGTTGCCTCCTGTATGCACCCCGACCAGGGCCCGGGCTGGGGAGGAGCCTGCAACCAAGGTACATGCCCTTGACCGGAATCGAACCCAGGATCCTTTGGTCCACAGGCCAACGCTCTATCAACTGAGCCAAACCGGCTGGGGGGGGACATGCTCTAATATGATACACTTCCCATAGAGCTGCACTTAGAAGAGGACCGGCGTTGGCCTGGTGAGATACAGTGAGGCGTCTGGCATGAGGAGGAAGAGGAAACGCGGCCTTCGTCCCAAAGAGAGAGGAAACCGCTCCCAGAACGACTGTCTCTCCAGGTGGAAAGTGTCCCTTCGGGGCCGGGATCATCTCCCAGGCTGAACAGGGTCCTGGTTCCTAACAAGCGTCCCGTAGCTTTTCACTTTCCTCTCCGGGTTTATTGAGAAGCCACTGACTTGCATCGCTGCGCATGTATAAAGCGCACAGCATGGTGCTTGGACTTACACATATTGTGGAGTGATTATCACAGTGGGTTTAGTTAACATCCATCATCTCACAGAGACACAATATAAAGAGAGCTCCTAGGACCTCCTCTCGCCCACACAGCAGTGTCAGCCATAGTCATCATGCTTACATTACATCGCTGCAACTTACTTCTCTTATCACCGGATGTAGCTTTTCATTTGCAGTCGAGGCAGGAGAGAGAAAACGAATTGCGACTGAGTACTTGCTTTAGGCCAATAATTGTCACTTGCCAATTATTCGCGGAGCCCCTGCTATGTTTCTGAGGATCGGGTTCGGGCATTCGACGTGCCAGGCAGATGGAGACGCCAGCACTAAGAGGAGCTTCAATCAGGCGTGGGAAAGAGAGAGTTAACACCAAACACAATAAATCAGTACGTTTTCTAGCTCGTTGGAAAGAGGCAGGTGTTCCCTAAAAAGAACAAATAACACAGGGTGGGGAGGAGGGAGAGCACTGGGGAGGGAACTGTAGACCTAAACTCGGGAGCCACACTAGGTTTCACTGAGAAGGTGACATGTGAGCAAAGACTGGACAAGGTGGGCACTGAGCCAGGAGACCACAAGGAAAGAGGGTGCCGGGCAGAGGAAGCAGGGCCCAGGGGGCAACCTGTCTAGGATATTCAGGGAAGAGTGGGGAGGCCAGCAGGGCCAGCTCGGAGGAAACAAGGGGGGAGTAGAGAGATGAGATCAGAGAGGAAATGAGGGGCCGTTTCACGAAAGGCCTTGCAGGTCATTGTAAAGATTCTAGCTTTTTGTCTGAGTGAAATGGAGAGCCATCAGAGGCTTCTGGGAAGTGACATGATCTAATTTGTGATTTTGAAGGAACACATTCTCTTCTCTGCTGAGGACAAACTGAATGGGGGCACACATCTATAATAATAAAAGCGTAATATGCTAATTAGACCAGAGGTCCTTCCTGATGAAGCTGGGGCTGCAAGGGCCAAGGCAAGCCGCCGCGGCCGTGAGGGCCGAGCCCCCTGCACCAATTTCGTGCACTGGCCTCTATTGTATACACAGGGAGACTTGTATGGAGGTTGCAGCAGTAACCGGGTCAGAGACTGCCGTGGGTTAGCCCATGATGGTAGCAGTGGAGTCAGTAAGAATGGGTGGAATGCAGCTGTGGGTCAGAGGTCAATAAAACAAGGTTTTCTCGTGCATCACATGTGTCATGTGAAAGGAAGGAGTCAAAGGTGACTCCAACTTTTTGGCCTAAGCAACTAAAAGGATAGAGTGGTCTTCAACTGATTTAGGTAAGATGTGTGTGGAACATCTGAGGGAGAAGACCGAAGTTCAGTTTTAAACATGCTTTGAAATTCATCTTAGATGTTCAAGTAGAGATGTCAAGTAGTCAGGTGTTAGTGAGCCTGGAGTTTGAGGGAAAGTCCTGGGGTGGAAATGGAAATTTGCTTTGCTTTTTGGTTTGATTCATTCCTCCTCAGAACCCCTCAAAGTAGGCAGTGTTCCCTCTGGTTTGTTCCAAAGTGGTTGTAACTTACCCATGATCACATCACTAAGAAGGGACTAAATGGAATTTTGATTTGTGTCATCCCCCACAAGCCCATACTTTTTGAAAGGTAATCACTCCTGGAAGAGAAATTAGTTCACTTATATTCTTTTGGTTTTATTCCTGTAACCCAGTTTGTGTTCAGCTCAATACAGAATCATAGAGGGATAAACCTACAAAGAACTCACAAATCTCGCCTCCCTCCCAACAACTTTATTGTTATTATTTTATTGATTTCAGAGAGGGAGGGAGAGGGAGAGAGAGAGGTAGAAACATCAATGATGAGAGAGAATCATTGATCTGCTGCCTCCTGCATGCCCTATACTGGTGATCAAGCCCGAAACCCAGGGCATGTGCCCTGACTGGAATCGAACCATGATCTCCTGGTTCATAGGTTGGTGCTCAACCACTGAGCCACACTGGCCGGGCCCAACAACTTGATTAGGATTGAAGACAATCAGGAGACATTTGGTGTTGAACCCAAAATGGGGACTTAGAAAAGAGGGACTAGAGGCAATAAGAGAAGGGAATTCAAAGAAAATGTGGGAGATTTTGTTAGGGACAGAAATAGAATATTGGGGACCAGCTATAATTAGAAGAAATATTAATCATGCTCTGTTAACAGTGATTGTTTTGTTCTGATTAAAGAAGGCACATTGTAACCTGGCTGGAGTTGGATGCCAGAGACCCGGGAGCTTATCTGGAAATGTAGCCCACCCTCCACATCCGGGAGCAGTCTGTTAGCATGGAGAGATTATGAACCTTGTTGCAGAAACCAGAGCCACCAGCCCTTTGCATATTCACAGGCCTTTGCAACCCCCCAGCCTGTATTACCTATAAACTGCCCATTCTGCATACCCATTCTTATCCCTTTTGCCTACTTTCCCATGTAATCTTTGTCCTTCTACCCAATGTAAGCAGCTGGCTTATGGGGAGGGGGTGGGCAGAGCAGATTTCTGTGGGTGACCTGCTGCTCTCCCATGCTGCTGGCATGATTGGAATAAACACTCATATATGATTCAACCCTGTCTCTGCTTAATTGGCTCAAGCAGTGACAGGCAGCTCGGATCCTTGATTGTCCACTTACAAGTTGACAAAGTAGGCCACTGACAGTCTTAAAACACCAGGGGATACAAGATGTATCAATAGAGCATCTCCCAGCCCTTTCAGACCCACCACTCCCATTGCGTCACAAGTGAACTTAATGACATGCATCCCAACGGGGTGCCGTGAGGTCCATGTACATGCTTTGTCCCCTTTAGACTCAGCTCCTTGAGAACCATCCTTCTGTATTTTATTCACCTTTGCAACTCAGCATCCTGTCTAATGCCTGGCTTGGAGTCCATGTAAAATGGACATATGGAGAATACATGACTTAAATGCCAGATATGCAAGAATTTGTACCTAGAGTTTCCTGAAGGAACATTCTGGAAAGAAGAAAAATAATTTGAGTGAAAATTAAGCATCTTGTTATTCTACTTCAACATGAAGGGTAGCAGATTTCCGTGGACATATTTGCATATCTCTTTCTTAAATAGACGGGCCAATTTACATACATTTTTATGTTCCATTCAAAGAAACTTGCTGTCAGTATGCAAATTACTCAACACATTGAGTTCTCCTTTTCCTCTTTGGATTTATACTTGAATATGTATATTTTATGCAAATTATCTCCATATTCCAATAGTGCCTTTCAATGGCCTACATTATTTTTAATGAAATTATATAATTATATATGCATATGTATAACATATAATCTGAACTTCTATTAATCAAAGAAGCCACATCCTTACAATTAAAAAGTTCTGACTTAGAAAACTTTCTTAATCTAATTGCATGTTATTTTTATTACTATTACTGCTGCTTGTTTGTACAAGAGGTCAGAGAGCACAGGGACCAGCCAGCTGGGTTCAAATCCCAATTCTGCCACTTGGTGACCTGGGTCACTGATTTTATCTGCCTAAGCACCATTTTAACATGGGGACAATATCAGAACCTAACCCTCAGGGTTGCTGTGAGGATTAAATGAGTCCATCTACATTAAATCTTAAAATAATTCCTGGAACAGTCATTATAAGCATCATTCAGAGTCCGAAAGATAAGTATTTATGACCTCAGGCAGGTCACATAACATCCCAAAGCTCCACTATTATCTTTTATGAAATAGAGGTATTTGATATCTACTTTGCAAGTTGTAGTAAGAATTAGTGTGAAAATATGCATCCATTAGGGCCGGGTACTCACTGAATTATATTTCCTCCTAGTTTTAAAATGGTGTGTATTGTTCATTTATCTATGAAAAATTTCGCACACCTTGAGCCACAGAAACACTCTCTGACATCATTTCCATCCATTATTTTTAATGGGATATGCAAATAGTATTTCTAGCCTCTGATTTTTGTTCTCTCATTTTCTTTGCTTTTCTTTTGTAGCTTCGCGAGCTGAAAAATCAATCGGATTTTACTTAGTTCCAGCCATTCAAAGGGCACAGGACTCTGAGAGGATACTGGGATTGCCATCCTCCTGCGATGTAAGGGACACTATCAGCTGCAAATGAGGTTTGGGCTGTGTCCCGCCATTTTTCTTTCACAGAAGCATCCCTCGAATCTCCATCCACCAGGGCTGACATTTCAGGGCATGAGGTGGGGGAGCCCTGGCCCAGCTGTGCTTCTCACTCACTTGTGTGATGCGCTGCTTACACTCTGAGATGCAGTGTTCTAACCCGTAGAGTGGGGACGCTGGCGGCTATGTCAGAGCATTTCACGAGGACTCAATGTGATAATGCACTCACTGTGCTTAGCATAGTACTTGGCACAATAATGTTCAGAATTCTTTTGATGATGATGATGATTATGATGATGATGATGATGATGGATTTTGCCTGGGGTCCATTATCATCAAAGGCTTCTTTTACCCTTAAGACATCTTCAGCAGCCCTTTCTACAATCCTGCCATTTTTAACATAAACCTTCATGTTGGGGTGTAAAGTCTGATTCTTACCAAAAGTGAGAAAATCCCTCATTATGAGCTTCACAAGCTGACATTAAAAATAGCCTTGCCAGTCAGTAAATGCATAGAAACCGGGCAGCATCCCGGACTCACTTGGGAAGCAGGCGTGGGGGGGGCGGTCTACAGCCACATGGGTGTTCTGGTGGCTGAGCCCTGAGAAGGCAGAGACTCTGGATTCTTAACTCATCACAGCCCCTGTGGCATTCATCTCTCACCTGGATTACTGCCATACCTAAGTCCTTTTTTCCTTTTTGACGACTTTTCTCAAATTTATCCTCCATAATCAACCAAATGGACTCATGTTCATGTCCTAAAGAAAGCCACCATGCTCCCCAGTAGCATGAGCAAGGAAAGACAAACTCTTTGGCATGTCATATAAGATCCTCCATGACCTTGAACTTATCTCCCAGCCTGATTTCCTGCCACTACCAAACTTCACATCCTACGGTCCATCCACCTTAAGGTTCATCTTATATGATGCCCCTGAACATGGGGTTATGGACTAATTCTCTAGACTGGCCTTGTCTTCTGCAGTTCAGTAAACCACCTTCAGCCTCTACTCCAGGGGACACAGGTACCATGCACTCTGACAGCCAAAGTGGGCTGCCAATCCCCAAGCACACAGAATGGCCCGGAGTGTTCTTCCCCCTCAACTTCTTCATTATAAAAAGTCTGACCTCATCTTCCAGACCCTGTTCAAATATCACTTTTTCGGGAGTGCATTTCCTGACTCTCCCTGGCAGAATCAATTGTGCACTGAGTGTTCCATCAATATTTGGAGCTCACTTTGACTATAACACTTGTCACATTATATTGCGGATGTCTGATGCATGTCTTCACCATCCCAATATCTATGCTGTGAGCCCCTAGAAGGCAGAAACTTCTTCATCTTTACCAGTTCCTGTCACATAGATAGCATTAGGAATAAAGTTCAGAGGCAAAGAAGGTGAGTGGCTTTCATCAGAGAGCTCTCCCAACAACTGCACATATAAAACCAGAGGCCCAGTGCATAGGATTTGTGCACTGGTGGGGGGTGGGGTTTGTGGGGATTGGCCCACTGTGGGAACACCGCTCACCCTGGTCAGCAGAGCGGTGGTGGACCTGCCCTCTGAATGGCTACTTCCGCTGTGGGAGTGCCGCTCATCCCAGGCCACTGTGAGAGCGCACTGACCACCAGGGGGCAGCTCCTGTGTTGAGCATCTGCCCCCTGGCGGTCAATGCACATCATAACAACTGGTCAACCGGTTGTTCCGGTCATTCTGCCATTTGGTCGTTGGGCTTTTATTATATAGGACTAGAGGCCTGATGCACGAAGATTCATGCAATGGGCCTTCCTTCCCCTGGCGGCTGGCACCGCCTTCGCTCCAGCCGGAGGAGCCTTTCTGCCTTTGCTCTGGCCTGGAGTCATCTTTCTGCCTTCCCACGCTGCCCGGAGGCCCGGAGCAGCTGGGGCAGTGTGGAATGCCTGCATTGTCGCCATGGTGACAGCGCAAGTGTCCCACCCGGCCCCCGGCCACTTGGAGCCTGTGAATGCAAATTAACCCGCCATCTTTGTTGGGCTAATTTGCATACTCCTGATGGGCTGGTGGGTGTCACAAAGGTACGGTCAATTTGCATCTTTCTCTTTTTATTAGTGTAGATTGTTTTGCTTGAAAGTATTTGGTGCTACCATTAAAAATCACCAAAAGGGTACCCTGACTGGTGTGGCTAAGTTAGTTGAGCACCATCCCAGGCCTGGGTTGTGGGCTCAATCCTCAGTATGTGTTGTTCAGGAAGCAGTTGATTGATGTTTCTCCCTCACATCGATGTCTCTCTCTCTCTATCTCCCTCTCCCTGGCTCTCTCTCAAAAATTAATAAAAACACATTTTTATCAAATTGCCAGGAGGGTAAATAACCATAGTGATAATAAATAAGGCTGGAATAAAATTTGGAATAATTTGGGAATGATAAAAAAAAACAGTGTTGACTAAGCAATGGAATTTCTAATGAAATGAGCAATCAATTTAAATTAGGAACTATTCATAAAAAAATGTGGGAGCACTTTGGGAAACAGTTTAAGAGGAGCTTACTTGGGAAATAGATCCTGGCAGCTTTCATATTTAAGAATGACGGCTCTTAGAACACAAATGAGGACCTAAAAGTCCATGACAAAGGAACACAGGGTCAGCATGGTGGACACTCAACCCATGGTTGTTGACTGATACACGGTCACTCAAAAAGTGTGGCATATGGATTGTTTTTAGTTTATGTTGTGCATGTTAACTGCTTTACCCCAGTCAAGAACAAATATTCCAAGAATCGCTCTGAAAATATTCATTTCTTAAATACGCTATAAAACGCAGTATCGGCCATTCTTTTTGTCTCTGTGATCATATTCATCAATATTGTTTAGACATCAGGGAACTGAGCTAAAATCTGGCAGACGAGGGTTGCAATCCTATCTCTACTACCAGCTCATTTTCCTCCAGGGTCTCACTTTACCCTCTTGAACCAGATGAGATAAAAGTTAAAGTATATTAAGTGCTTATTATGCTCCGGGCACTCATGCAAGCACTTTGTATATTAACTGATGCCGCCTTCATAACAATTCTGTGAGGTAGTTACTGCTGTATCTGCATTTTCAGGTGAGGAAACTGGGACATTGAGGGGCTAATCAAGTTTCCAAAAATCTCACCAACTGGGACTGGAGGAAGCAGGGTTTTCAGCAGTTCATGGAGCTGCAGAAGCCACAGGCATCAGTTCTAGTGGCCCCCACGCCGGGGCGGTGGGAGGCGGCCATAAGGAAGTGCATTGTCTTCAAGAATTTAAAATAACAATAAACCTCGCTGGACAGCTGTCTGCTTTTATCATCAGCGTCCACTTGCGACTCTGAACATCAGGGAGCAAACACACAGACCCCCCAAAGTATGTGTTGTTCCAAGTTCTCAACAATGGCTGTTTCTCCTGTTGAGTTCTACTAATGTTTACATAAGTGTCAAACGGGCACATTTATTGCCCATTAATGAAATGGAAGTTGATCCAAAGAACTCCCCTGACGCAGGCTGACCCAGCTGCACACATTGATTTTGAAAGCAGGTTTATAACGATCTGAAATCATTTGCGCTCACTGCAGGTGCCGGTGTCGCTCATATCCACAACCCCTGTGGGGTGGGGGGGGGGGGGGAGTCCTCTATTTAACCCAAGGTGGAGAGTAAACAGTGAGGGCAGAGGGGAAGAACTGCGTTGGCTCCAGAGCGCCATTCTGTGGGGCTACTCAGCCTGCTTATCTCCGTGCAAAAGTTTAAAGGCCGAGACAGGGTTTGAAATGCAAAGTATGATATTTTTACTGGGAAACTGCAAAGTTTAGTTCATAAATAAAATATATCCGTCCCATATCACGGTTATCACTAAAAATAATTCTGGCTTAGGACAGAAGGAGGTGCCAAAAACAGCTCTGCTCCGGGTGTCAATCAACTCTGTTAGCTCTGCCACTTCACTCGCTGAGTGTCTACGGACAAATATACCCCGCCAGTGTCCTCCCTCATCCCCAAATGCCACTGTTTACGACTCTATCAACTCTCACTCTTCCTATTTCTGGACGGAGGCAGCTCAAAGGGCCCGAGATCCTTCTAGAAAAAGGAGGCGGGAATAAATAATTCGTTTATACCAGGTCCCTCCACCATCACTTCATTGGATTGCGACGCTTCCTTCTCCACTGTGCTTCTCAGAAGTGGGGTTGCCAGACCACAGTGCAAAGCTAATGTTTTTCTGTAGCTTTGACCCCAAAGTCCTTCCTGGCTTCATTTCATCCCAATAAACGCTGGCGGTTTCCCCGGATGTATCATCATTGTCCTCATCACGTCTGTGTGCCTGTTCCTCCCGCCATCTGCAGAGCCTTCTCCCTCTCTGACCCGCCTTGTTTGCTGGAGAAATTGCTCTCTTCCTGAAGGGAATGGGTATTTCCTCACTGAACGCTTACACCCATCTCCTCAGCCTTGTTTACACATCGGCTTCCCCTTCTCCCATCTCAAAAGTGACCCTGAAGCTCAGGAAGAACTAACTGTCTGGGCATTTTTGGACCTACGAGGCCCACACGGAGCCTAGCCCCTGGTATGACCGCAACAAATATCTAGCTCATAAATGCAGGATTGAGGTCTCACATCTTCTGACTGCTTAGATTGATGGCCCTAGACTAGAAGCATATGGTGCTTAAAATAATAGGGGGAATTATCTAAGCCTGGGCTTCCTTGAAACAGTTGAAGGCCAATCTTACCTGCTAACTTTAAAAAAAAAATTATATATATATATATATATATATATATATATATATATTATTATTGATTTCAGCGAGGAAGGGAGAGAGAGAGATAGAAACATCAATGATGAGAGAGAACCCTTGATCAGCAGCCTCCTGCATGCCCCCAACTGGGGGTGGAGCTCGCAACTCGGGCATGTGTCCTGACCAGAATGGAACCATGATCTCCTGTTCAACCACTGAGCCACACTGGAACTGCTAACTTTTAATGGGGGTGTAATGCCAGGCACAAGAGAGAGGAACAAAAGGGAAGAGAGCGAGAGGGGCGCAGGGAAAACCAATATAAAGTGGGCACTCCTCTCCTGGTCAAGATTCAGCCGCAAGTAAAGAGAGAGGGTTGGTGGTCACAGGGATGTCCCTGGAAAAGCCCAAGGGGCCGTCACGTCTCACTGCCTCAGAAAGAAGAAGGGTGAGCACTTTATCTCCCAGCTCCTTCCTGTCTCCTGACTCTCCCAGTCCAAATTTGCCCCCGGCCATCAACTCCACCCAGCCTCTCCCGCCAGCCTCTTCGGGAAGCCAGAACCTCTTGGTTCTGGTGGGGTCAGACCTGGGCTCTGTCGCGACCACAGACCTCACCATGTAGGCCATGCTGGAGCCTGGCTCTGGCCCTGGGGAGGCAGCGCTAGGACGCAGGGATGGAGACAGTCACTGTTGACCACTGCAGAAATGGTAGGAGCCACAGTCAGAAACGGGGCAAATGACTGAAAACACCAATTATACAGACGGGATCCACTAAAAAATTAATGTTAAACAGCAGCTGAAATGTTCTGAGCATTTCTACTGGCTCAATTCTGGGCTCTGGAGCCATAAGGGTGAGCCAAAAAAAAAAAGGGGGCATAGTCCTATTTCAAATGGTCTGGCAGGAAAAATGGACATTAAGCAAATAACTGCCAAATAAATGAAAAATGGCAAATATGTAAAGCACAAGCAAGAAAAAGTTCTGCCATCTTCTCCGAGCCTGTGATAGGAGTCTTGACTAAATCAGGGGTTCAGGGAAAGATTCTCTGAGGATATAACAATGAAGTGGAGATGTTGAGAATGAACAGAAGTGATAGAGGTGAGGAGGGAGGAGAAGGGAAAACAGAGACAAAGGGGCTGTGGCTGGGCAGGGCCCCATGGGCAGCGAGGAGGTGCATAGGATGAAGGTGATAGTTGGGGCAGGCAAAGAAGGAGAGAAAGGCCGAGTCTGGGTAAAGGGAAGGCCTGGAGTACATGCTGGGGATTTCTGTCTTAACCCTAAGACCAATAGGAAGCTACCAGAGGGGGGTAGCAGATTTGCTGTGTGTTAAATTGTTACCCAGATTAATATCGCCAGAAGAACACGCTGACAGTGAAGAAGAGAATGAACAAAGGAAGGACAGGGACACCAATTAAAAAGCGATTGTAACCTGGACTGAGGAAGTAACAGCGGGGTTGAAAGAAAAGGCAGAAAGACCTGATGGATGATTCATGATGACAGGACACCTTACAATGACAGGCGGGACAGAGCCGGGAAGAAGTGGAGCTGCATGTGATGATAATCCTCGTTTTACACCTTGTCACACGCGTCCCGGAGACTGTGGGTTACCTGTGGCTTGGACTGTGTTTGTTCTGGGCACATCGCTTCACACGTTCCCAGGTGGCGGACCTTTCCTTACCCTCTCTGACGCATGGTGCGGCTCTCTTTCCTAGCAGTCAGGTGTTCCACTACTCAAGCAGAAGGATTCTTCTTTCTTTTCTCCTCCTAATGTTCAGTAACCTATTAACACGAAGGCCTGACCAGACATGTTTCCCAAGAAGACATACAAATGGCCAACAGATATATGAAAAGATGCTCAACTTCACAAGCTACTTGAGAAATGCAATCAAAACTACGATGAGATACCACCTCACACCTGCTGGAATGGCTATTATCAACAAGACAAGAAATAACAATTGTTGGAGAGGATGTGGAGAAATGGAACCCTCACTCACTGCCGGTGGGGAGGAAAATTGGGACAGCTGCTATGGAAAACTGTATGGAGGTTCCTCAAAAAATTAAGAATAGAGCTCCCTTATGACGCAATGCAACACACTGATGATGCATTATAGAACTATACACTTGAAACATAAACAATGTTAATCACCGATGTCACTCCAATGAATTTAATTTAAAAATAGAACAAAATAAAAGGCTGGTTATCTTTTTTTAAAAAAGAAAAGATGAACTGCCTGGGTTTCTGGAATTATGCATTTAAAAAAACATAAAAATTGCTAAAACCAGTTTGGCTCAGTGGATGGAGCGTCGGCCTGCGAACTGAAGGGTCCCAGGTTCGATTCCGGTCGAGGGCATGTATCTTGGTTGTGGGCACATCCCCCATGTGGGGGGGTGTGTGCAGGAGGCAGCTGATCGATGTTTCTCTCTCATCGATGTTTCTAGCTCTCTATCCCTCTCCCTTCCTCTCTGTAAAAAATCAATAAAATATATTTAAAAAAAAAAAAGAATAAGGCCCTGAAATTCGAGCTATAAAAAAAATAAATAAATAAAAAATAAAAAAATAAAAAAACATAAAAATAAAGATGGTAAGCATATTAACCATTACCAACACCATCATCAATAACATCATCTTAATTTTGGATGGAGAGACGCATCTCTTCTTGAGGAACTCTGCCTGGGTGTGCAAAGCACGGGACAGGAGCAAATGGGAGGGGCCATTCACAGTGTGCACCGAGGTAGGCAAACCTCTTCACCGCACTACTTCCTTGTCCTCATCCTTACAAAGATGGAACACAATCAGCCTTATTCACCAGGTTGTTGCGAAAGCCAATGAGAGCTTTCTTTTCAAATAATCTGTAAATCACTTGTAACAAGTGACCATTATTATTACAACAATAGGAAATTATAAAAGGACTATGGAGTGCATCCCAACACAGTGTGGGATTTTTTTTTCTTTTAATGTAACAGGAAATATGATACTTAAATGCTAGTAGTAGAGAAAAATTTAATAATGCTTGTAGTAGAGTTCATTAAATTTTCTTATAAAATATAACTATGATCAAAGAAAATAGAGAGCATTGTGAAACATATTAAATATTCAACCTGTGAGAAACACCCCAAAAAATCCCATTAAAATTCTAATAGGCCATTTGAATTCGCTTCTTGATGATAACTTTTATAGTGGATTTTATGCTGGAATTGGCCCCGCACAATTTCTGATTAATACTTTTTAATGAGGCTCTTTTCAAAGTTTTAATAGTCATCACAACTAAAAACCATCTTTGTACAAGAAGGAGATAATAAAACGTGAAAGCACTTTTCAACCATTCAAAATTTGCGACCGCTGAAATTAAATTTACAGAAGCAAAAAGATCTTTCTCTTCTTTCATTGACAAAAGTGTTAAAGAAATTCCTTGTGATGAATGAATGGATTTCATATGCAATCAAACATTTTCAAATAGAGTGTTTCAAAACAAAGCAGGAATTCTTGTTTGAGAACATACCTGAACTCTTAACCTTTTGCACTCGATGTCGAGTGTGACTCGACACGGTTAGCATCGGTAGCAGCTCGTATGTCAAATTGTATTGAATGTATCAATAATTTGAAATATAAAAAAATCCAAATAAATAAGTTTGTATGAAAAGAAACTCCAGTTTTTTATTCTACTGCCGCGCTTTGTAAAATCTGGGGTATTTAAAAAAATTAAATCCCGAGTAGAATAAAGGAATCGAGAAAAAAGCAAGCGAGTGCAAAGGGTTAAGGTACTGTCCTCTCCAACTAAAAGACTACAAGATAAATGTCCTTAAAAGAGCACATCAAGCCCAGCTGGCATGGCTCAGGGGTTGAGCCTCAACCTATGAACCGTAGACCTACCTCAGGTCACATTTGGATTCCAGGGCAGGGCACAGGCCCAGGTTGCGGGCTTGATCCCCAGTAGGAGGCGTGCAGGAGGCAGCCAGTCAATGATTCTCTCTCATCATTGATGTTTCTCTCTCTCTCTCCCTCTCCCTCTCCTTTCTTCTCTGAAATCAATAAAAAACTATATTTTTTAAAAAGCTAAGAATATATAAATAAAAATAAATAAAAGAGCACATCAGCAAATAGAATAGAAGTGGCCAACATCTGTGAAAACAGAGACTCGTGCTGGCCCTGGAACTGTGGCTCCCAGACCTTGCAGAAGCCGCCTCCTACCCACCCCAACCCCTGGCCTGCAGGCTGTGCTCCTAGAGCAGCCAGAGCATGAACTTCTCCCTCAAATCCATAGTCATCTGGCCACAGAGGGCTGAACAGCGCCCTGAGTACAGGGCTCCCGGCCACATTTCGCATTAAACAGAAGAACCAGCGTTGCTAATTCCGGCCACCACCTGCAGTGGCCCCACCTGACCTCAGTCATCAGCCCCCACTCTTTGCCCCAAAGCTCCCATGAGTCTGTGCAGCCAACGGTCACAGGATCCTGGCACCTACAGAGGTCAATATGACAAAGGGCCCCAGCAATCCATCCCATTCAAACCTTATTCTGGAAAATTCTAGTTAAAGAACCTCTTCCACCATCGGTAAGAGGAAAGCAAGGGTGTGTGTATATGAGAAACTCACAAACCCAGGGTTAGCACACCAGGCGTGCTGGCATTCCCAAACGGGTGGTGATGGGTCCAATAAGCAAGCCGTGGCGTGTCCACAAGTATCTGCTCTGTCACGCAGTGGAATACGGCTCTACCTTCTGAACTCACCTACACAATATGGTCATTTTAACTGGTGAGGACAAAACTGAGCTTTTGAATGAAAGGTGAACGTGAGTCGATGGAGCATGCTATATGTCGGTTGAAAATAATGGCCAAAGATGCAATTGCATCCAAGTAACACCACAGAGACCGATCAGTCCAAGTGAAGTTCACCCCTGCTCCACCGCGCTCAGCAGGTTGGAGGGTTCAGCATCACTGAGCTGCAGCTTTCGTGTGGTGAGCAGTCATCAAGTGGACATCGGGGTCCGTTACAACCCCACTGGTAATGTCCCTTAGAAGCGGTTAAATGGTTCTTCCAAGGAAAGAAACCTCCTCTATTTCTCTTGTTAAGCTTTTCTGCCCAGGAATAACTTAAAAATATGAATCAGGAGAACTAAATTTCTCAATTATCTTTCACGGGGCCTTAGGCACATCACTGAAAATCTGCGGGTTATTCTTCTATAAACCAAAACCATGCACTAACAGTATGCATGTGGCCACATAACTCTAAAATTCTAGAATTTCATCTTCATTTCTTTATGTCGCTCAATGGATTAGCACTATGCTGCTCAGGAACTGTGTGTCTTCCCGGATGTAAAATGCCACTCGGATTATCACTGAAAGTTAAGAAAAGAGCCCGGCCCATGTGGCTCAGTTGGTTGAGTGCCACTCATTTCACCAGGAGGTCGCTGGTTTGATTCCCGGTCAGGGCACATGCCCGGGTTGTGTGCTCGATCCCCAGTAGGGGCGTATAAGAGATAGCCGATTGATGTTTCTCTCTCATCGATGTTTATATGTCTCTCTCCTCTCCCTTCCTCTAAAATCAATAAAACCCTTAAAAAAAAAAAAAAGAAAGAAAGAAAGAAGAAAATAAAACAATGACATAAAAAGATGCAAGCTTTAGGTGACGTGGGCAGGGGGACATGCACACAACACTAACCACTATTTAGAAATGTCAGGAGATGTAAAGTCCTGTAGTCGCTGGTGCTAACCACCTGTGTTTGGGGTGGAGGAGACGGCTGTCTGTGCATTTATATTGCCTTCAAGTTAGGAGTCAGGGCCAGGCGTCCTCAAACTACGGCCCGCGGGCCACATGCGGGTGTTTTTGCCGTTTTGTTTTTTTACTTCAAAATAAGATATGTGCAGTGTGCATAGGAATCTGTTCATAGTTTTTTTTTTTAAACTATAGTCCGGCCCTCCAACGGTCTGAGGGACAGTGAACTGGCCCCCTGTTTTAAAAGTTTGAGGACCCCTGGTCAGGGCCATTTATACAGAGGAGCTTTGTCACCTCCCCCGAAAATAAAACCCTACTGGTTCCACTAGGAGCTAGTTAGTGATTGTGAGCAAGTCACTAAGTTTTCCTGAAACTCCGTTTTGCGACTAGTAATCAAGAGCGTTGGGGCCACGATAACATTCCAGCCACAGCCCCTGGAACCCACAGCCCCTGCATGCTCACCTTTGCAGCAAAGTTCCTTCCCTTCATCAGGTCTTGGCCTTCAACCCCTTTTCCCCAGAGGAACTCATTTTCTTCCCCACCCAGACCAGGTTTCACTTGATGTTATCACACAGGTCCACCGGGCACTCTCCAACTCCCCTTGCCAGAACCGGTAAGAGTTTGCTCTTAATTCACGACAACAACAGAAAACCTTTTATTTTGAGAGAGAGAGAGAGAGAGAGAGAGAGAGACAGAAAGATAGAGAGAGAGACAGAGAGAGAGGGAGGGAGGAGGGAGGGGTTTATTTTCCCCAAAAGATGAAGTCTAACACTGCAAAATCCTATATAATAAAGAGGTAATATGCAAATGGTTGTTACGCCGTGATGGTAACGACCAACTGATCAGCCAGAGGGCCGGGCAGTGAGCTACAGTGCGGCAGAGAGCTACTCATGCATGGATTCGTGCACAGGGCCACTAGTAAAAATAAATGCTTACCTGTGACAGAGATGTCACATAGATATCTTTTGGAATAGGTATTATTGTATTGTTATTCTTCCCAATTTTCAAATGAGGATACTAAAATGGAGGGAATTTGAGTTACGTGGCCAAGGCACAGAGTTGCCCAGGGAAGTCAGGATTTGAAACCAGATCCTGCATCAGGACTTTGTGAGTGAAGGACAGACCTGGGTGCTGGTCCTGGCAGGCAACCCCTTTAACCTCTCTGTGCCTCACCCCTTAAAATATCAGGGTGTGAGTCTCTAAGACCCCTTCCTGCTGTAAGTCACTAGTTAATTATCACCACAGCATACTGTATTTCTTAGAATATCAGACACCATTAATCATAAGACACTCCATTATTTAATACATCACTAAGAAAGGCAAAATGCTACTGATAACACTATAAAGAATGCTTTTATCACCCAGAATTTTGAATTTATACTTACTGAAAGAGCATTTCAAAACATAGCAAAATATAGACTTTAACAGATATCACACTTAGAAATACACAAAAAGAAAATATAGGTGACATAAATTGGGAAATAAATTCCTGAAACTTTGGAAGTGGTCCTCTCCTGAATAACTTTCCTACTCAGAGTCACTAGTGCCCGAATTTCCCAGAAAAGACTGTCTTCTGTGCCATCAAGAGCATCATCTCATTTCTCTAAAGTGTTCTCCCAAGCTGCTCACCCTCATTCCTCAGGCATGAATTGCGGCACTTTCCAGACCTCACTGATGATCTTAACAGAAGGGTTTGTAGACAACCTCAGGGAGATATAATGGCAAAGGCTAGATCTGTGGTCCTTTGTCAATTTGAGGGCCAGAGACAAAGGGGCCTCCTATGTTGGGACCCCACTCAGGGCCCCTGCACCCACTCCAAGCCACCCAGAGGAAGTCGGTGGGGTCCTAGGCTCGGGGCACATGGAGAAGTCATAACCAGATCCTGCTGTGGAGCCGCCGGCCTCCCCAGGAATTGAGGCCAAAGAACAGAGCTTTATCTGTGGCGACCTCCTTCCGGGTTCCACAGCCACCATGTCTAGACGCTGTTTGTTGGCAATCCCCGTGGGGCTTGTAAGGAGTACACTCACGTCTAATTAATCAATCTGCCTATTAGTGTGCGCGGTCGTCAGGGAGTATCCACAGCGGTAATGAAGACAAAGGGCGCCAGATGGTTCCTCTGATCCTAACTCGGGCTACTCTGTGTCCCGTCTCTGATCGTCCCCTGTCTTGCCTGACTCCTCCCAGTCCCCACTCATTCTCTATGGCACCTCTGGGCATCTTTCCTCCTGTGATTCGGTGGCAAGCACATGGACTTTACTGCCTCTGCTGACACCATGTCCCATGTCTGAATCACGCAGAGGAATTGCTGCGTGGGCTTGATGAGGCCTCGGTTTCCTCATCTGTCCTATGGGGGTATACTAGTAGACGTCTACCTGACCGGGTGGTGGTGCGGATTCAATACAATAAAGTATGTGGATGTGCCAGGTTCACGCTGAGTAAGTGCAGGTTACCCTTCCCCCTTCTCTCCCTCCTGTCTTTCCCAGCCCTCCTATTCTTCCTTCCTTTTCTCCTTCATTATCACGTTCTTTTAAATCCTTTGCCACCCTTCCTCCCGCCCGCTCCATCTCTCCTTCCTCTCTCTTATCACTTATTTTTTTCTTTCCTTGTTTCTTTATTTCCTCCCTTATTTCTATCCTACCTTCTTTCCTACCCACCCTTTTTTTGCATGAGTAAAAAAAAAGAGTGACATGATCATATTTTTAAATTTAGAATGCTCCCAGCAGCTGGAGAAAGGAGGCAGACTACAAGGAGAGAGACATGTTCCAGCCACTGAAACATCTGGGTGAGAGGATGCAGCCAGAAATAGGAAAGCTGCAGTGCGGAGGTGGGGGGGAGGCGGGGGCGGGAGGGGAGAAGAAAGTTGTGATCTCCTTGGTCAGTAGTTCATAGGCCTTGTTTTGGGAGAGGACGGGGCATTTTTCTGTGATGCACCAAACCATCCCGGGTGCTTCAGATGAATTACCTTTAGGCTTCACAAAACCTGGCCAAGTGGTTATTTCCTCCATATTATGAAAGCTGAAAATTTTTAAGTAACTTGGTCAAGGTCACAGAGCTAGCACCTTGCAAAGTCAGAGCTAAGAATAAGTCCTGCTGACTACAGAATCCCCTTTTCACTAAACCACAGCCTCAGGTGATGATTCCAGTTAGAATCTCGGACTAGACCAGGCAATTCCAAACATTTTTTTTACTGCAATCTGCATTAAGAAATCCACTGTAAATTGGGGCCAGTACCGAGTGTGTGTGTGTGTGTGTGTGTGTGTGCGCACGCGCGCGCGCATGCACGCGTGTCTCATGTTATCCAGACCTAGTAGATTCTGATTGGGTAATGAGAGTTCAAATATCAAGCTGGATATAAGAAATACCATGTTAAATTGCACGTTCTGATTTGTGAATTTCAGATAATGTCATATCAAGAGTTTGATAAGGTCTTTTCCTAAAATTTTATCAAACTTTTTTCTGTTCCTCAGAGAGAAGAATCTGGCTGTTGAAGAATGCCTTGGTATAGAGTAGCAAGACATAATTATCCTTATGAGTCTTCCTTACTCTCCTTAATTAATTTACTTTTTAAATGCCAGTGGTGACCCCCAAGTTGATTTCACAACCTACGATTTGGTTGGAGCCAACAGAGCAAACCCCACTGACCGGGACGTGTGCATCTCGTGCATTTAGTGTCTGTGGGTCATGTTCTGAGATGTTAACTTTGCGATTTGCTTTTTGTGGGCTCCCCTTTTCCCTCCCTTCATTCCAGCTCTCTCTAAATCACCTCCAGGAAGGAGAAACAGGAAGCAAACGTCATCTTTCCATCTTCTGTTTTCACAAAAATCACAATCCCCAAGGAGATCTTCAAGGTCTTAGAGTTACAGGGAGTAAGAAAATGCGGAGAGAAACGGAGTGCACGGGACATAATCAGCCGGGCTTAGAAGAAACATAAAGCAAGGACTGTCACCAGACTAAGAAGATGCTGCCAAGCTGGGGCGGAGGAGACAAAGGGAGAGGCAGAGAGAAGGGAACACAGAGAGACAGAGAAACACACAGAGCTACTGCGTCCGAAGCCACGGCTTCCCAGCAGTGCCTTGGAGGAGGCCAGCAAGTCAAGCACCTGGGCCCAAAGGCAGGCCTGTGGAGACTCTCCTATCTGTGTGGAGAGGAAGCAAGGCAGAGGGCAATGGGGACCGAGTGAGCAGGACCGAAGGCTGACTGCCTCGGTGCTGAGCTGGAGTGGGACCTGGAGTGGGACCATTTGCCAATGGACAGCCCAAGACCAGGGGTCATGCTTGGGTATAGGTGTATACCCCCCGCTCCCCGATCTGGGCACCACATCACTATGGCATCTAACTGGGATCGGGAGGGTACAGATGAAAGCCTCAGGAAGGATTTGAGTTAAGTGTCTCTCCAACTGGGTGAAAACAGAAATACCCTGATTTTTGAAAGGTGAAGACTTACGTTTCTTTCACACTCAATGAACTGAAACCCACTTATGTGTCCATGTAAATTCATATAAGTATATTTCTATTATAATGTTACCTATATATTTTAGCCAAAATATCCTAACTAGATCCCCCCCAAAAAAAAAAAAAAATCTGGGCTGGGGGAAGGGGGACAGTAATAGGGTGACATATTTTAAAAAATAAGAACTTTTTCGGTATTGAAATAGCAATCAGGTAGTTTTTGTTTTGTTTTGTTTTGCAAGAGAATAGAGAAAAATGATCTGTTTTGCTTCCCACTGAGGGTGATCATTTCTCTCCAAGGCTTCATATGCGTGTCAAATCTTTAAAAACAGATCTTAAACCATGGTCAAAAGAAGATTTGGTGAGATGGTGAACTAGCTGGAAACCCTTTATTTTCCATCACTACTTATTTTAGCTAGATCCTAATGGCTCCTCTAATCCTGTGGTCACCAACCGGTGGTCTGCGGACCACTGGTGGTCCATGAGGTCCAAAAGGTTGGTGACCGCTGCCCTAATGGGCTGGGCACACATGCGCGCACACACGTGTATGTGTGAGTGTGTGTTCCCGTGATTTCAGTAAGTGAAGGCTCCCTGGGTGACGTCACCCTCTACTAGTGGTTAAACCAGAGACAAGGGCATCATCTTCTCAGAAGAACAGAATGTGTCTCTGTCTCCCTTGGAGATTTCTCCCCGACTTGCCTGACTGATGAATTCTGTGTATAAATATACTGTCTCGGGATTGTTTTCTCACTGAGGAGACTCACTTCTCCTTCCAGGCACCAGAAGCTAATTTAAACTAGTTCCTGTGAAGATCCAGAAGGTATACAAAGGCTTTTTTCCTCTTGCATTTTACAAGGCAAAGGAAATACAAGATAGACGTAAGATACATTTTATTGCCTCTGTTGTACATGGGACTGCATTCCAGAGGAAATGGGAGTCCAAAGTTTGGAATTCACAGACTCGTGTCATGGGTGAGCTCTACTTACTTCAGCCACTCACTGACTTTTCCTGGAGTTGTGTCAAAGCAGTGAATGCTTTGGTATTTCCTAAAAGCAGGGCTCCAGGTCAGGCAGGCATTTCCTCCCCCACCCCCCGGCTTTACTGAGACATAATCAAAACTAAAATTGTATGTATTTAGAGTGTTTGTTGTAGATCTGTGAAATACGCGGTTGGTGTTTTAATAGGGATTGCACTGAATCTATAGGTTGCTTTGGGTAGTATGGATATTTTAATGATGTTGATTGTACCAACCCATGAACACGGTATGTTCTTGCACTTGTTTATATCTTCCTCTATCTCTTTTTTTCAACATCCTGTAGTTTTCCCAGTACAGGTCTTTTACCTCCTTGGTTAAGTTTATTCCTAAGTATCTTGATTTTTTTGTTGTTGTTGCATTGGTAAATGGGATTGATTTTTTAGTTTCTCTTTCTGAGAGCTCATTATTGGTATATAAAAACGCCATTGATTTCTGTGTGTGCATTTTGTATCCTGCTCCGTTGCTGAATTCGTTCATTTAAAGTGCACTGGTTAGGGGCAACTTGATGTTTTGGTAAACTTACGCAGTGTGAGTCAATGGCCACAATCAAGCTAATGAACAAACCCGCCGCCTCATGTAGTTATCATCTCCTTTGTTTTCTCTATGTGTGCCCATAGGGTGAGACTATCTCAGACCTCCCCTCCCTGCAAATGTCACCTGCTTTTCCTTTAAGGACTTCCAGCCCTGGAAGCTGCCTTGTCACCAACACCCTCCTTCCCTTTGGAAACAGGATCCCTCTGGTTTCAGGTCCCCTTCCTGAACTGAGTCCATCTTTTCTTTGACATGTGAATATTTCATGTCTTCGGTGAGCATCAGGGCTCCTACGGGTGCTTTGCAGAAGGCACAGCTCTTACAAAATGTGGATCCCCATTTTAATATTGTTGACCGAGGAAGTCAAGTATGCACCTGAGGGGAAAACAATTTTCCTTTTCTTGAGCAGATCTGCCGTCAATGTGGCTGGTGGTGCTCAGTAACATCACAAAACAAACACATTCGTTTCCAGTGAGGCAGAAGGGTGTTTCCCCACTAACCACCCCCCACAGGAAGAAAAGCAGACCCAATCGATTTTTTTGGTTCAACGCAATATGTGAAAACCTGCTTCCTCACAAACTGTAGAAATAGTGCCTACAGCTTGAACTGAGCCAACAGACACCCTCTCCTCTAAGAATGAGTTCTGTTCCCTTTCTCTGCCGAAATATCTCAGAAGTCTCTTATTTCACTGGCACGTGGACTCTCAAAATATATTGGACATTTTCATTTCCATCGGTTCTGTTTAAATTGGGTCAACATTGGTTGACTGCGTGTGGCGGCATTTTTGTAACGCTCACAGA
Organism: Eptesicus fuscus; assembly: GCF_027574615.1. Taxonomy (NCBI): domain Eukaryota; kingdom Metazoa; phylum Chordata; class Mammalia; order Chiroptera; family Vespertilionidae; genus Eptesicus; species Eptesicus fuscus. The sequence goes on from NC_072491.1 coordinate 4,657,412, forward strand.
TGCTAGGTTTATAGGATCCACATGTAGTTGATGGAATTATGTTGTCTATTAATCAGAAGATCCTGGACAAGTTCCTTAGCCACCCGGAGCCTCAGTATTGTAGTCAGTAAAATGGGAATAAGAAGAAGTAGAGAAGGATCTAACTCAGAGAATTGCTGGGATGGATAAAGGGGATATTTATAAAGATCTTAAAGGAAGGTGTTCACCCTTCAGGAGAGATTCATGGGGAGGGGTGAGACCCAAATGGGTAAGCAGATCCTGGTATGGAGGGCCATTCTACAAGTACCCAGAACAGACTGTTGGACAACAGAGAAGGAAGTCTATTTCACTGGGGGTATCAGGAAAAGCTTCCTGCAGACGACATGGCTAAGGCCTTGAAGGATGAGGTGGGTGGTGTTTGGAGGGAGGACAATGGAGAAGGGGGGGATGAAGGGAAATTCCAAGAGGAAGGGTCTGGATACAAGAGGCACCAAGATGGCAAAATCCTGTCCCTGGAACAGAGGAGAGCCCTGGCCATAATAATGCAGGAATAAAGGAAAGCGTGATGAGACGTCCATGCGGCCTCAGAGCAGTGTGAGTTGACACCTTTCCTTTTAAGTGACAATCACTTGGAGGTTTGTATATGCCCCAAAGCCTCTGGATATTGGTGCTGCGCCCATGCTGTCATTCAAAAAACAGAATGAGTTGGGGGCTGAATGGCACTGTGTCGTCCCAACAAGGAGAATAACATTTGAATCTAATTGTGTCATCCACGCCCTTATGGTAAAACAACTTGTTCTAACAACACCGACAGCAAAGGAGCGCTCCGAGGTCAGCTGCCCAGATGCAGTACTTCCTCCCCGACACATTAGTTTCAACCTCTGATTCATGAAACCCTTTGAGTTTCCTTCTGTGGCATGCTCTGCGTATCCACCAGCCTGACTCATTTTATCTGATTGGGTCCACTCTCCCCCTCCTTGGCACGCCTCCTGCTGCTGCTGAATAAATAAATCATCCTGGGATACATCCAGGAGGAAGATTTTCATAGGAAAGTTCCATCTGCATTCAGCCCCTCGTTTATTCGGGCTGGGTTCTCAGGCGCCCAAGGAGAAAGAATGGGGAAAAGAAAGAGGTGTTTTCCTCTGCCAAGTTTACTCATAGGGTCATTAGCACGGGCGACTTGGGGCTGTGCCCACAGAGAGAGAACACAGCTCCACACACACCTCCTCTGGGGTCTGCAGGGACCTGCCTCCCTCCCCACCCAGCCCTAGGCCCATTCTGCTCTCACTCCTCAAGTCAAGAAACTTCCTGCCCATCTGAGTTTCAAGACAGCTGGTGAGGCTGATAGGTCCATGGAATTTAGGAAGAAAGAAGCAAGCAGCATTCCCTTCTCAGGGATATAATTCCTGGGATCGCTTCATTAAGATCTAGGTAACTACAAAATGGAGGAGTTGTTGTTGTTGTTTTTTTTTTTTGGGGGGTGGGGGCAGGGGGTGTGTGCTTTGGCCCTAACTTCCAGCCCCATTGGATAGGCCAGCTACTCTGGGAGATCTTTACAGTTAAATTAATTTACCAACTGGGTTAAAAACAGAATCACCCTTCCTTCTATTTAAAATTGAGTGTTTAATGTGGTTGCCTTTCTTGGGTGGGCGAATACACTTCTAAGGGACTGGCGTCCAAGGGGTCGTTCCCAGGATGTGTTCATCCAGAAATCCGCTGTTCAGGGATGTGGAGAAACGTTACAGGCTTCTTCCCGCTTCTGGGATTCTCCGTGTTAAGGCCAGTGCTGCGTGTAAACCAAAATCCTGTGCGTGGAGAAGGAAGAATTAACAAGGAAAGAATTTCTGGGACACGGTGGCACAAATATACGTGGCTGGCCCTCCAGAGCTAGTCTTGCCCTAGGCAGTCGGAGGGAGGGCGTCTCTCTATGCCGGTGGCTCCGGAGGGCAGAGGGGCTGCGGCGAGGCGGTCATTTAGGCTTCACGAGAGCGCGAAAGCGCCCGGAGCCTGACGTCATCGGCCATCAGCTGACTGTGCTCAGGGCCCGGGCCCCGCCGCCTGCAGCCACAGACGCAGAAGTGGCGGCCACCGCGGCTGGGCCACAGGGCTTCGGCGGCCGCGCTAGCCCTGCGCGCTCGGCACCCGGGGCGCCGCTCTGCAGGCGTGGACGCCGACCCCCGGCGCCCGCCCGCAGCGCCTCGGGCCGCTCAGAGCATCCCAGGGGTTTTGTCCGCATCCCAGCGCCCGAGCCCAGCGGGCGGGAAAGCGGACGGTGGAAACGCCTTCCCTGCGTCTTCCTCCTCGACCCCTCCTGGGCGCAGGGAGAACCTTGGCGGGCTCGGCGCTCGGGGGCGCGCCTTCCAGCGCCCGGGACCGGTGGAGTGAGAACTCCGCAGGAAGCTGCCCGCCTCGACAATTTCGGCTTCTTGGGGGTATTTTGCTTTTGAGCCCGAAAGTTGGCTTCACCAAAAGCCCCGTGGGGAGGGCGTAAAGGAGACCCTCCATCCCGCGCGCCGGGCTCTCGGAGTCCGCGGGCAAAGCGGCCTGCGCGTCCCGGCTGCGCACCTGCGGAGGACCGGAGCCCTAAAAAGAAGAGCGGAGGAGCCCGCCCGCCCGCACCGCCAGCTGGAGCGCGGGAGCCGCGGAGGGGGCCCGGCTGGGGCGCCACCGCCCGCCCCGGCCCGCAGCTGTCCTCTCCCACGCCGCTGGGCGTGTGCTGCCGCCTTCCAGACCTGGGGTGTCCAGGAAGATCTGGGTGCCAGGTCCCTGCCGCCCCCCTCTCCTACCCCCAGGTTCCGGGGGCGTGGCTTGGCGCGAGGGCGGGTGGAAGGCTCCTCCGGTGTCTGACCGATCTGACAGGTCCCCAAATTCCTGCCTGCCGCCGGCTCCCAGCGCGCTCCCGGCGCTGCCCTGGATCTGGAGGCATCTCTGACTTCCCCGCGGCCTCGGGCTTCCCTCCTCGCCCAAACCTTCCGCCGCAGCACCCACTCAGCCTCGGTTCTTGCCTTGGATCCGCGCGGATGACTTCTCTCCGTTCTCCGAGCGGCTGGCTTTGGAGCCCTTCCCACTTTTTCCGGCCCCCGCCTCCAGCTTCTCCCAGCTCCGGGCCGAGCGGACTCCAGAGAGCGCAGTGAAGGGCATGGGAACCGTGAGCTGCGCCTCCTCGCAAGCACAGCTGGACGGGCTGACCTCGTCTTATTGCGGCGGCTGGGACCCTGAGCCCTCCCCCTGCCCGGAGGGATGCGTGCGGCCAGAGCCAGTCCTGCTCCGTCAGTCCTCGCTCAGGAAGTAGAGACAGCCAGGAACGATGAGCCCACAAGGGAGCCTCAGCACACCCCCTCCTCCAAATTAACTGTTTGGTGACTCGTTAGCTCGGAGGCTGCCACCTCTCCAACCCGCCAGCCGGGCACCCCATTCCTCCCCCTTCGTTGCCCCCGCCCCCAGCTCCGCCCCGGCACCCCATCCCCGCGAAATGGAGTTCTCCGAAGGTCTCCGTTCCAGCCACAGCTGCTAACTTCGCACCCGTCGCCGCTGCCGGTCACCCTGGGCCAGCCCCCCGCAACCGCCGAGTCGTGGGCGTCCCGAGCCCAGTGCCGCAGCCAGGACCCGCCTGGCGCGCAGCAGAAGCGCGGCGCCCGGGAGCCTCTTGGAGACCAAAGGCTGCGCCGAGACCGGGAGCCGAGGACCGGCCTGGAAGCCCGAGCCCGGGAAGGGGGCTGCGTGGCCCGGAGCGCGGCGGCTTCTGCGGACAAACAGCCGCCGCTGCCGCTCGCCCGAGCTGCGCGGGTTGGCGGGAGGGCGGTGCGCAAGGACGCGGGGGTCTGTGGCGATCTTCCAGGCGCCCTTTGCCCCCGGCACACTATGACCTGACCTGCAGGGGGCCTCCTGCTCCGGACTCCTGCCACGGGGCGGCCGGGGACGAAGGGCTCCAAGCCAAGCTCCTCCGAAGCCGCCTTTGGGTCTTCAGGAGCCCCCTCCCCCAGGCTCTGCGCCTCCTGCCTGCGGCCCGGCGTCATGGAGCTCTCCGATGTGCGCTGCCTCGGCGGCAGCGAGGAACTCTACACCATCCACCCGACGCCCCCGGCCGGCGACGGCGGGAGCGGCTCCCGGCCGCAGCGGCTGCTGTGGCAGACGGCGGTGCGGCACATCACCGAGCAGCGCTTCATTCACGGGCACCGAGGCGGCGGCGGGAGCGGGGGCTCGGGCAAAGGCTCGGACCCGGCGGGCGGAGGCCCCAACCACCACGCCTCGCAGCTGTCCGGCGACTTGGCGCTGCCCCTCTATTCGCTGGGCACCTCGGAGAGAGCGCACGGCGGCACCAGCGGCACCAAAGTCTTCCCTGAACGCAGCGGGAGCGGCAGCGCCAGCGGCAGCGGGGGAGGGGGCGACCTGGGGTTCCTGCACCTGGACTGCGCCCCGAGCAACTCGGATTTCTTCCTCAATGGGGGCTACAGCTACCGAGGGGTGATTTTCCCCACCCTGCGCAACTCCTTCAAGTCACGGGATCTGGAGCGCCTCTACCAGCGCTATTTCCTGGGCCAGAGGCGCAAATCCGAGGTGGTGATGAATGTGCTGGACGTGCTGACCAAGCTCACGCTCCTGGTTCTCCACCTGAGCCTGGCCTCGGCCCCCATGGACCCGCTCAAGGGCATCCTGCTGGGCTTCTTCACCGGCATCGAGGTGGTCATCTGCGCCCTGGTGGTGGTCAGGAAGGACACCACCTCGCACACGTACCTGCAGTACAGCGGCCTGGTCACCTGGGTGGCCATGACCACCCAGATCTTGGCCGCGGGCCTGGGCTATGGGCTCCTGGGCGACGGCATCGGCTACGTGCTCTTCACGCTGTTCGCCACCTACAGCATGCTGCCGCTGCCGCTCACCTGGGCCATCCTGGCCGGCCTGGGCACGTCGCTGCTGCAGGTGGTCCTCCAAGTGGTGATCCCCCGACTGGCGGTCATTGCCGTCAACCAGGTAACTCTTGCCTGCCTTGCTCTTCCCCGGGGTTGTGTGAAAATGAATAGCGTTTTGAGAGGCAGGTGGCCTGCTCACTTGAGTCCCCTCCCTGGGGTGGGCCCAGGGCCTTGTACCTGGGAGGTCCTGGTCCTGGGTGTTGCTGGATGGCATTTCTCTCTTCCTAGAGGAATTGGAACTAAAACCTCTAAAGTTTCTGTCAATCCCCGCCCCCCTCCCCCCCTCCCCAATATTCTGATTCTGTGAGTATTCCAGCGTCTTCCTACTCCGCACACCTCCCAGGGGGTCAGTAGTCTCTGGAGCAGGAGGCAGGGGGGAGGAGAAGCACCCAGTTGAGAAGGTGACCCATTTCCTACCAGCTTTTCTCCGAGAGTCCCGGCAGGGAGTGCTCAGGGACTCTGGGATGCAGAGCTGGGTTGCTGTGTATCTTCGGGCCCCACGTCCCCAATTCTCGGAGGAATCAACGTTCGCTAAGCACATACTAATTGCTGGTGCTGGAATCCTACTTATGGCATCTCAGCCCATACTTCGGACAATCCTATGACACACATTTATCTGGGAACTCTTGATTGCTTTGGGGACCTGCTGATGATATCTTCTTTGCAAAAGCCACCCCCAAGTCTCTGAATCAGTCAACCTTGGGAATTGGGGCCGAGGTGGGTGTCATTGACCAAGAAAGCAAGTTTTTGCTTAATTGAAAAGGGGCGTTTTGATGCAGATGGTTTGAAATATTTAGATGGAACCTGACCCTTCAGGTCTCTTTCTCCCGCTTTATTCCTCTTTCCCTATTAAATATGGATGTGTTTAGGTGAACAAAGTTCCCATTGTCTGTGAATGAGAAGGTAGACAGTGCCTCTATTGTCTCAGCTCATTAGAATCAATAGATAATTTATGGTCTGGCACTTTCTTTGCCAAATGTCTGGTGGTGGCAGGAGACTGGATTCGGGGGCTTCTGGATAAAGATGAGGGGATCACGTCAGTGGAAGTGTTTCCCCATCGAAGGCTGGTGACAGGTGCAGGCTGCTCGGTGAGTCCCTGCTCTAGCCCCGGGCTCTGTGCCCCTCCTGCTGTACCTGAAGCCTAAAAACTCCTTCTCCTGGTGCCCAGCTTTGAACAGATGGGTCACAAGATAAGCTGGTACAACACCTCTGAAAATTGCTCATGATTTGCAGAGCGCTGGCACCGTGTGAGTGGTTGACCCATGCCTGACCTTCTGGGCTTCTGGCGATTTAGGATTCTCTCCCTTCTCTGATGGCTCTGTCCTCGTTGCTCAGGCTGGTCATCTGGTTGGCAGCGTTTATAGTGCTTTCCGAAGGCTCCCTGTGTAGACCAACGAGTATGTAAAGTACGTGGCTATGGTCCTCAGGCATGAGATGGAGCCACGAGAGCCTCGGTTAGTAGGGGATGACCAGCTGAACTTTTCTAATTAAAGACAACAATGAATGTTATATCAAAATGATCAGGAACCTTAATACCCCTATGTGATAAAGATTCAATTTTGGATTGTATAACATTATATTTTAACTGTGTTTCTCAATCCTGTTTGTACATGGATCTGAACTGAATCTCTCACTTTCTTCCAAGTTTTCTCATTATTTTTTTTCATTTTTGTTACCATATCTAAACATCAGATCTCTCTTTCCCCTCCTCCCTTTTCCCCTTTCTCATCCTCTTCTTTTGTCCTCATGTCTTTCTTTTCCCATCTCTTTTTTTTTTCTCTATAGGTTGTTTTCACAATACAGCATAGTTACATGGTCACATGCAGAAAACTCCATTTAATATAAGCTACTGCTTTTTCATACGCCAGCCTTCCTTAGGACGCGTTATCAAAAGTTTTCATCCAGTCGGCTTGGAATAGTATTTGGAAAAACACATCCTAAGTGGCAAAAGATGAATATTTTCTAAGTTCTAAGTATAGAGACACTTTTCATGCCAAATGAATCCAGAAAGTAAATTTTGGCTCCATATTTGTTTTATATTCTACTCAAATACTACCAGATGGCAGGAGATTAAAAATAACCCCAACATGTCTTCCCACACCCACCTCATCATAAACAATCCTACACTGTGAAAGCCAAGGTCCTGGTGCATGCAAACCAAGTTCATCGAACTTTCTGTTTGGGGAGGAGTTGTAGATGAACTACAATTTCTGAGTTGAGTCACCTTTCACCTAACAATCCGAGCGCTATCCTTCCCTTTAGGTGCTGAAAGAACCTTTGTGGCTTTGGCCAGAAAACGTTTTCCTTTGGCGCCCTCTAGAGGTCTATGCTTCTTTCTTAGATTCTGCAGAGGGGTGAAGATGAAGTGTAATCGCTTTAAAAATAAAAAATAAAAATCTGTGATTTTGAAAACTGTTTAGTTTTCCCTGCTTGGTAATATACAGGGAGGGGGCAAAAGTAGGTTTTCAGTTGTGAGTATGCAAAACAGAGTTTATTCTGGTATCATTATTTATTAATTATTGTATTATTTTCCATAAGAACAACTATAAGCCTACTTTTGCCCCACCCTCTACAGGGTACACTTAAAACCTGCCAACAGCCTCGCGTAGCAACTAGAATAAATCCTAACTCCTTACCATGGCCTCCTTGAGCCTCTGTGATCTGGTTGCTGCTTCTCTTTCTCTTCTCTTCAGGTTCCAAATACATTGTCCACTTCTGTTTCTCAGATATCCCAAGCTCTTTCCCTCTTCCTAGCCTGCCACCTAAAACCATTTTCCGAGGTCCTCACATGACTGACACATTCTCATTATTTCATTCACTCCCTAGTGAGTGGCTTGTCTTCCTTTCTCCAGAGCACATCCGCTATCTGAAATCATCTTACTTGTTTATATTTATGGTGTTTCTTCCCCCGCCTCCACAACCTCAGAAGGTAAACACCACGTAAGGGCAAAGGCCCTTGTCTGTCCTGTTTACTACTTTATCCTCAGCACCTAGAAAATCCCTGGCACATAGTAGGTAACAAAGAGTCACTAAGTAAACAAGACTAGTCATTGCATAGACAATATTATAAAACTAGAGGCTCAGTGCACGAATTCATGCACGGGTGGGATCCCTCAGGGTGGCCTGCAGGAATTGGGCCCCAGCTTGCACCCCCAGCCTCGCAGCCCCACAGCCCAGCCTGGAACTCTGCTGTGGCCTGGCACTGCCCCCTCACCTGCTCCACCATCCTGCCTGCAGGGTGATCGATCGGAGCTGGGGGCCCCCGCTGCCGCTGCTGGTCACCGTCTGCAGGGTGATCCGCAGGGCAATTGGACCCCCCACTCACACCGCCTTGGCCTGGCACCTTACAGCAGCTCCTGCGTTGAGCGTCTGCCCCGTGGTCAGTGCACATCATAGCAACCGTTCAGATGGACACTTAGCATATTAACCTTTTATATATAGAGAAGATATCCAAGTCCCCGGATGTGTTGGCGAAAGCTTTCTACACACATGTAAGTTGTATCTATGTAAGGCAGCCTTTTACACATAAATACCTTTGGAGAAATCAAAGCACAAAACCAATTCTTTACTTTTATACACTATTTCATATGTATCCAAGTGCCTTTACATATATGATCACATCTAATGATGACAAACAGAAGAGGTCATCCTTCATTTTCATTTCAGAGAAGAAATGCCTGATGCTTAGAAACTTTAAAGGGATGTCCCAAAGGTGAGGATCCGACAGGTGCTGAGTGCAGGACTGAAATCCTAGTGCCGGTGCAAGTCCTGCTTCAGAAACCTTTAGAGGTTGTTCTTCCAAACACCTAAGTACCCGAGATGGATCAAGACTGAGGGGCACCTGTTTCACCCCTCAAGAGAGTCACACCCATACAACACCTGAATCAGCATTTAGTGGGAAGGGCAAAGCGAAATCATGAGAAAAATGAATTGCTAGGAATGGGCCCTTTGTAGCAAGCTCATCATCATCGTTCTCAACTGGACCAATTTTGACCACTGAAGGCCATAAATACTGCAGTGTATCAATGTCTGCCAACGCAAATCAAATTTCGTTATTGGAAAACTGAGAGACAGCAACCAGCTCTACACTAATCTCGATCCCCATTAACAGAACGGTCACATTTTCGAGAAGCACCGAGTAAGAACAAGTACACAGTCAGAACACCTGAACAGCCGTTTCACTTTCCCGATGATGCCATTTCTAAAAGTAACCAATGAGCCAGCGATCGGCCTCCTTAATCCAAGCTATGAAGACCCCCTTCTCCCCTTTCCATTCTGACGGGAATCAGATCTGTGGCTTGGTAGGGTGATGACCAAGCTGTAAATCTCTGCAGATTCCCTGTGTGAAGGGGGCAGAGTCCTGTGTTCACTGAGATCAGCATGTGCTTTCCACTGAGGATACAAGAGGGGACCTAAAAGGGGTCACCCAGGAGGTGCCTTGCCATCAGCGAAGAGATGGTTTATGTTTTCTCCACTCAGTGAACACAGAAGTTCACTCGAGTCATGGACTTCCCATCCAAACAAGAGATTGTTGTCTAGGGCAGATGTGATGACCCGTATATTTCCTAGGTCCCAAGTGGCACTGGAAATACTGAGGAAACCAGAAGATTCAACACCAAGTTTAAAGGGCTCCTATTTTGTGCACCCTGACAAAGCTCAGCTGTAGGTTACACCAGGGCTGTAGTGATGTCTCACCCATTTCAAGTTAAGGTATGTGATGGAAACTAATGATACTAGTGCCGCTGTCCAGAGTCTCTAAGACAGATTTTCCCACATTTTAAATAAATTGTTTATCCTGCTTGCTCAATATACCGATCTGAAAATTCATTACAAAATGGCATTACATGTACAAATAAGATATTAATGATGAGGTTATATTTGCTAGGTTCTTTCATGGGGTAGATAAATTCTAAGCACTGTTGCTATAATTAGCGTTTTTCTCTATTTTAATTGCTGGTGACAACATTATGAGCCACCTAACATTTGAAACTCATTTCGTTCTCATTCTTCAGCTCATTAGTGATAAGATAGTGAAAATCATTTTGTTATTGGAAAACTGAGAGGCAGCAACAGGAACCAGAAAGATTGCTGCTTTATGCTTCCCTCTGGGGGATTCTAAAATGTTAAAGCCTGTGGCTAATTAATCTTCTGTAACCTCTTGGTGAGGTAGATAAGCAGACGTGTCAGAGTGGAGGTGATTTCTCCAAGATAACTCAGAGCAAAAGCAGCCAGGTATGCAAGTCTAGGTTAGTCAGGGCTGAAGGTCACTGTCAGATCTGAATTTCCCATGCAGCACTGTCTTTCCTGCCTTACATCCATCAAACAGTAGAGACTAGAATCAGAAAAGGGCTAAGTAAATAATGGTCATTAAACTTGACTAACAGTAAAAGATATTTAGCCTTTTAAAAATCCTTTGGCAGGGAAAATGTATTTTTTGTGCTAGGTAAGGTGGTGGTTGATGGTATGAGTAGGTGGTGGTTAGGAGACAATCAGGCTTTACATATGCTTTCAAGTGCATTTCTGGTCATTTGAATGAAGGATTGACTTCCCAGTTAATATTAAGTATCACAGAATTACCAACATCTCTCCCCCATTGGTAAAATTTAAACAAAAGCATATATTGTGTGTTCTTTGTGAATGTCTGCCAACTCAAATCAAATAAGGGAATTGGCCCTGCTGGCGTGGCTCAGTGGTTGAACGTTGACCTATGACCCAGGAGGTCACGGTTTGATTCCAGGTCCGGGCACATGCCCGGATTGCAGGCTCGATCCCCAGTAGGGGGTGTGCAGGGGGCAGCTGATCAATGATTCTCTCTTATCATTGATGTTTCTATCTCTCTCCCTCTCCCCCCTTCCTCTCTGAAATATATATATATGTGTGTGTGTGTGTGTGTATATATATATATACACACATATATATGTAGTATATTTATGTATATATATATATATATATGTATATATATGTATACACACACACATATGTGTGTGTGTGTGTGTGTGTATATATATATATATATATATATATATATATATATATATATGGAATTGTATACTCCTTAGCATACTGCAAATGACATGTAATTGAAATCATCCCAATTTGGTAGCTGCTATCAGGGTAAAAACTCACTTCACAACACATACATATCCATGAAATGCGTGCAGCTCGCTAGCTATGGTGTGTGCATCTTTTAAAGCCCAATTATCTCCGTCCCTGTACATTTTCCTGTAGCCAATTCGTATAGGCTTAAAAAAAAGAATTGCCTCGTCCCAGCCTGTCTGAGGAAATGACTTTCAAAAACGAATTTGAGTGTCAACATCCCCAAGAGATTCCTCTGAATGCCCAGAAATGGAAATATTCTCTCTTATGTGTGAAGGGACTATTCTTTCTGGTTCTGTCTTTCCTTCCCCTCGCCCCCCACTGAGGTGGGGGTGGGCAGAGAGTAGGCTTTGCAAATGAAATTTTTAATGACTTCTCAAACAACCAATTAGATCCACTCGTCCTGGTCTGTAGATACCTGTGCCCTGAATTTGCAAACAGACCTGACGTCTGATTTAGAGAGAGCTGTGAAATGATTGTGAGGGTCGTGCTTTGCAAGACTGGGTTATGAGTGTGTTTTCCTTCATGCCCAGTGATGTCATGTGACTGGCATTGGTGGGCCAGACACCATCAGATTGGAACTGGGAGGACTGGGAGGACTCCACGCCGGGACAAATGCAAGAGTCCTATCTAAACCTTGATGATGGGTGGCACTTGCAGAGTTCAACAGCAAAAGAAAGTGAAAGCAAGCCTAACAAATGGAAAGATGTTTTTCAAGTTTATCCCAGATTCAGTGCTGCTGGCACTGTGTCATCATAGGACACTACTACCATCGAGCTGCTGTGACATTTCACTGTTGTCTAAATATTTCTTGGGATGCTAATTTATTCATTTCACAAGGGTGTCTATTTCAGTGAGTCCCCACGTGTGTTTATTTTCAGGGCATAAGAGACACGTACAGCATGCATCTCAAACCTTTCCTCTCACCCACAAATGGGCACAGTACTGATTCCCTGGGAGGCCAGCGAGGCCAGACCAGGCGGTCGGACGGCGTGGCGGTCCGCTTGGCATATTGATTGGGAAGCGTGTTCTTTGCTCTCCCTGGGCTGGAACTCAAGGCAGAAGAAACCGAAGGCTGGTGAATTTCTGTGACCTGTCCGTTTGGAGCTCAGTTTGCAAGAGAACGGGTTCTGTAGATAATTCCTTCCCCCACCCCCATGTTCTTGGGGCTTGAGTCTAGGACCACTGCTTTACCCCGCCGGTCCCCACAGAGCAGCGGAAGCCAGAATCACCTTTCCTGTGTCTCCCCGGGAAACACACTGGATTTACACCCTCAGATGCTGCCCTGTGAGTTTTGTTTATGAAGGACTATTTTAAGAAGCCAGCTTTTCTCACTGGGAGATTTTTCACAGTCTGCCCTGCAGGGGAGAGGAGGAATGCAGAGGAGATTAATTAACCACTGAGGTGCCAGCCATTCCCAGCGAGGCCTGGCCACATCCCGGTAGGAAGACTAGTAAAGGCCATTCCACCGGCAAATGCAACTATGGGACCGCCATCTCAGCCAATGAGCTGGGACTGGAACTCAGTGTGATGTCCCAGAACCTGCAATACATGGTTCCGTTGATATCTCTGCATCGGACCGGGACTGGGCATGTCTGGTTTGGTATTTGAATTTCGTTGACCTAGATCACGTATTGAATATGTGCCATACCTTGCACATTCATAGTTACTGGGGTTTTCTTAGCCCTTCCACCCCACTTCCTGACTTTTTTGCCGAAACTCTTTGTTCAAAGCCTCAGATGCTCCTAAATCGGGAAAACGATAAAATCATTCATGATGAGACATGGAGCTCAAGGTGAAATCAAATCGTATTAACGTTTTGGGTTTTTAAAAAATGAGTGAGTTATTAAAACTGCCATCTCTGTGTAAATTGCTACTGGCATACAATTTTCACATGAATCAAGAGCTATTTTTTTGAACCATTTTTTAAACAACACATCCTTGTCCTGTGTCAGCCGATTTTCCAGTTGACTGGAGTTAACCATTTCGGAATATTTTCTTCTACTTTTGTGTGTGATTGCATGCTGAGTCCACAGGATTGCTTGGAAAAGAGGCATGGCCAAGGATTAGGGAATGCATTAGCAAAGTGCATGTGTTTCTTTAACTCAGACCTGGGGAGAAGAAATGCAGCATGAGAAATGTAACAGAATAGGACCCCCAAAAAGAGAGGACACGGGGAGGCCTGGGGATAGAAGGGATGTAGAAGAGATATGATGGGTGTCCTCAAATATCTGGGGGTGCTGCCCTGATGAAGATAGACCAGTTATGTCACTTGTGTCCTGCAGAACAGAATAAAAACCAAGGGTGGTTACGACAGCACCGGAGACTTTAGTTCATCTACAGCTGAGGTTTTGTAACAAATAGACCTGCCCACAGGGGCTGCTTTTTGAAGGGATGAGCTCCCTGATCAGGGATTACTCACGGGGGGAGCTGCACAGCAGTCCACAAGGGATGGCTTAAAGGCGATTCCCATGCAAGGAGGTCTTTTCCTCAAGGTCAGTTGAAAGCCACTGGCTGCCTCTCCAAGCCATCATGGTGGCTTTGCAGGCAGGAAAATGGAGAGAGCAAAGAAGGAGGGGCCAAGGTGGCCACAAGGCCTTTGCCAACCAAGTCATCTGCCCCTTTATTTTATTTTTTAAATATATTTTTATTGATAACAGAGAGGAAGAGAGGGAGAGAGAAACAGAAACATCAATGATGAGAGAGAATCATTGATTGGCTGCTTCCTGCACGCCCCCAACTGGGGACCAAGCCTGCAACCCGGTCATGTGCCCTCATCGGGAATTGAACCGTGACCTCCTGGCTCATAGGTCGATGCTCAACCACTGAGCCACGTCGGCCGGGCTCAGCTGCCCTTTTAGGTGCCCCTCTGGAATCCCTGTCCAAAAATGTCTGCTTATATTTTGGGAACCAGAATTCTGACCCTAGGACACTCCATCTGCAAGAGAGAATGGCAAAGAATGGATCACATTTCACTGTCCCCAAAAACCTTGGGATTGCGTTAGGAAGAAGGGAGAAGGAGACTGAGAAGGCAGATTATCCCACAGATATCTGTTGACTGCCCGTTGGGCTCTAGGATCTACGTACCCAACAGTCAGAGGCGGTTGCTGCAGGAGGCTGGTACTTGAATGGATTGGGGAGGGAGTCTGTGACTGGCGCAGCGGTGGCAGGTCTGTGCCTGTCTCTTGGAATCCATCTGGGACACAGCATTCAGTCAATATTTTCTGTCAGGGCAGGTCTTGGGCTGCTTTTAGTATAGATCTCTAAAGCGTGAAAAATCAAAGCTGCGGTAGATTTTTTTCAAGGAAATATCAGACTCTAAAAGATACTGTAGATGGGTGTGGAATGTGAGGGATAGAAAGGGACCCCAGGGAAGGGATAAGGTGCCAGTTATTTACCCATCACCTTATGACTGAATGCACGCCAACCCGAGGACCAGAAGACACGACATGAGAGCGTGCCTGCCTCGGGGTCGGAGAAGAGCAGACTGGCCTGTGGCTCCGGCATGCCCATCGCTCTGTGTTCACAGTGACCCCAGCTAAAAGCTGACTAGCTTGCCGTGGAGCTCCAGGCAACCCATCCCCACGCAAAATGGGCAGACCTGCCACTTAGGCAAGGCTCAGATCCCTCTCCTTGGCACTACACTCTGCCTTGACCCCTATCAGAGAAGTGCCATAATATTCCCATGTGCCCACCAGGCTGAGCCCCTGGAGGTCAAGGATTTTGCCTTGCTCATCTCTAGGTCTCTAGCACCTGGCATAGCACCTGGCACATGGGGATCTCTGAATACTATACTTTTAAAAAATTATATACTTATTATTGATTTCAGAGAGGAAGTGAGAGAGAGAAAAATATCAATGGTGAGAGAGAATCACTGATAGGCTGCCTCCTGCATACCCTACACTGGGGATTCAGCCTGCAACCTGGGCATGTGGCCTGACTAGGAATTGAACCGTGACCTCTTGGTTCATAGGTTGATGCTCAAAACACTGAGCCACGCTGGCTGGGCTGAATACTGTACTTTTAAATGAATGGAATGAATGAATATTACATGATTGTCTCCTTCCCCCCTAATCACCCCCAATGCACACAGTCACACAGTCATCAACAGGGAATAAAAAACCAGTGGAAGAACAGAAATCAGTTTCTCTGGTCAATACGGGCAGAAATGCACCAAAAGTTATTCCATGAAGTGTCTTGGGCTGAAAGCCACAAGCTGAGATTTTGCTGCACGGGTTAACGAAGTTATAGCAGATAACATGAAGACAAACTCAAGTGATTATCCAGATTACTTAAGTAAAAAAAAAGGAGAAGAAAAGAAAAAAAGGAAGGAAAAAAATGTGGGCCTGCGTTATTCGTAGATGTTTGTCCATTGCTGAAAATTTTAAATAGATCCAGCCCATCCATCCAAAATACAGTCCAAGTGCTAACACAGGTCTTCCCCTCTCATTGGCTTCTTTCGTGGTTCTTTAGCTCTCTGGCTCTGAATCCCAACACCAACACCTCACTCAGGCCTTTGCTTTGTGGGATACCAAAAAAATGCTTCTTTGACCTGACCTCCCAGTGGTGCCCCCTTCTGGTCGCCAGTGGATGTTCACCCTCTGACTTCACACAGGTCCGGCTGCGGGCCAGGGATGCCCCCACCTTCCAACTTGACACTACACACCAGCATGGCTGGTCTGCCTCACTTCTGAGAGGAAGACATTGAATGAAACCCATTGACTTTGCTGGGCATAGTAACTGGATGATAAATTAGTCCACTGTTTCCCACAGCTTAAAACCTATCCCATAAAGACCAGGTCATGCCCTAACCAATTTGTCTGAAGACTGCCATAAGCAGAATGAAGCCTCATTTTGGATATGGGAACCCAATGCAATTAACTAACGCAGACTTCATGAAGTCCAAAACAAGGTTATGGTGTAAGTCTTCCTTTTTCAGTTTTATGAATCATTCTACTTAGTTCATTTTTCTATGGTCACTTCAAGAAACAGAATCAAAATCAGTAAGCACAAATTCTTTTTCTTTTAAATTCAAAGTCAAACTTCTCCCCAAACTTGGGTGAGTCTCCCTAGCCTACTGGTGGTAGGCAGTTCATTTAAGAACAGGTCATGGCCAGACAGTCAATGTCAAATGAATAGAGTCCTCCCTTCTTTACTCAGGAGAGAGATACAAATGGAATTAAGTGCTTTTAAGCCAATTGACATGGAACCGTGACCTGCTACGATCTTGAGACAAAGTGCTTCCCGAAACTGTGCGCCCTAGACACCCAGCTGGCCTCACCCTGGTTTATGTTTAAGAGGAAGAACTTGACTGGGACTGAGAGGAGGGGATGTTTCTTAGTTAAGACCTGAGGAGGAGGAGGGGCTGCGGTAAGAATGGAATTATGGGTTCCTCATTTGTTTCTATCACTAACACACGTGCTCTCTGAGGACAAGCACTGTCCTTTTGTGTATTCCTGGAATACACACGGGCACATCACAAGGGACGCTCATAGGAGAGGCTGTTGAGTACATGCCTGAACAGCCATCCCAGCATCAATATTGCTGCTTCCCTTTTTAGAGCGAGGACACTGACCTCCGAGTAGTTACATCACTTCCCCTAGCTGTTCAGCTAATAAAGGATTCCAAACCACATCTGTCTCATTTCAAAGCCGCCCCTCGATATGATGGTCTTTTAAGGCCACTTTATCTCAATGAACTCTGCTAGTTTCA
Organism: Eptesicus fuscus; assembly: GCF_027574615.1. Classification (NCBI taxonomy): domain Eukaryota; kingdom Metazoa; phylum Chordata; class Mammalia; order Chiroptera; family Vespertilionidae; genus Eptesicus; species Eptesicus fuscus. Next base: position 4,674,109 of record NC_072491.1, read on the forward strand.
GAGGCAATGAGTTAGAAGTCATGAAGAACGAGAAAAGTGAAATTAATATTCCCAATGTAGCAAGGCCTACAATAATGCTATTGCACTATGGAGACAGGGCAGCACCCTGTACTGAAAATAGCACCCCGTCATCACTGGAGGACTGACCTTGGACTTGACATCCAATGTGATGCAACTCTGTACAGACCCATCCACCTGTTGTGGCCACGAACTGAATTCCCCGCAGCTCTACAGTGCTATCCCTGGGAAATCACTTCTGAGGTTCCTCAAGCTGTCAGCTTTTTATTCCCATGAGTTATAATGAATGTGAACATGGGGATTTGTGTACTTGGCTGCTTTATTTGTCTCCTAACATCAGCTAATGACAAATCTCACAGCAAACATAGCCTGCTGAGGTCTGTGACCTCTAAAAAAGACGGGAAATGGGAGTAATGATGTAGCAAATGCTGGGAGAATGACTTACTAGATGGTACTTAATATTTAATTTTTCCTAGTGGTTTAATTGCATTGGACACCGCGAGTTGTAAAACTGTGTGCCGTTTTTAGTCCGTGGATTTGTTTGGAAGGGAAGGATGACTGAGAGATTTAATTGACAGACAACTGTTTCTTTTGAATATTTAATTACGACTTCGTGGCGCTCGTCAGAATTGCCTGTCTGGCTTTTTCCTAATGTGCCTGTCAGCTGTGATCAACAAGCCATTTTCTGTCAGCGTCACCCGGAGTGATGGAGCTGGGCACTCACACAGCCTGATACCCCCACCTGGCAGGCTGGCTTTGAGGTTTCCTCGTTGTTGTCTGCAGACCCCAGGAAACAGACACGGTGGCCTCGCTGTACTTCAGTCATCCCATCTATGACGAGATATCAGAACTTCACCATTTATTTTTTTAATATGTTTTTGATGTTTTAGAGAGAGGGAAAGGGGAGAAGGATAGAGAGATAGGAACATCGATGAGAAAGAAACATCAACATCTTCGCCTGGCTGCCTCCTGCACACCCCCCGACAGGAGATGGAGCCCGCAACCCGGGCATGTGCCCTGACCGGAAATCAAACCAGCAGCCTCTTGATCCTTAGGTTGATGCTCAACCACTGAACCACACCGGCTAGGCACAACTTCTCCGTTTATAAACATGAAAGGGGGTTGAGGAAGATGAAAGAGTTGTGAACGGATAGCAGGAACCAAGCCCTGGGCAGGAGCAGGCGTATTTCTGGAACACGGAGGGGTCTGATGTGGCCACGCGGGAGCAGGCCGCCTCGCCCTGCCTGGGATGGAAGTCTGCCAAGCACAGGCCAGCGGTCCATAGGCTGACCGCCCAAATGGCAGGCGCAATGGGAGGGCCCCACCGGTTCCAGAAATAACAGTCATTGCACACACTAGATGCCCAAACTGCTCCTCGGGACGAGAGGATGCCCACCCCCTTTCAAGCTACACATTCCTCTAATGTCCATGCACTAAGACATCAGTCCTTAGGAAGCACACCTTCCATCATGGATCTAGAACATTCCTCCAAGGAAGAGAAACCATTCTGCACTTACTGCTGAGGCGACACCCTACCGACGGCCACAGTGGAGTCTTTCTTTATGCAAAGTCCTTCCTAATCTGTGGGCGGTGGAAACACATTTTCATTGGACATCATTCAAAAAACAAACAAACAAACAAACAAACAAAAAAGACCTTGGGCCCTGACCGGTTTGGCTCAGTGGATAGAGTGTCGGCCTGCGGACTGAAGGGTCCCAGGTTCGATTCCGGTCAAGTGCATGTGCCTTGGTTGCGGGCACATCCCCGGTGGGGGGTGTGCAGGAGGCAGCTGATCGATGTTTCTCTCTCATCGATGTTTCTAACTCTCTATCCCTCTCCCTTCCTCTCTGTAAAACAATCAATAAAATATATATATATATTTTTTTAAAAAAGAACTTAAGGTAATTTGGATGTTTTTTTTAAAAGGTTGAAAATATAATTTTAAACTCTAGTTAATAAACTTTGTGGGGGTTTTCCAGGCTGATTCATGTGGGAGGGCTGCTCTTTTTCACCCACCCACCCCCTTTGGCTGTCTTTCTGCCTGGTGAGCAGGTGTAATGGCACTCCGCCAGGCATCCTAGGCCATGAGCAGACCTTGAGGGTGGAAGCCACACAGTAGGAGGGTGGGCCCCAAGGAATAAGAACCCTAGGACGCTGATAACACTGTGAAGTCACCACACTGGCCCTAGACTGCCCGTCCCTAGACAATTTCCGTGTGACATTATAAAATAGACTCCAGGTTCCTTCAGTCCACTGTTATTTTAGTTCTCCATTACCAACATCCAAATGTAATTTCTGATCAATACTGGCTGCAAAATGTACTCCTGGTGTGTCGCCCAATAAATTAACATCGGCTGCTCCTTGAGACATCATTGCAGCTCTTATACTTAATGATCTAATCATCGAAGACAGGCAGGGCCATTTTCATTTTGTGGTTTTGTGTGTGTGTGGTGGGGGGGGGGGTTGCTCCATACTTGATATTTGGGGACCAGAAAGACCCGGATCATAATTTACAGCACTGGAATAAATGCCAGGCAGTCGTTATGGCTGGAGAAGATCCGTGGAACTATTTCCCAAAGGAAGTAATAGATACCTTCCTATTTATAACCCTTTGGACTTGCACCAGGCCTTATGGGATTAAAAAGCCATTCCTGGAGGTGCTCAGTGGAAGCCAGATGTCATCGCCAGGGACTGGGGGAAGAAGGGAAGGGGTTGAACTTAATGATGTTTAAAATCCCTTCTAAAAACAAATAGAATCCCTTCTAGTTTGAAGCTTACGACTCTGTGACTCTTGACATTATAAGTAATTGGTTAGATGTAGAGTTAATTGAACTCTAAAAAGGAGAGAAGTTCAATCAATCTCCTAAATCTCAGGAAGGCATGCTGGACATTGACATCAAGCAGTTCCCCCTAAACTTGGCCTCATCCTGGATCTTGATCTCAATGAATCCAGGGATCTCTATTCCATCCTGTGGTTTCCCAAGCCAGAAAGCCCACATGCATCCCTGTCACTTCTTCCTCTCTCAGTCCTCATGGCCAAGTGATTGCGAGTTCCTGACAAATCTGTCTATACACATCCTCACGTCTCTCCCCCTTTGTCTCTGCTCCTTCTGCTTTGGTGCAAGGGACACCGTTCCTCATCTGAGTCACAGTAGCCTCCCTGCATCCACTTGCAACCCTTTCCAGTCTCCTTCCTGTCCACCAGGACACCAAGGTGGTGCCTTTCTTACAATGTGGGCTTACAACCCACCAGTGAGCATCTGTAGCTAACACTGCTCTTGAGAAAAAGGCAGAACTCCCTCCTGGACCCGCCTTTTAGATTTCCTCTCTGTCTCCCTCCGATGGTCCGATGGTGCCATTCTTTAGGTCTCTCTCTCTCTCTCCCCCGCCTCTCCTAAAGCCACAGTGACCCCTTCATTCAGTTCCTTGAAGAGCCCATGCCTTTTCCTGCCTCTGAGCTGTCTGACTTTCCCTTCCTTCTTTGCCTGAGATACTCTTCCCTCATTCTTACCTCAAGGAAACTTTCTTGGGAAGGTTTCCTTTGCCTCTCTTAGGTATCACATTTTAAAATTCCCCCTACTTTTCTAAGAAAACATATACCATCGTGTGTGAGTGTCTCTCTCTCTCTCCCTCTCTCTCTCTCTCTCTCTCTCTCTCTCTCTCTCTCTCTCTCTCTCTCTCTCTGTCTCTGTGTGTGTGTGTGTGTGTGTGTGTGTGTGTGTGTTAGTTCATTTCCTACCTGACAATAAATGCTTTGAAAGTAGGGAATTGGTCTGATTTGCTTGCTCACTGGGATATTCTCAGCAGCCCATGTTCCATAAATACTCATTTATGATGAAGAGAGGGAAAGAAAGCAGGAGGGGACATAGGGGAGAGAGATAAGCAGAGTGAGGGAATTACCCAGGGCTGATATTCAGAGCCAGATGGTGGTTCTGGCTTCTTTGAATGATGAATGACAATAGAATTTTAATGTCCAAGAAAGTAAGATAGACTTGGGTTGGACCAGGGATTGGATTGCTGCTTCTACCAGACTTCTGGCCTATTTCTCTCTGGCTCAGGTCCTGGGTGAGGCTAAAAATTGCAGTACCAGCAGCTGAACAGGAATCGTACCAAGAGAAGATGACTTAATGGATCTGCCAATTTGTAACTCCAGTGATCCCACATAGAATCGTCATGCCAATGCGATGCTTTCTTTTATTCTGGTAAAAATACTCATGGCTTCTATGGTCTTTAAATAGATGGTGTCATTAAAGAGGCAAATACCAATTTTATTAAATATAGTTACACTTATTGCTTATCTATAATAATAAAAGCATGATATGCTAATTAGACCAGACGACCTTCGGACAAAGCCAGGGCTGCAAGGGAAGCCCGGGTCCCAGATGCCAGAGGGAAGCCAGTGCTGGCAGTCGGAGGAAGGAAGGCCTACTCTTGCACGAATTTCATGCATCGGGCCTCTAGTTTCTTATGAGGAATATGGATAAGGCTGAGTTATCAAATAAACATAAGGCTCTGTTGTTCTCATAGAGGAAGTTGACACAAATATTGAATTGATAGATAGATGATAGATTAATAGGTAGAAAATAGAAGATAAATAGACTATAAATAGAAAGAAGATAGGTAACAGATAGGTAGGTAGATACATAGACATATATATACTAGTAGTGAGTAGGGTTTTTGAGTCCTACTGTCATTCCTTTGTGCATTTAATTTTGGGAATGGTCTGGGAGGAGTAATGAACAACATAAGAAAGAAGGATAGAAATAAAAATATATGCTTAATCTATATATTTTCTATCAATTTTTTATCCTAATTTTGTTTGAATACCCCAATGGTGGGGCACTCACTCCATTCCAAATAGCTCTTTGCCTTTGATGTGACAACTCTGCTTGTAGGAAATGTTTGTTTTGGGCATGATAGAGGCAGCTGTCAGGGTTGTATGCCTAGGATACCCAGGTCATCATTTCCAGTGATAGCACCATTACCATCACTTTCATCCCCATCATCCCTTCTCCTCCCTTTCATCTTCCCCGCAAGACTTACTGGTGTTTCTGTAGCTCTGTGAACTAGAAGGAAGATGTTGTTAGTTCTGACTAGAGACACTGAGGAAGTCACAGTGGAGGTGGAAGTGAACTGGGAATCCAAGGGCGTGATTGTAAGGTTGACCTCCACTGCTAGGAGTTGAGATGCCCACATGATGCCCTTCACTGTATTTTAACCTTCAGGAATGTCCACTCATCCATTTCCTCTCTAACAGAAGAAGGTACTTCGGTAAAATGAGTGAGAACAGGTGCTCTGGAGCCAGAGGGCTTGGGTTTAGACCCTGAGGCCACCACTCATTAGCTTATGAACTGAGCCTCAGTTCCATCATCTATAAAATGGGGACTGTTATAAGGGTGGTGTGAGCATGGACAGAGATGATTCAGGAGAAGTCTCGGAACAGTGCTTAGCTAATAAGTGTTACGTTATCATGCAGCTTGTAGTGAAAACTTTGTGAAGGTGGAGACCTCCATTCTCTCATTTCCTGCCAGATCTCCAGCCTAAGAAGGTGCCTGAGCATAAGTGCTGCTCCCTAAGTGATTAGTGAATGAAAGCGCAGAGCGCCTGGGGAGACAATGGCCGGAATGAAAAGGTAGGCAGTAGGCTCCAGCCAAAGCAGTAGCACACAGTCCGCTGAATGAAAGTGACTGCCTTTGATATTTGAACTGTTATTTCCAAATCATTTGAAAGAATATGTTTACTACAAACATCATTTCTCCAGGACGGTGTATTTTAACAAAAGAAAAGAACAACTTCTTCTTTGGTTGAATGTTCTCTTGACCTTTAAAAAATAGCTAATGGAGACAATATTGCAACTCCATTGAGTGACTATTTTGATTAAATGTTGAGAGAGAACATGTATTTCAAAGCCCACTTCTTTCTCTTGAACCAACACTTACTCCAAACGATCCACTCAGAGCACTCATGCCAAAAGAACACTTGGCATTTATTTGTAATGCAATTGATGTTTTTAGTTTTCTGGTTTTCAGTGTACACGGTGGTATAATAACTGGGCTACAGAGTGCAAATCACTAGCCCTGCTGCTTATCCGACCAGGAAACATGGACCTCAAAGGTTTCTCACCCTCCAAACACTGGGCAGCCACAATCCTGGGCTGTTCATTCCCTAGTGCGGTTCTTCCCCCTCTTAAATGGCCAACTTCTCTGTCATCATTTCTAAAACTCTGATGAGCAACGGAGATTGATGATTATCAGGCTGACTGCTAACTGGCTCCTGCACCTGCCCCTGGTGGAAAGTGGGGTCAGACTCCCAGCTGGCGGTCACCAGTGAGAATAGCATCCCCTGGCGGCTGCCCCCACAGTTCCCAGGAGAGGAGGCAGCTCTTCTAGCACCCCAGCACCTGCTCCCTGGCTTCCCAGCATTCCTCTTCCCAGACCGTAAAGGGCAGTTATGCAAACAGTATTTTCTGTATGTCAATTCAAAAGCCAAGGCAACTGTGCACAGAGGGACCCAGGGTAGGAGCAAGGAATCCCCACCTGACCACCTCTGATCCTCTAGCTCCACTTTCTAGAGTCACGGGCATTCCAAGTTTGAAGGGATGCTCAAAGCCACCAAAGGCCCCTTCGAATCAAAGCAAGGGTCCTGCCTCCTGGGCCCAGGGTGGGGCAGGAGAGTGACTTAGGGCTGAAGAACTTCCGGAGGAGTCACAAAACAGTCTGCGTGCCCTGCCAGTTCTAGCAGACGGGCCATGGCTCCTGGGGGGATCACTTCTGAGCTGAATGTCTATCAGCCAGCCAGCCCCTCCTCTGCTCCAAGCTGAGCATGCCGCCCCTTTGCAGCAAGCTAGTGTCCCTCCCGTGGTCCACAAGCCCCGCCTCTGGTCCCCTGCCTCCCTCTGCCCTAACTCCCATGGCTCTCCCCGCTGCTCACTCTGCTCCAGCTCTCTCTCCTAGAAATCCTCTGAGCATCCCCTCCTGTCCTGACCACTGGCCCTTCCCTCCACCTGGAATGTCCTTGACCCAGAGACCCACATGCTCCACTCCTCCTCCAAGTTTTGGCTGGAAAGCCAGCTTCTCAGAGAGCGCATTACCTTGAAATCCTAATTTAAATGTGTAACCTCTCTCCCACGTGGCATCACTGCCTGCCCCGCATTCCTCTGCCCTTTACATTGCACTACTTTTTTAAAAATCACTCTCACCTCCTACCAATCCAGATAATGTGCTTAGCTATACTGCCGGCCAGGCAGGCGCACAGATAGGAAATTGAAAATTGTGTCCATTTTTCACGACTGTATCCCCGGAGTGGCGGACAGTGCCTGGCGCGGCGTGGGCACTCGGGAAATATTTGTTGGATGATGAATGAAGGGACCGGGTTCCATCAGCAACTGGGTCGTGATGTTTGTTGTCCTTCTCAGACAAACACAGGCTTCTTATCTAGGCTTCGGAGAAGAGGCAGGCTTGGACCTGTAGTTCAGGCCCAGCCCCCACAACCTGGCCATGTGCGTAGACAAGTTTCTCACCTCTTAAGCCTCGTGCTTCTCACCTGAGAAGTGGGTGTCATTGCCCCCATAGTGAACTGTTATTATATGGAATACAATATTTTTATAAAGCACCAGGCACCTAGGAGTAAATTAACTATTATTTTTCTAATGGTAACCGCTGAATAAAGCTAGCTGTATGTTATGAATTGTTTAAAGACAAAGACAAAGTTATAGAGAAGACAATAGGTATATCTGAAGTGAGTTTCGAAAGTCCCTGTGATGTTGATTAGCTCATATCTTATCCCATTGTCCATTCATTTTTACCTTTTCCTTCATCGGGGCAATTGCTGTGAATGTTTGTTGATAATGGGATATATATTTTCTATTATTTCTTTGGATACCTGCTGCATGGTTTGCTCACCTTTTTTGGGTTTCTGCCCAAATACAACCTTATCAGAGATACCTTCCCTGACCCGTATGAAGGAAGAGCTCCTCGCTTCTCCCATTCCTTTCTTCTATTAATCAGCTTTATTTTTCTCCATGACGCTTTTCACCCGTGCACAGGAAATGCTGTAATTTTTTACCTTTTTGTTTATCTGTGTCCCCATAGGGTGATGACGTCTATCTGGTCCACTGACGTATCCCCAGAGATTATAAGTGATTTGAAGTGACTGCTCTTGATTAGGCAAATTGCCCAGGAATAGAGTTTGAAGACTTACACAAATGGCCTGTGCCTCACCCGGTAGAATGTGCCAAGGGTAGGATGCCCATACATCATGGTGTGTCCAGGACACTCCAGATGTATGCCTGTCTCCTTTCATTCTCACAAATGCCCCCGTTTTCAAAATAAGGGCACTGCCACAATAGCTATGGAGTCCAAAAGAATTAAGTATGACACATAACCCTCACTAAAGGAACGTATAGTCTAGATGAGAGGGAGAAATAAATAACTATTGATAGTAACAGCTAACATGTAGTGAATGCTCATCAGATGCCAAGGGCTCCATGTGATTACCTCTCTCAGGCACAACAATCTACGAAGCACACAATGGTTACCCCATTTAACATAGGAGGGGTGTGAGGCTTAGAGAGGTTAAGTAGCCTTACCTACCCACAACTAGTTAAAGGCAGAGCTTTCCAGTTTTTAAAAATTCTTTTAACCCTAACCATCTTCCTGAGAATAACAGTCCCTTAAGCATGCTGTGGAACAGAATTAATTGAGATGAGTTGGGGAGAAGATCCCGGAAGAAGACCTTTGCACTGCTGGGTTAGCGTACCGGGCACCATGGAGGGGCTTTTCCGTGTGACCATCTGTTACCCTATGGCCATCCTGAAGGTTAACTGTCCCACTTTTAAAAATTGGTGAAGTAGAACTCAAATCTAGAATAAGCATATTTTTTGGGGGGGAGGGAGGATATAAACAGGATGGTGTTAGACATGAGTCACCGTGGTCTGGAGACCTTCTATGTTCCTGCTTCCGGTATATTCTTACTACCGAATGTGGCACAAAGTGTGTGTAACTCAGCGTTGTAGACCAAAACACACTGCACTCACTCACAATCACCAATTATTGTAAACATTAAATGAATACGCCTGGGAAAACAAGGGTAGACGAAACCCTGGTTAACAGATCAGCTTATGTTTATTCCCTACTACAGATGTTGACCAAAGTTTGTCTGAAGATAGAATGTCCTTTTAAACCACTCTATTCTCTGTCCTCATCACAGAAAGGGTTGCTAGGAGACAACTTTGTCCCGCCACCTTGAAAATAGTACAGCTGAGAAACTTTATAAAGTTATTCCATGTAAAGCCACCTTCTGTCTGAATTGGGCTACTCAATTTGGACCTAAGCGACTCTTTTTCCCCCCCGCCCCCGTAACAATAAACATCTTTTTTTTGTAAAGTAAAACAGAAGATAACATGGGCTTCCTTGGAAGAGTTAGGATTAAGACGTCAGTGACTTGGCGAAATGCTCCAATTTTTGGTGCCTACTGGACTTAGTCAACCCCGAACAGATGCATTTGAAGAGAAAACAAAGCTCTTGAGAAGATGCTATTTTCAGCTCAGTAACTAATGATGAATCCAAATGTTTCTTCAAACCCGATGACCCAATAAAAATTGCCATAGTAACTATGGCATTGTGGGACACCTCCTTCACGCTCACACCACAAACTTCCTTAGGAACTGCTGCCACCACCTCCGTGACACCACCATCTGCTGGGTAGCGAGGAGGAGGAGATGGTGGGGAAGCTGGCGAGGACAAGGTGATTCTGATTTGTGCGAATCCCTGGGAGAACGGAGTCTCAGGGCAGAGATATAGGGTAGAAATCATTCTCTGTGGTTTTCACCATGATCGAGAAGTGGTTCAAGCCAAGAGCACCAGGGTGAAACAAGATTAGAGCTTAGACAAGGGGCCCTCTCCTGTGGCACATACTGTAGGGTCACCATCCTTGGAAAATTGTTTCCTGCCTCTTTTCTTGGCCAACTCCCCACGTTCTTTAGGTTTCATTTAAGTATTTCATCCTCAGAGAGATTTTTCTTGAACCACTTGATCTACATTAAGGTCCCCATTGGATGCCCCATAGGAAGGAGAACTTTAATTGTCCTATTTGCCACTGGAATCTAAATCAGTGCCTACGTCCTATTTGGGGGTCAGTAAATATTTACAAAATGAATGAAGAAAGGAGGGAATTAACTATGAGACAGTCACCATCATCATCCATCTAAGGGACTGGATGGTACAAACTAGTTAAATCCATTAATTAAATTGATCATTCAATAAATTTATTCATTCAACAAATACGGGAGTCTGGCTGCATTAGTAAGGGTAATAAATGCTTTCTGGTTGTTACAGGTTCGATCCTCTGAGGAACAGGCTCTGAGAGGGAGATGGCTGTGTAGGAGGCTTATTAGGGGATGCTGCTGGGATCAGTACCCACATACGGAAAAAAAGAAGTAGAAATAGACAAAAGGACATGTTGAGCTATGATGCAATTTCAACAGTCCCATGGGGAGTTCTGCATCTGGGAAGAACCATATGAGATATCTGAGTTGGAGTTAAGAGCATTTATATAGTACGTCCATGTACATAATGACCTTGGGTGAGAAGGCTCTCTTCAGCTCCTCAAAGGGGGCTGAGAGCTGAGGGCTGTCCACCGGCAGCAATCCTAGGAGAATGTTCTCTGTACTTCTTTCCTGAAGGCAAATGCAGTGGCTCAGCTCAGGATCCACCACAGTCCACCCCTTGTGCCACTAGGGTCTACCTCACACAGGTTCTTCTATGATCCCCGGGGCCTCTCTTTCTTGGGGACACTTGGGAGGGATAAATTAAGGTCCCCACTGCTGCAGCTGGTCCTGGGTCCCCAAGTGGTCCACACTGTCTTCCTCCTCTTTCTCCCAGATTCCCCTCGCCCTCAGCCAGCCCCTCTGTGGGACTTGGTGGTTCACCTGAAGGCATGGTCCAGAGTCTAACCTGTCAGGGGTCTCAGCCTCTGGTAACCATGCCTTCTCAGGCCAGGGTATAACCCTACCTGGAGGGGAACTCTTGTCTACTTCTCCCTTGGCATGAGGAGCCCAACATGCCAGATGTTGTAGTTAACGGGACTCCTGCTGGGTCACGCGGCAGAAGCACTCAGCCTGTGGGAGCTGGAACTCTAAAGCTCCAGGGCCCAGAGTTCAGGCCCAAGTGGGTCATCAGGAGTAGCCAGTCCTGCCTCCTTGTCTCCCAGACTCCTGCATTCCACCGACCAGGGATGCGGGACTCGATGGAGGCCTTTGATTTAAAGTGGGCACTGAATTCTAGAAGGGGCACCCCATTCTTGGAGAGCACTGCCTGCAGGACAGCACCAGGGTACTCCCTCATTCTGGGAGTGGGGTCCGTGATGCCACCGCTGGACCCTGCAGTCTCAGGCCCGTTCCCACACCCCCACTGCCACAAAGGATGCCCCTGGGGCTGACACAACCCAGCGGGAGGTGCCTACAGTATTGTCCCGAAGCCACACTCTCCTGTACACACCTTTCCCCAAAAGTAGAACCAAACTACCCCAGGTTCCATGTTTAGATTTTTCAAGTGAAGCCTAGAAGCAGAAGCACTGGAAGGCAGCTGGCCCAGGTCCCCAGCTCTTCCCTGCCCTCCGTGCCAGGCACGAGGATGTGATGAAGGTGGCAGTTTCATCAGTGACCTGGCCAGGAGGGTTCCTCCCGCAGGGCAGCAATTCACCGGAGCCTCAGAGGCCCCAGCAGACCCTTGGCCTCCTCCCCACCACATCCATAACACGCTTAACTCGCAGTGCCTGACAGGCCCGAGATAAAGAGGGAGGAGAATTGAATCAGTGTCCACTTTGGTCTTCAAAACATATCTGATTTGCCTGCCTGTGGATACGGATGACTTCATTTCCTACGCAGTGTTGCAAAAAGCCTTCTCAGAAAGACACCCTCCTCCTTCTCTTCACCTCCTCATCTTCCTCTTCCTCCTCCCCCTCCTCCCCTTCCTCCTCCCCCTCATCTTTTTTCTCTTCCTCCAAACCTTCCTCCTCTTCCTCCTCCTTCCTCTCCTCCTTCTCCTCCTTTCTCTCTCTCTCTCTCTCATTCCCTCTTCCCCACCCAAACTTGTCATGAACTAAAATGCATATTAACCAAATATAAGTGTGAGAAAACTCTGCTTGATTTCCCTGGCACCGTCCACATTTAAAAATAGAGTTCTGTGTCCCAGGCAAATCAGGGCAGTGGGCCGCCTTAACACCACATACTAGCTTGGTGGCCTTCGGTAATGATTTAATCTCTGGGAGGCTCACTTTTCTGTTCTGTGAAATGGAGCTAATAAGACCAAACACAGTCGCTACTGGATCGTGCAAAGGCCAAAACGTGTGTCTGGTAGGCAGTTGGGTGTGTAAATGGAAGTTGCCAAGCCCCGTGCAAGGAGGATGGCAGAGTCTAAGCAGTAGTTGCCTCAGGCGGCAAAGCACTCTTGGAACGACTTTGGCAACTGTGTTGTCTCTCTCTCTGAAGGCAGTGGAATGGGAATAAATGTTTACTCTCTGAAGCTGCTTTGCATGAACATAGTTTATCTTTATAGTTTGTGCTACCACCTGTTACAGTTCTCATATTTAAAAAAATTAACTTCGTCATTTTCTTCTTGCCTATTTTTAAAGGGTTTAATCGCTTTTTTTTTCTCACCTCCAATCCTTCCTATTTTTAGCCTTTAACATTTGTGCTTCCTCCTTAATGTCAGAGATTTTTTGGTCCATGTTTAAAAAAAACCTTATAACCCTGTTCTCTTGTTCTTTTAATTCTAGTTTTCAAAATGCTCTCTTCTTGTTCCCTTCTGAAAAGCCTGCCTTTTCCTCTCATTATTTTGTCATTTCTCAGGATACCATTGATTGCACTCGGGTTTTGATGTAGGTTTTCCGTCATTTAGTTTTTCTTGCCATGGGGTGCCAGCTGAGCTCAACATGGCCTCGTCCTTCTTTACCGTTTTCTTAGATTTTCACTTACGTGTCCTATCTTTATTGCTCTGCTATTTTGTAAACTTCCTTGCGTGCTATTTCTAATTCCCTTTTCTAATTCAGCATGGACTATTTATAAAGGGCAGGCAGGAAGCATGGCCACAGGGCCGACAGCTGTGGGGAGAGCCCACGCCCTAGCAGGGATGCTGGTGGTACACTCTATTCCTCCATCTGGCTTGCCGACTCCTACGGACCCTCCCACCACTCTCATCCCATTCTTCACCGGGTCCTTAAAGAGCCAGCTTCACCTGGGCCTTACCTCTGCCTCCTGCCACATCACAGCAGGTCTCCTTAAAGCTTAAGCCTCACCATGTCGTTTACCTGCTCAGGTGCAGAGTGAGCTTTCATCGATTATCCAACAACATCTTGGGAAAATAGTTCGGATCTGAGGGCCAGAAAAATGAACTGGGCCAAATTCACATGACAAGTAAATGGCATGAATGGGAGCCCAGATCTTTAATCACTGGGCTAGACTGCGAAGCTCTACATAGATCAGCAAACCAAACTATGTGGTATCTGCCCTCTTAGTGAGGGAATGACTTGCTTGGTCACCCCGGGGGATGGGGGGGAGGAGGGGAACGTTAGAGATAGGATTTGAGGCCCCTCTGTCTGAGCTGGCTCCCTAATCCCCCTCCACTGTTCCCTGCATAGCAAATAATGCACATAAGCATTCTTTGTAAAACAGCATGAATACTAAAGATCTTAATACTTTATGGTCCTCTGGAATAGTTTGTAACATGAAGGATGAGAATCTGTAAAATAATTTATGAAAGAAATGAAAGATACATATTAAACCATAGACTAGCATTTGGGGAAAAAATGGCCTTATATTAAAGTATAGGGTGTCCCAAAAAATGTATACACACTTAACAGCTGATAGCTCAATTGATGTTTTTTTCTTTTCAGATTTAACCCATAGGAATTAATAATTATTCAAAGTGTATATACATTTTGGGGGGACACCCTATATGTATCTAACAATCATTGAATATCTGTTATGTGCTAGGTACATTCGTATATATTCACATGTATACTAACTATATAAATATATACACTGAGTGGCCAGATTATTATGATCTCTGAATGCAGTGTATATCCTATATAATAAAAGGCTAATATGCAAATTGTCCCCTCGACCAGGAGTTCGACCAGCAGGCAGGCCAGCCAACCGCCCATGTCCCCTCCCTCTGGCCAGGCTGGCCAGACCCCACCCATGCATGAATTCATACACCAGGCCTCTAATATATATACACTGAGTGGCCAGATTATTATACGTTCAGAGATCATAATAATCAGGCCACTCAGTGTAGATATACATACGTGTACATTACTTCTATGAGGCAAAGGTTGATTCCCATTGTTCAGATGAGAAAGTTGAGGCTCAAGAAGGCATCAAGTGACTTGCCTAAGGTCAGAGGCCTAGTAAATGTTGGAGCTGAGGGATGCAAACTCGGGTCTCTGGTTACAGAAGCTCCAGGCGGGTGCAAAGGCCTTTGGTGGGTGGCTGACCCATTCACTTTGCCAGGACCCCACAGTACCTGAGCGCCCCCTCGGGGTTGCAGAGAGGATCACAATCTCCCTATATTTCCCGCATTCTCCAATGCCTAGGCTCCCCTCCTCTGCAGCCCCTCCCTCTGCCCAGTGTACAGCCACTAATGCTAAAGTGTGAAACCAATGAAGACACACGTAAGTCCAAAAGCAGAGAGGCCTAAACCCGGGCACATTTCTCCGGCTGTGAGAATGACTTGTGAAAACACGCCAAGAGTGCAAGCTTTGGGGTAAGACTCCAGCCGGGAGAGTTTGGTGCCTGGGAGTTGGGTGACGGCACTGGAGATGAAAAGCAGGAGTCGCTGTGATATCTTTTCTCGAGTTAGGACCACAGGACTTGGATGCTACCCAAGAGGGCCTGAAAGCACAAGGTCAAAGCACAACATTGCTATTCAACTAATACTTGCCCTGTGTCTTACTAGTCTCTTCCCCTTCTTCTCACCTGATTCCCAGCCCCTTAAAAGGCCAAAACCTTCAGCACATGGAGGGGAGAGGTGAGCGTGAGTGTGCAAGAGGGAAGGAGCCCCTAGTCTTGCTTCACGCCTCCGATCCAGGTTCAACTCCGAACTTGGGGATGGAGAAGCTCTAAGTTAGATGGAACAGCCGCGGGAGGCCCCTCTGAGGGGATGACATCTGCCTCAAGACCCGAGTGAAGAACTTGGCTCTGCTCACCTGCTACTAAGCTTTTGGCTTATTTCCTTAAGATCGGCCGTGGGAATGTTTATTGATTTTCTCTCTTGGCCTCTACACAGCTCTTCTTCGGGCCGCCTGACCAGGCTCTGTCTGTGATTCTGTTGCAGGTGGTGGCCCAGGTGGTGTTATTCATGTGCATGAACACGGCTGGGATCTTCATCAGTTACCTGTCAGACCGCGCCCAGCGCCAGGCCTTCCTGGAGACTCGGAGGTGTGTGGAGGCCAGGCTGCGCCTGGAGACGGAAAACCAAAGACAGGTACCGATGGGAAAGGCTGCGCGTCCTGTTGAGCTTAATTTCTGCCCAGACACATCTGGACTTGCCAGTGTTCTCTCAAAGTGTGTGTCACGGGGTTACCAAGTCTAACGTAGCTATGGGAGATCCTCCACGCTCAAATTGTCCCCTCAAGAAATAAAGTGATTCTAGTCTCAACGCGATCTCCTGATGCTTTTGACCGACATCTATGCTTCCAGGCAATGGTTCCTAAAGACCATTAAAATTCTCATCTTTGACCCTCCTGTTTTTGAAACTGTAAATTGTTATTTCCGATACAATTTTTTTTTTTGCTAGCAATTCAAATTGGAGTAAGCACACAGAAGAATCTTGTACACGTGTGGTTCCTAATACCTGAACCTCACTTTAACAAAAGATGACCGAACGTAATAGAATTTATGGAACATGACAGGGCTCCCAGGACGAGGGGACGCAGAGGGGACAGCAGGTCAGGTCACGGTAGGAGCCATGAGTTCAAGTTTGAAGACATTAAAATAAAGGAGTTTCTTGGGCGGATGTTACAAGAATTTTAAAAATAGCTTCAAATTGTATGTTTCACCAAAATAAAATTAGCTTTCATAGAATAAAGTTTTTCCCCTATCAAAATTATTCATCCATTAAAAATGTGTGCCTATTTTAGCCTCTGAGAACAATTTTCAAAGAGGAATAACAGGAAGGTGTTGAAAATTGGTTATAGAATCAACATATTTTACGTTCAACATGTTTATGTACCCTTTGGAATTCTATGGTCAATGGATATGTTCTACAATACTAGGCTCTTTTTATTTAGTCTATGGACACACCCTTGTTATTTTAAGCCTTATGCAACACTGGTATGAGAAATTATAAGGAAAGTAGCTGCGAAAGACACAGCATTTTCCTCATCTTCATTTGCTCAAATCATCAGTAAGACGTGGATCTTTGAAAGGGGGAAGCCAGGTCCCTGTGGTAATGGATGAGGCAGACAGGCCGGGTGCCACCTGCCAAGACTCAGCTCCCACCGCCATGTGTGACTGCCAGGGGCACAGAGGAAATGGCTGAATGGCCAGCTCCTCCGTGGACTTCTCAGGATCCAGAATCAGGAAATCTCTAAGTTCATGTCTAAAACCATTATGGAACCTCATCATGACTCATTGTAGTTGCCCCGAATAACCCTATAGAATAATTCAGAGAAATAACTTTGAGAAAGAATTCGCCTTGCGCACCACACATGCGGCTCTCTGGGGACTATACGTGGTGTTCCTCTGCAAAGCAGAGCAGCTGCCGGGCAGACACGTCACTCCTCCCATGGGTCCTCTGCCAGTTCAGAGAATGCGGCCGTATTAATAATGTATCCCACTCTTCTCCATGCTCGGTGGCAACCAGAACTGCAATTGTGGGTGAGTTGTCTGGGCAACTCAGTCTTTTATTTAATGTTAGTGAAATATTGGAGACATTAACATGATTGCCTTGTTATACCCATAAGACTTCTTTCCCACTCTTCAAGGGGAGTGTCTTGGAGTCGCTGTGATGTAAAAATCTAACACTGGTAAAAGGACTTTCCTCTATCCTCTCTAATCTTTGTATCTTTTTAAGTTGGTGAAAGGAGGAAGAAAATAATATACAGGAGCGAGGACAGGTGCCAACTAGAGTGCAGTGGAAAGCTCGCTGCAGTTCATGCCACATCTTACCCCCTAGTTGGGCCACCTAAGCCACTGAACTTTCGGCCCTAGATCCCTCCCCCACAAATGGGGCGATGTCTCTCTTTCCAACATTGTGTTTGCCGCAAATGAGATAATGCGTATAAAGCAATACAGAATTATGTCAGCCTCGTTGTAAGAAAAGATGATCTTTTGGGAAGATCGCTTGTTCTGAGGATTCAGTAAGATGTGCAGTAGGCGTGTGACGGTCCTGTGTCCATAGTGATGGGAAAGTATTTCTGGGACCCTCTTCCCTCAGCAGCTGTATCTGAGATAGCTGGCTCTGCATCATTCAGCGCTGAAGTCACTTTCCATTGACACTTGATCTCTGCTTCAGGTTCCCATTATCCCTGAGAACCACCTCAGTGGAGCTGGGCAGAGATGTTTTTTAAGGAGACTTGCCCAGGATTTGAAATCTTTGCCTAGTGACTGATGATCTCAGTGAGCTTGAGCAAGATCTGAGTCTTGGTTGGTCCATCCGTAGCATAGAGATGATAATACTCCCCCCCGCCCGCCGCAACCCCCAAAGAGGTTCCTTGTGGTCAGAAATAGCGTGTAGGGCCCTTGCAGCTCAGTGAAGAGCGTCTAGTAGCCTGATTGTGCATAATGGTTTTTATGAGGCAGCCAACATGGCACGGTCCTGGGAGGACTCATCTGAGAACACGTGAGTGGGCTGGTCTCAGTTGAAACCCCAATTGACAGTTATCCATAGCGGGGCGGGGAATCAGGTCGGAGGTTCTCCTCAGGTCACAGTGATCAGAACTCAGCATTAGGCTCCATGTCTTTTAAAGTATCTTATGTCATTAACAAATTCATCCCCACTTAACTCTTATCAAAGCTAATTATAGTACCATAACTGTTAGAAATTCTATACGTTGTGAAGGAGACACTGTCCCGTGGGCTTAAATGACATCAGATCCTTTTTCATTGGAAAATGATTCCAAAGGAGACCAAATGTCATTTTTAAACACTTCTAAATGCAGACTCAAAAGGCCTTATTCCACAGAAATGTTCAAGTTTTGTGTGATTTTTCAAGCACTGGCTTTACTTCATGATAGGTTACAAAGGAAATATTTAAATGACTTACTATGTTCAACCATGAATTAATTTATGTATTGAGGTTCTAGTGTGTGCTATGAGCTTTGTTGGATATTGGAAATACAATGGTCACTAGCAATTGGTTCCTGGTTTTACAGAATTTACCAGATACAGAAAGAGATGGATGACTATGCAGACACCTATGGGAATGGTGTATGGGTCAAACCCAAACTGGAGGTGGACAGAAGCCTACCCAAAAGAAATGATGCCTGAATCAACATGTGAATAGGATTTAGCTCATTGAGAAGTGATGAAGAGTTCTGCATAAAGGTCAAAAAACACATACAAACATCCTGAGAGAAGGGAGAACGTAGTTTGTTTGGGCAATTATGAGTGCTTCCATGATAACTCACTCCTGTGATTCACTTACTCATCCATCCATCCATCCATCCATCCATCCATCCATCCCTCCACCCATCCACCCATCCACCCATCCATTTATGTTGGAGTAGCCACAGAGACAAGTAAGGCTCAGGCTCTATGCTGGATTGGGATGGGAAGATGAGTAGAACTTTGCTGGGAGAGAAGGAAGAAAGAATTAGCAAAGATACTGATGTTAAGATGTTCAGTGTACTGTATATGCCAAAAGGGAGAAAGTCTGTTATCTATTACAGCAGCCCCATTGGATCTCAATCTCTGCATGCCTTCTCGTTCGGGTAAACTGTGAGCCCCCTAAGAGTGACCCATAACTCATTCTTCAATATAGCCACCCAGCAGTGCCTGAAAACCAGCATGGAATATATGGTTATGAAAAGACTGAGGTTTTCAATATTCAATAGTGGTTACTAATCATTCTTCCCAAGAAAAATCACCAAGCCGTAGCTAAAGGACACGTGGCAAATTAGCCATGCTGCCTCTTGTTTTGTGGATCCCATAGCATGATGAGATGCTTGGGGTCCTGAGTAACGGGCTTTTTCCTTGGATAACCTGAGGTTGCATGTGTGGTTCGTAAGGTCAAGAGCAAGCAGGCAGGAGAGACCAGCAACTGTTAACACCCTTTGCTCCATGTCTCTTCTAGAGTAGGTTTTCAACAAAGCTCCTTATAGATGGCTCTCTGCTTACGACATCAGCTTCCCCTCCCATAGTAACTGGCTGGCACAATGCCAGGCAGAAACTACAAAATGGTTCGCAAGGTTGACATTTTTGATTCAGGTGATTGGCTTCAAGAACTTGAGCACATACTGACCCTTCAGAGAGGCAAGGTCTTTGTGCTTTGGGGGAAAAAAACAACCACAACCAAAAAACAATTTTATCACCAATTATAACTAGCACAGAGCACATTAAATACCTCTTGTCTGGTCTCTTGGGCCCCAGCTTCCCTTTCTCCAGTGTGCTCTCCATCCCGAAGGCCTGGCCTGGTTCAGAAGCAGTACCTTGTAGGGGTTCAAAGCATAATCTTCAGCGTCTAGAAGATCTGGATTCCAATCCTGCTTCCTGTGCTTCTTGACCGTGGGAACTTAGGCAAACTATTGCCTCTAGAGACCTTGCTTTTGTAGGTGTGATGTGCACATAATGATTCCTTTCTCCACGTGGTGAGAATGGAGGGTTAAGGATGAACAGTGCTTAGCCCAAGGCAGAGGAAGCTGTGAGGACCTGACATCGATGTCACTCCTCTCTCAGGAAAACCCTTCAGTGGCCGCATTCCCTCCAAGATAAAGTCCAAACCCCATGCATGACCCCACAGGCCCTCCAGGACCTAGTCTCTGTGTGCTCTCTCCCAGATTCTTCTTCGCCGCCTTGCCGTGCACTCACCAAATGACCACCAGCTCCGGACTGCTGTTTCACTACCCTGTGCTACGTGGTTCTTCGCCTGAGAAGCCACCTCCTTCCTCATGTCTCTATTCTGAAAATTCTGCTCCCACATCTCTTCCTCCATGAGGCTTGCTTCTCCCCGGGTTGAATGAAACACTTTTCTTGTGTTTCCAGAACGCTTTATTGTTAACTCTATGATAGAACCACTTAGAACATTTACTAGTCTGTATTTCTCTCCTTGGCCAATAAGGACTACTTAAAGGCAGCTCCTCCTGTGTGATTTATCTGCTTCCCTGGTATATATTCAGCCCAATGGCTGGAATAGAAGATCTTCTGGTTGATGTTTATTAAACTGAGTTTTATTGAATTGAAATGTGGGTGCCTGGCTTCACTTCTACCTACAGGAGCGTCATGTTGAAATAATTGAGAGATGAGAAAACTCTTGTCCAAAGAGGTACAACACTTAATTGTAAACGTCAAGAGATTTGTGCCCACTGTGACCCCATCAGAGACTTGGTGGAGGGAGGATGCTTATCCAATGCTGCAGCGACTGGGGCAGGGTGAGCACATGTCTTGCACAGACCTGCTAGGGGAATTTTCCATCTGGAAGCCACATCTTGGAACATCTCTCTTTGGGGAGTTAGATTCTAATTATTATAGTTTTTGTAATTCCACTGCTCCTCCCAAACGATCCAAATGGCCCATATTTATTTTAAATATTTAAATGAATTAATTGTTTTCCTTTTAGCTTTGAGAATTGCCCAAACCTACTTATGGTAATCATGGCATTTTGGAGTCTCAGAAGCTCTGGGGGCACTGGAATAACGTTTCTGCTGATGCCATATGTTGCAGCAGCAGGACAATTTATTATTAAATGCGGCAGATGTTTCAGCTGTGTTAAAGCAATTCTGTTTAACTTTAACATCTTTGTTAGACAATATTGATGTAAGTTAGTGGTTCGGACAATATGATCAGATGGGAAAGTTGGGTTTCCTACTGTATTCCGAGTTGGTTTGATTCATACTAGTGCCCTATAACATCTAGGAAATAGTTTTTAAAGCTACAGATAACTGTTAACTGCTACTGAGACAGAGTCCTGTCATTCATTCATTCATTTATTCAGGAAGAGTCAATTCAAGGTTGACCTGAAAGTGTCCAGAATCTTAGAAAATTTGTGCATTTTTTTTTTGTTCCAGGTCAATGGGTATCTTCATAATCCGAACACTTCTTGAACCTCATACCATTTATCTGCTTTTCTCCATCTCTTACATTCAAGACCACCCTTGTACCATCCATCCGTCATGTTCATCTTTTTCTGTTATAAATACATTTTATGTAACTATTCTCCAGTTTGTCCTGGAATTTCTGTTTCCTAAACATCCTTATCACGTATTACATTCATGCCATTTTCATGCCATTGCTTATGTTTTTCCTCCCTATCTGCTATAAAGCTCCTTTCATCCCCTAAACCTTATCCACTCTTCAAGGCTCAGCTCAAATGTCACCTCTTCTGCAAAGACCCTCTCTGTTCCCCCTGCTGTGACCTTCATGAGGGTTTCATTCGTACATTGCTTTATGCAGTTATGTCTTTCTGCATTCTGCTGCGCTCTTTCTTTATTTTTCCTCCTACATGATAAACTCTTTGAAGACTGGATATGTTTCATTCATGTTCTTCACTATAGCTGTGGATCCAGAAGTGGAGAAACCCACGCTGGGAAGAAAAGCAGAGACAATGTCTATACAATGAGGGCTATAATTTCAAATATTCTTTCTGTCAAAACATATTTGTGAATGAGTAGACTTGGGAAACACTCTCCTCTTTAGATCTGATTTCTGGGGTCCTTGTCCTCCAAAACCAGGAGTCCAATGTCTTCTTGTCAGTTAAAAACTTTGTTGAACTTCCTCCACCTAAAGTCAGGCTTCACCTTTTATTATTCCTTTACACACATGACTTCAGTCTAGGTAGAATCCTGCCTAAGCAAATTTAAAAAAATAAATTTCACCCAGAGGCATCGTCTTCATCATCATAGTCCTACAAGCTTCTCTATCTTTGTGCTTTATTTCTTTCATAGCTTCCTGTCATTACTTTCCATAGTTTTGTTTTCACTTCTTTCAGGTATTTGGGGGAATACGAGTAAAATGTGATGGAAATATTCTACCTCTGTGTCATCCAAAAGCCACTAACCACATGTGACTATTGAGCAGCTCATGAAATGTGATTAGTGTGATTGAGGAATTGATTTTTCTTTTCAATTGATTTAAAAATGGCCATTAAATAACCATTTTTGTCTCTTGTCTCTCTCTGGGTGATTTATCATGACTCAACCTTTGCTTCTGGATTGTTCCCATGTCAGCATCTCTAACACCATGTTCTCTTCTGAGCTCTAGATACCCATCATCATGGACAGCTTCATCCGGGTATCCCACTGGTATCACTGGTTGGCCTGGTCACGAGCCTCTCATCCCCCTAAAACCTACTTCCTTTCAATATGACACATTCCTTGTACCTGATTCACTCACCTCCGCTGTGGTGCCACTTCCTGTTGATGCTGTCTCCACCGTTTATGTACTAACTGTCCCTATCTTTCTTTTTCTAATACTTAATCCCACCCACAAAATAGCTTTCTGACTGCTGCAAACCAGTCGTTAACTAGGATAAACTGCTCTAACCACCTGAAGTCAACCCTAAAATCCTTCTTGAAAAAGAAGCTATAGTTTGCTTTTTCCCATTTTCTTTATGAAATAGAAGACTTTATGGACATATCGAGCCTCATGGGAATGTAGGGAGCATGAGCCACTGCTTTCTCTCCATCCTTCTTGTCTCTCTATCTCACAGAGAGTAGGATTCCTGTATACTGTGTTCATTGCCCCTTAGCCTTCTTGTGGGGTAAGAATGTGGACCCTCTCCTCCAGCAGTGAGCCCCACAGCGGCCCAGCTGCTCTCTCTCTCTCTGGCTGGAGACCTGTAACCAGTACAAAAAGGAGGCCTAGGAAGCCCATGTTCACTCACTTTGCAGCCACAGTCCCCTTCACTTTGCCAGCAATGAAGTGGCTGGTCTTGATTCTTGTATGTCTCTAGTGTCTATTTCTCAATGGGTTCACTTGAGAGGTGAGGCGTGTAGCTAATTCAAACCTCAAAACCCAACGAGTATAATGCCTGTCAGGACCGTCTCTTTAGTGCCCAGTTTTTACTATATAAGACCTCACCCTAAAGCCTTCCTTCCATGATAGCTACTCATTCAGAATACAAGCCACGACCTGGCCCCAGCCCGACCTTTCCGTCATGTCACTGGCTACCTCCATCCTTGTGCTCTGACACTCCACCAGACAGCAAACAGGCCCCCACACTTCTGTGCCTTTGATTTTTTTGCTGGTTTTCCCCTGTTTGCCCTCCAGATCTAGTCTCTATTCTTCTCTGCATTCTCTATGCCGCAGGAGGCTAATGTCTATGGATGCATCAATAGGTCGTTACCCTCTAGTTTTTTATTGGGTTTGCCAAGGAGGCCTGAATGGAATGGCAAAGAGGTCAATGGATTTATCTCCCCATCTCCTACCCTGCCAGGCTGTGCAATGCCAGTGGCTGTGTGTTCAGACCAAAGGCCATAGAATCTCTGAGGCAGCCCTCACCCAGAGCTACAGGACTGCCAGGTTCCAGAGGGGTTTGTAGATCCACTCTTCCCAGCCTTTGGGTGCTTTCCCATCCATTGTTCAGTTTCTTAACTCTTCACTAAGCTCTCTTCCGTGACCTCTTCGGAGGTACCAATTGTGTCCTGCTAGGACCCTCAATGACATGCGCCTTTTGTTTTATTTGTATGAGAGGCGCTACTCCCATCTCGCACTGTATTTCTGAGGGAGTTTAGTAGACCAGAAAGACTAGGAGTCAGAAAAACTGTCCTCTGTCCTCCATCCCAAGTGTGGGCACTGAGCACCTAGTCTAAACGTGCCTAGTCTAAATTCAGATGTGCTGTGAGAATAAAATACACACCAAGTTTTGAAGACAATACCAAAGGGGAGAAAAAAAGGAATGCAAAATCCCTCTTTTTTACATATTGGTTTACATGTTGATTACACATGGAAATGGCAATCTTTGGGGTGCAGACCTAGGTGCTTGTCCCATTTCAATTTGCTAGTGTGACTCTCAGCAAGTCGTTGAACCACTTGCTGGTGTGACTCTCAGCAAGTCGTTGAACCACTCTGGACAAGAGTTTTCTCATGTCTCAATTAGAAATGATTATTCTTGTCCTCACCCATGGGGGAGTTCTGAGACACAAATACCAGAATGCCTGCAAAAAGTGTTATCTCAGCTGTAAAGAACTCTACAAATGTGAGGGCTATTTCTGCGAACATCTCACCAACCTGATGCTCCGCTGCCCCTCCTCCAGGAAGCCTCCTCTGCTGTTTCCAGTCGAGAGCTATTTCTTTTTCCTTGGCACTCAGGAACTTGTAGCTAACGCGGGGTTTTCACACTCTGCCTGGTATTGTGGTTGGCACTGTGATTCCCTCTAATTGCTGGTAAGATTTAGAGCAGTGAGCAGAGGCCCAGTGCTAATCGTCTGTGACCCCCCCTGTAGCAGCTGACTTCACCCGAAGGTTTGTGTTTACCCCATGTGGGTGGACCGCCAACTCCTGCTTTCCATCTGGCGGCCTGGTTCTCTGCAATTTCTCCTGCCCACTATTTGCATTTTGGGACATAGTGGAAGGAGTGAAAGCTCTGAAGTAGAACAAACCTGGGTTGGATTGCTACCACGATAGCTGGGTGACCGTGGGTGTGTCACTTAAACTCTCTGAACTTTGGCTCTTTCCTCAAAATGATAACCTCCTGTAATCTCAAAGTTGCTCTGAGGAAATCAAGCAATAAAGATGAGCATTGGGGCCCAGGTTGGGTGGCTCAGTGTGTTGGGTCATTGTCCCCTATCCCAATAAATTGTGGGTTTGATTTCTGGTCAGGGCACAGACCTAGGTGGGGTTTCAATCCCCGTTTGGGGTACATACAGGAGGCAACAGATTGATGTTTCTCTCTCCTCTCTCTAAAAATCAATAAAACCTATCCTTGGATGAGTTGGGGGTCATACTTGGTCCTTGAACTTTTGAACCACTGGGGCCATATCTTGAGTTTTATAGCAGAACACATTCTATTTCTAGTAACTACAGGTTTTCTTCTTGCTATTTGTGTTCTTACTCAAATGTGGCATCCTGGGAAGTACTAATTGCACCCTGATTCAGGGAGAGGCCGGCACCCTGTGCTCACTTGCATGCAGTTAACATTTCCAGGGGCAGTTTAGACAGAGGAAATCCATCACCATCACTGCCCTACCACCTTCGCTCGGAGAAGCTGGGGAGCAACCAAGGAGCCACGGGGGGGCGGGGGGGGGGCTTCTACTTCATAAATCGGTCCAAAGGAAACTGGGACTGGAAACCTAACACGGCCCAACTATACAATGCTGAGGCAAGGCATGCCCTGTTGCCTGATGTGGTTGAGGGCACATTTCAAAAGTGGTAGTAAATAGGGCAGGCGGAAAATAAATTGTGTTTTTAAAGTGACCCATGCCTAAAATAGCTTATTTCAGCTGGATTTGAGTCTGGGTCCATTGACAGGAATTCTATATTCTCTATTTTGCATAAACCACACTCAAAATAAATAAATAAAAGTATACATAATAAAAAATACTCCTAGAACAACCTGAATACAGAACCATTCTAGAATCATCTGCTGTTTGTTTCTAATATTTTGCAAATGTCTTGCTCACGTGTAATTGGAAAGCAATTACTTCAGAAGGAAATTGAGTATATACAAAGAGTTTAACTTATTTTTCATAGAAACAAATGCTTGCTTCCTTTTCACACTCATATTGTGTTGTTTACGCCATACTCAGTTAAATGTGCTCGGAGCAATAGCAAACACAACTGGTATCAGCAGATTTGGAAACAAACACTGCTGCCTCCTGGTAAAGATACGACGGGACTGTGGGCACACATGGGGGGGCGTGGAGGGGGACACCAGACGGGCCGGCTAGCGATGAGTTTTTCGCATGTTGGAGTATCCATCGGGAGGACAGTCTGTTGAAGCAGTTAAATGGAGGTCCACAGTGCCATTAAAAAATTATTTATGAAAAGTCAAAGGACTCCACATTGATCTTTTAAAAACACTGCAAGTAGCCTTCATTAGCAGTCAGAGTCTACAGAGTTGAGACATGCTGAGAACTCTGCTCTCAAGGCAAGAAGAAACACAGAGACTCACAGGGCAAATGCCATGTGGGAAAAGAGGCAAAGATTGGAGTAGAGGGGTCTACACTTGCAGCTGGAGCTGAGATTGGAGAGATCTACAAGCCAAGGAGCACCAAGCACTGCTGGTGGCCACCAGAAGCTCAGAGAGCTGGGCCACGGGTAGTGCAGGGTTGCCAGAAAGGTCCCGTGGTTTGCTCACAGGGGTTTTATGTTCTCCTGGCTCCTCCCAACTCAACCACTAGTAAAGACTCCAGCTTTGTGCCTACCTGCCCACCGAGTGCAAGCAACCGATAACAACTCCAAAAGATACTTTTCCAAGGTGTCGACCCCTCCTCCCAAACCAGGTTTAGACTTGCTGAGTTCCATTCTTAACAGGCTTCAGGCACAGTTTGATCCAGGGGCTATCCAGAACACTTGGTTGATGTCTCTTCATTATTTAGGCCTGAGCTGAGTCATCAAAATCCAGTAACAACTCCACATGAACTGACTTTTTCTTGGAGCTTTAATAGTAACAAATGTATTATCACAATCAATCAGGTGACTACATTATGTAATACAGACCAAGCTCTAAGTTAGGTGCCAGAAATAAAAATAAGATGAGATTTTTTTCATAGTAAACTGGAGTTTGACCAGCTTGGCCCTTTGCAACTTGGAGTTATATGTGTCATGTCTGATACTTCTCCACTAGATTGTAAGCTTCTTGATCAATAGAGGACTTAATATCTTCCCCCATAATATCTAACATGGTATGAGACATTCAGTAACATTCTATCAGATGAATAAAATAACGATTGAATTAAGGAGCCTTTCCCACAAGTCCCTTCCCCAAATATGGGAGAACTAGAGGCCTGTTGCACGGATTCATGCACTGATGGGGTCCCTCGGCCTGGCCTGAGGGGATCGGGCCGAAACCGGCTCTTCGACATCCCCCAAGGGGTCCCAGATTGCGAGAGGGCAGGTCTCAGGTGATGCACTCCGGAATCAGGCTCTGGAGGACCACAGCTGCCAAGTCACCGCAGCTCAGCAGCTCCTGTGTTGAGCATCTGCCCCCTGGTGGTCAGTGCACATCATAGCTACTGGTCGGAGCATCTGCTCCCTGGAGGTCATTGTGCATCATAGCTACCGGTCGGACGGTTGAATGGTCGGATGGTCATATAGGCTTTTATATATATATATAGATTATTGACAGACATTGAAGAATAATTTCCCTCCCCTCCTTAGTCAATGGAATGCTGGATTTTTCATTTACAACATAGGTGTTCCTGTTGAACTCTCTACTCCACCAACTCCTCTTTCTTCGTTCCCATTGTTAAAAACAGTTTGCAGGTAGCTCTATGGGAGCCTCTTCATTTATATACAAGTCGCCAAGATGTAAATATTTCATCTTGACACCTCCTCACTCACCAATAGTTCAAAGTATTTTATGTCTCACACCCATTGTCCTGGTATCTCTTTGGAATATGCAAGACACAAGTGGTGCCCTGAGCTGACTTCTATATGAAGGCCATTAATATTTCATTACAGCCATTTTTCCGTGTCTCGGCCAACTAGACCGCTTGCATGATGAAGGCAGAAGTGAAATGTGTCCCCGATTCTGCCCCCTACCACTGGCTTATTCCTTAGGACGCGTGTGTTTGCGGAATAAGTTTACCAGATGTATGAATGGGTAGTAGATGGTAATCCATCACAGGTTACATGAAGATGTGGGAAAGACAGTGACATGGGAGTCAGCCCCACATGACCCATGGCACCCAAGAAAAGGATGGGCCCTACATCGGCCTCCATAGCACAGAGGCTGGCCCATAGAACTCACTCACTAATGGATCCAGAGGCCTGGGCTCACATCCAGGCCCTGCCACTTGCTCTGTGTCCTTGAGACAACTCCCTAACCTCTGAGCCTCAGTTTCCACTTCTGTGAATCATCAATAATAAGCATAGCACCCTAGCTGGTGTGGCTCAATGGTAGAGCGTCCATCTGTGGACCAAAGGGTCCTGAGTTCGATTCCAGTCAACGGCATGCACCTTGGTTGCAGGCCCCGTCCCCCCAGCCTGGGACCTGGT
The DNA here is from genome assembly GCF_027574615.1 of Eptesicus fuscus. NCBI lineage: Eukaryota > Metazoa > Chordata > Mammalia > Chiroptera > Vespertilionidae > Eptesicus > Eptesicus fuscus. The sequence goes on from NC_072491.1 coordinate 4,702,439, forward strand.
CAGGGATCATGCAGGAGGCAACCAATCAATGTGTTTCTCTCACATCGATGTTTCTCCCTGTCTTTCCCTCTCTCTTCCACTCTCCCTAAAAATCAATGGAAAAATATCCTCAGGTGAGGATTAACAAAAAAACAAAACAACAACAACAACAAATAATAACAAACATATCTACCTTGTGAATTGTTGTGAGAATTAAATGAGATGTTCGTGTGGAGAGCTGGACACACAGTCAGTGCCCAGTAGGACCTGTTGTTGGTAGCAGGGATGTCAATATCACTGCTACTCCTTCTTAGACATTTGCTTTGATCATGAACTACTACAGTCCACATTAAAAAAAAAAAAAATCCTCAGCCTACCAGACACTGAGTTAACTTTAAATCCATACAGGGAGAAACCAATTGAGATGTTTGGAGTATGAAAAGATGGGAAAATCAAAAGCAACTGAATTACACCTTATGTTGTACGGGGTAGCTAGTGTTTGTGGGTTGAAATAATAGAGAGAACTAATAAATGAGTGAGTGTGACATGTATTTTCCGGGTAAGCCATACTGATTATGTGATTTTCTGCTTTTCAAATGTAAATGAGAAGTGTTTGATAATTGCTCTTCTCACAGGCAGAAAGCTGACATAATTAAACACTGGCTTGAAAAGTGATGATTCAACTCATCAGCCACTGTTTGGATGGGCTGGGAGGAGGGGGCTGCAGAGACCACATGCCCACACCTGACCTGCGTGACTTCTCCAGGCAATTTGCGCAAGTGCAGCAGCAGCGAAGGGGCCACCAGCCATCCCGCCTCTGCCGTGTCCTCCAGCCTCTGACCTAGTTTCCTTTGGCGAGCTCTGGCCTGATAAGCCATGCCTTTTTAAAAATACATTTTTTTTATTGATTTCAGAGAGGAAGGGAAAGGGAGAGAGAGAAAGAAACATCAATGATGAAAGAATCATTGATGGGCTGCCTCCTGCATGCCCCACACTGAGTATTGAGCCCACAACCCAGGCATGTGCCCTGACTGGGAATCAAACCGCAACCTCCTGGTTCATGGGTCCACGCTCGACCACTGAGCCACACCTGGGCAAGTCATGCCTTTTGAGATGCTGTGAAGCAGGGTATGTGGCGTGGTGTCCTGCATTAAGGCATAAGTTGGCCTTGAGCAAATTGCTTCTCCGAGTCTCAGATTCTCCGCCTGTAAGATCATCTTACTAATTCCTACCTCCCAGGATTCTTTTGACCATTAGATGGGCTAGAATACATGAAGGTAACTTTTAAAGGTTACTTTTTTATATCCTATTTGAGGAGGATGTACAATCTCCTGATAATGCTGCAAGCAAGGGAATTATTTGAATTTTAATCAGTCTTTCCATCTCCAAATCAGAGCTGCTCTACTTGCTATTCAACTATGATGATCTTGAGTAATTGTGAAAAGCTCTACTCAGTGTCAAGACAAAATACAATTTCAATGTTTTAAAATTTTCAATGGATGAGTGTAGAAAGCATTTGTAATAGCATTCTAAAACATGTATTGTGGTGTAATTATAATCAGGTATCTACAGAAACAGCCCATATTAATACTTAATACAGGCAATAATTTGTCTCGTCTGTCCCCAGGCAGCCACAGGTTAGGCAGTCCTAGGTGTGGGCACCATCGGCATTCACAATAAGAAGACAGTCTGTCCGCTCAGGAGCAGATGACGGGGAAGCTGGTGGAGTGTAAGCAGCAGGGCCCTCCTTAAAGGCCTTCCAGGGCCCCAGCAAGTGGGCAGTTATGATTTCAATCTTTTTCTTAAAGAGGATCCCTCCAGCTTGTTTATGGCTCAGAACCACCAACCCTGCACCCGGCCCCAGCCCCTGCCCCTGCCTCCTCGGAACAGATAGAATGTTCTCTTCCCCCGCCCCCCACCCTCAGGACCAAAACCTCCACCTGATAAATACCCAAGTGGTTACCTGTGTTCAGACATGGAAGACAGCTTGAAAATGTATGCATTATTTTTATAGCTGTCCAAATATAATCAGGGGGGGAAAAACAAAAACAAAAAACGTACAATCTAGAGGTGTTTTCCACACTGGGATTTGTAATTGTCCAAAATGTGTGCTGTTGTTGTTTTCAGCATATGGAAGCAATACTTGGTAGCTCTTCTAGCCTAGCTCCTGTCCCTCAGCCCCGGTGACAGTATTACGATAGCAGGTTTGGAAGTTGCCACGGTATGAAAACATTCCTCAGAGCTGAAGGGAATGCAGCTCAGAATTTTCCAATGACAAGCCTGTCTGTGAGTTCGGATTTTTTTCATCTTAGAATTTCACTGACTAGAAAGTTTATTTCTGAGAAAATCCCTACTGGGTTTGCAGGCAACTTATTTGTGATGCTGGCAGTGGAGTCAGACAGACCTGGTTTGGAATCTCAGCTGTGCGCATCGTGAGCCGTAGAAACATGAGCTAAGGGTGCAGCTGGATGTGCCTCGGTTTTCTCATCTGTGAAACTGGAACAATCCTCCCTTCCTCAGTGAATCCTTGTGAAGCCTGCTTGACCTCAATGCTGTGGTGTGACTGAGGGCCAGGCCCCCCCAGGCCCACTTCCCCACCCGCCCCTGTCTCACTCCCAGTGTCCCCAAAGGGCCAGGGTCTCGCTTCTATGACAGCGCTTACTGAAGGAAGCCTCGAGGACGCTGTCATGTCTGCATGCCCCGCAGGCTGGCTGTTCTTAGGGGCTGGAGTCTTAATCAGCACCAGGATCACCCTCAGAGCTTGGCGCTCAGCAGACACACTTAATGTTTATTGAAGGAAATTGAATTGAATAGTCAAATAGAACCGAAGACGCGTGCTCTTTCCGTGTGGGGTGGAATAGGAGAGGGATGTGTGCCCTGACATTTGCAAATATGTACTCAGAAGGACGTCCAGGGCACACAGATTTCTGTGGGCCTGGCAAACCTGAGAGAGGATTTCTGAGTGCTGATGAAGTTATAAAATGCCTTCGTGACCCCCTCACCCCTGCCACCAGGAGACAACAGGACTTGTCAGTCCACTGCCCGTGGAGGTGGGCCAGATCCCCTCTTGGGACATCAGTGTGCCTCTTGTGGACTCTACGGACCAGCTTCTCATTGGCTGTGAGAGGCAGAGACCAGGGAACCCCCCAGCCAGGGCTGTTTGTGCCAGAGCTGTGCCGCCTTCTAGGTCCACTGGCAAAATACAGACCCTGGGCATCTTCTGAACGGCCACAAATCGTGTGCCTGGACGCTGGAAGGCTGCTTCGTCTCCAGACTTCAAATTGGATATATCTGGGCACTTATTAAATGAAGAGACCTGAGAAAATCTTAACTCCTCGAAAAAGATAAAGAGAAGGAAAAAGTCCCTCAAACCTGAATTTTGTGTGTCAGCCTTTAAATTACACGCCATGTCATGTCAATTTAGAGGATACAGACTCTAGCGTCCTGCAGGCCGTGGCCTGTGAGTTAGCCCCTGGGTGAATTAAGACACGTCTGATGACCTCTGCTATTTAATAAGCACCTACTGTGTACCAGGATCTATAAAAGGGGTTTTGTCCTTCAGTGTGAAAAACAGTCCCGGGAGGAAGGTTATTATTGTTCCCATTTTGAAGATGAAGAAACTGAGGCTCAAAGGTCGTGGGCACAGAACAAATCAGCTGTTGAGCTCAGGCAGGATCCCACCCAAGCTCGCCTGACTCCAAAGCCCTTCAGTCTTTGCGTTTCTGAGCAGAACTAAAGTTCCTGGGACTCTAAACCACCACCAGGGGGACATGGACGTTCACCCAGACTTTCAACCTTCCTGCTGAATCCGCCTAGAGAGAACATGCCTTCAGGAGCCGATTAAACCACAACTTCCGCTCGGCTGAGCTCACACTTTGCTTTCAGAAACAGTAACAGTTCTGGCTGAAAATTCCATAAAAGCCTTTAAGATATAAACTCAAAAGCGAGGGTCAGGATTTTGATGACACATCTTTAAATGTTTTATTATTAAACGTGTGACTGGAGGTTTTTCACTGTGTAGCCCAATTGCCTTTTACATATTCTGCCTGTTCATTCTCCCCATAGATCCTGAGTAACGTCCCTACTCTAAGTGATTTTCGCCTCAGCACCAATATACAATTAGAGCTCTAAAACCAGGCTTAAAATAGAGCACGCTTGCCAGTGAATTCATCACACATTCTGGCTGTGGTTTCAGTTAACACAAATATTAACTCCTGTAACTCTACACCAACCTTATGAAGTAGATGCTATTAGTTTTTGTTGTTTTGGGTTTTTTTTTTTTATTGATTTCAGAGAGGAAGGAAGAGGGAGAGAGAGATAGAAACATCAATGATGAGAGAGAATCATTGATCGGCTGCCTCCTGCACACCCCACACTGGGGATCGAGCCCGCAACCTAGGCATGTGACCTGACTGGGAATCGAACCGTGACCTCCTGGTTCATAGGTTGATGCTCAACACTGAGCCATGCCAGCCACGCAATGCTATTATCATGTCCAATTTACTGATGGGGAAATTGTGGTACAGAGGGGTTCAGTCACAGAGTCAGGAAGTATACTTATGATAAACCTGATTTTTCTTCAGCTCTGTTGAGTTGGATATCCATCTTATTGTCATCAAAGGAATCCGCATAATACAGCCACCCATTCCTTACTAAACCTGTGTTGGGTTCTATTTTTTTTTTTTTAACGTATTTTTATTGTTTCCAGAGAGGAAGGGAGAGGGAGAGGGGGAGAAAAAAATGAATGATGAGAGAGAATCATTGACCGGCTGCCTCCTGTACACCCCACACCGGGGATCAAGTCTGTAACCCAGGCATGTGCCCTGACAGTGGATCGAACCATGGCCTCCTTGTTCATGGGTCCACAATTAACCACTGAGCCACGCTGGCCGGGCACATAAGGTTTTGGCTAGATACTGGATGCAGAGCACCTGGCGTCTACAGAGTGAGAAGTCAGTTAAAACAAACTATTGTCTGTGACCGACCGGAGTGAGTCTCTCACCCCGCGCCTGGGCCTTCACTGCAGAGAAGTGAAAGGTCACCAGAGGCCTCTCAGTCTGCAAGAGCCTGGAGTGGCCAGTTCTTCCTGACGCCATTCCGAGGTCTGCTTCATGCAAGCCCAGACTCCGTCTGCACGGGGCTACCCCTGCTCCCATGCTGGGCCTCTCCGTGTTCCCACCTTGCCTCCCCCAGGGGGACTCTAGCAACGGATACCATGAAGCCATTCTGGTGGCATGAATGGAGCACGTCACGTGAGATGAGGTGTAAATCCAGACAGGAGCCGCCATGCACTTTGAATCAACCCAGGCCCCTTTTCATGCAAATGAGGGGGGGGAAACCCACACAAAACAGGAAGTAAAAGATGTGCAGAATGGAGCTCAAAGGCCACCCTGGGCCCCAGTCTGGCTCCAGGAGAGCTTCTGATATTCTGGTCGCTGAAGCTGGCGAGCCATTCATTATGGCTCAGCAGGAGTGGGGATTGTACGGAGGGCCACTTTCCCATTTCCTTTAAATGCTGTTCAGGGGATGTGAGTGATGTGTCTCCAGCATCAACAAATCAGAGGGGAACAAAAGGGTCACAAACAGGCTTTTCTAAGCAGACTCCAGGCCAAGTCCGTCTTCCAGAACATGCTCTGCACGGGGAGGGAGTGGGGCTGTTGCTGGGTAGTAGCAGGGCTGCCTGGAGGCGGGCAAGCCTGGAGCTGGAGAGTTTTGCTGTTAAAATTTTATTGTAAAAGTCTCCCTTCAGAGCATCCGTGTCCTGCTTGAGGACTGAATGGGCATCGCCACTTAAGGAATATATTTCACAAATAGTTACCCTGTCCCAGGGACACTGCTGGCCCCCGGAGGGGATGCACCCCTGAGCTGGACACGCCTTCCCTGTGTCCAGGTGTTGGTTTTGGAAGCATTTAGTTAGCACCTGCTGTTTCCAGGCACTGAGTGCCCTCAGAGCCGTGACAGTACCTGCAGTGACCGGGTGAACAGGGCCACCGGCACCTGGCGAGTTGACCAATAGCACGAAATGGACAAGAAGCGTGGCTCTCGGTCCCGCGATGAGACAGCTTTCGGGAGAGGTAAAAGCCTCATCCCGGGAAGCGCAGTGGGCACTTCACGAATGAAGCCCTTGGCATGGGAGCCGGGTCTGAGAGCGCAGAGAGGAGGAAGGGAATTAACACCAGGCCCTTACATACAGGGTGGGCAAACGTAGGTTTACAGTTGTGAGTACACGGAATTATTACGTATTAATCACTGTATCATTTATTTGTATGACAACTATAAACCTACATTTGCCCACCCCTGTATTTTATTTCATTAAATTCGCACAGCAGCCCTGTGAAGTGGATGACGTCATGGCCAGTTGCCGAATTAGGGACCTAAGGCACAGAGGGGGCGTGGCTCACCGGAGGCCACGTTACTGTTAAATGTCTGAGGCAGAATCCAAACTCCCATCAGACTCAAAACCCAGGCTTTTCCCATCCCACCCAGAACCCCGGACAAGGAATCGCGGGGAAAGAATTGCGCCCTGGCACTGCCGCTGGGTAACTGGTCCACCTCTCCCAGACTCAGTCTGTCCATTATAGGAAGATTGCTCGTGCCTGCTTATTTCCAGGGTGAAAGAATGGATGCGGAAAATGCTTAAAATCCATAAGTCACTGTGAAGATGGGAGAAACTATGGCAATTAGAACACACCTGTCCTAAACCCAGTTCCACACGAGAGCGAACGATACAGCAAATAAGCTAGATTCTTGCCTGGTTTCCTAGCACAAAGTCTTTTTAGGATTTAACCCGTGTTCTTAGTTAAGCAGCTATTTTGCTTTGATGTTTATCTAGCATGTTGACCACAGTGAAGCATATTATTACTACAGAAGAGCATGAGGCCCCCACTTTCAGGCTGTGTGAGTCTCATTTCCTCTCCTCTTGATAAAGACGTGGGGCCTCCTAAGCCCGGCTTCTCTCGTAGGTCCCCTGTTTCAATAAATGTAGCACACTCCTCCAACCAAACTCAACACCCAGCAACCCTCCAACCAAACTCAACACCCAGCAACCCTCCAACCAAACTCAACACCCAGCAACCCTCCAACCAAACTCAACACCCGGCAACCCTCCAACCAAACTCAACACCCGGCAACCCTCCAACCAAACTCAACACCCAGCAACCCTCCAACCAAACTCAACACCCGGCAACCCTCCAACCAAACTCAACACCCAGCAACCTCCAACCAAACTCAACATCCAGCAACCCTCCAACCAAACTCAACACCCAGCAACCCTCCAACCAAACTCAACACCCGGCAACCCTCCAACCAAACTCAACACCCAGCAACCTCCAACCAAACTCAACATCCAGCAACCCTCCAACCAAACTCAACACCCAGCAACCCTCCAACCAAACTCAACACCCGGCAACCCTCCAACCAAACTCAACACCCAGCAACCCTCCAACCAAACTCAACACCCGGCAACCCTCCAACCAAACTCAACACCCAGCAACCCTCCAACTGAACTCAACACCCAGCAAACCTCCAACCAAACAACACCCAGCAACCCTCCAACCAAACTCAACACCCAGCAACCTCCAACCAAACTCAACACCCAGCAACCCTCCAACCAAACTCAACACCCGGCAACCTCCAACCAAACTCAACACCCAGCAACCTCCAACCAAACTCAACATCCAGCAACCCTCCAACCAAACTCAACACCCGGCAACCCTCCAACCAAACTCAACACCCAGCAACCCTCCAACCGAACTCAACACCCAGCAACCCTCCAACCAAACTCAACACCCAGCAACCTCCAACCAAACTCAACACCCAGCAACCTCCAACCAAACTCAACACCCGGCAACCCTCCAACCAAACTCAACACCCAGCAACCACCATGGTATGCTCTCTCTCTCTCCTGCCGTCTCAGCTGGGTACCAAACCTATAGACATTATCCCATATCAACTCCCACCTGGGCCTCTGCAGGCGCTTCCCCAACAGGCCTCTCGGACTCTACCCTTGGCTCCCTCCCCACCATTCATTCTCCAAACCACAGCCAGGAGGGTCTTTGAAAATACAAACCTGTTTGTCTCTCCTCTGCTCAGTACCACTTAGTGGCTTCCAGTGGTGGTTGGAATCAAATGCTATAAACCCTACACATGCCTGCAAGATCTGTCTCCACCTCCAACCCCTTGCTTGCCACCACTCCCTCCATCACAACCCTCCAGCCACACCGTTGCTCTCTCTTGCCTCAGGACATTTGCACTTGCTGTTTCCTTTTCCTGGAGCTCTCTTCTCCTTGCACTGCACCCGGCGGGCTCATTCCCAACCCATAGGTATCTGCTGTCATCAACCCTCATACTCTGTGATCATGCATGGCACATGCCATAAATGTGTAATATTTGATGTCGATATCCCTTTTGGGATGTAAGCCCCACAGGGGTAGGACATCTGTCCATGTGGCTCATCACTGCACACCCAACACCCAGCACAGTGCCTGGCACGCAGCACGCAGTCCACAGATATTTGTCATGTTCGTTAATGGGATGAAATGAGCAATTCCTCAGGGAATTCAGCCCATGGCTTCCCTACCGTCCACCCGCCCCTCTGAGCCCCGGTGGCCAGCCTAACAGGACTGTCCCCCTTCATTGCTTTGTCCCAGGAGCGGCTCGTGCTGTCCGTGCTGCCCCGCTTTGTCGTCCTGGAGATGATCAACGACATGACCAACGTGGAAGATGAGCACCTGCAGCACCAGTTCCACCGGATCTACATCCATCGCTACGAGAACGTCAGGTGAGAGGGGCGCTGCCCCACCCGTGCTCCCTGCGCGCCCTGCGCTGCGCTGCTCTCATCTCGCTGCCGAGACTTCCCTCTGCCTGGGTGTCAGTGCCGTTTTTCACTGGTTGATTAATTCATTAACTAGTCATTGCCGACCAGAGAGCTCTACATTTCCAAACAGAGGCTCGAGAAGAATGTCAGGGAAACGCAGTCACATGGGCGTGCTGACGTACTGCCTGGCTCCCCTGCCGGGGCCTGCCCGCCTCCACAGTCTGAATGGGGAAGTCAAAGCCCTTCCACTGGGGTTGGCAAACTAACCCAGAGAGATCTGGGAACCTCAGGGTGATCAGTAGGGCGCCTCCTTATATTCCTCATACCAGTAAGTGCCTTTAAAACAATACGAAAACAGACTACAGTTTTTTTTTTCTTCTTGAAAAGGTATTTTTGGCCAACCACGCATCCACCATCCATCCATCCACTCACTCATCCACCCATCCATCCATCCACTCACTCATCCACCCATCCATCCATCCATCTATCCACCCATCCATCAATCCACACACCCATCCATGCACTTATCCATCCACCCACCCATCAATCCACCCACCCATCCATGTACTCACCCACCCATCCATCAATCCATCCACCCATCCATGTACTCACCCACCCACCCATCAATCCACCCACCCATCCATGTACTCACCCACCCATCCATGCACTTATCCATCCACCCACCCATCAATCCACCCACCCATCCATGTACTCACCCACCCATCCATCAATCCATCCACCCATCCCTCAGTGCCCTCTCTGAGCCCAGTACTGCCCTGAACAACGCGCTGTGCACTGAAAACCAGAGGGTGGACTCCTTACTGAGGCAGAGCAGCTTTAGAATCCCAATTCCACCTCCCTTGTGCATGAGCTCGGGGAGTTACAGACATGAATCTCAGATCTTTTTCCATAAAATGGGCAGTTTCTATATATCTTGCAGGGAGTCAAGGTCTATAGAAAGCATAGGACAGGGATGAAGATATAGTAGAGCACTGGGCATATTGTACATTGTTTTAGACGTGGTTTCCAGTGGCCACCAAAAAGAACCCAACCTTGACTGATTTAAAAGAAGTTCGTGAATGGCTACATGGCGGCTCCAGAGGAATTGGGAGGGACAGAAGGGTGGTCTCAGGAACAATCTGGAATAAAGAAGCAGAGCGGAGCACAAGGCCAGTGAGCACCCGCTTCCACTGTTTCCGAAGAGCTCATTCCCTGGCCTCGCCCAGCGGTCACCTCTGCAGTGCCTCAGCGCCCCAGGATCTGGATACGGCTGCCTTTGCCCTGCCCCCACTCCTTAACCTCCCCCACCCACCCCAACCCCACCCACCCCGCCTCTTTGCAGCTCAAGGTAAAGCCTGGGGCTGGTGTGGCCCACTGGCAGAGCCCCGTCACTGGCAAGAAGAGACTGGGAAACAAACAGCTGGCATGTCCAGCGTGGACAGCAGCAGCATTGCCTTCCCACCCAACACCACAGGGCGGGATTCCCCAGGCGGAGGGGGAAGTTCACACTTGGCTCTGAAAACGCCAGTCTTCCTTCTCAGTCCCCGCCGCTTCCCACCTCTGTAGGGGAGGAGGAAGAACACTGTCCCCGCACCAGCACGTCCGGCCGCCCTGCACTCATTTCGAAGCAAGGCCAGCAGAGGGCGCGGTCCTAACAGCTCCCTGTAGCGGCAGAGCCTGTAGAGGCGGTCCTCTGGGTCGCATTCAGGAGTGGAGCGACCCTGCCTCTGACCCCTGAGCCTGCAAAGGGCCCCTCGTCACTCAGCAGCTTTGGTGAGAGGCACACACCCCCCAGATCTGGGAGTCCGTCCCAGGGATCACGGGACTCATCATTGCCAATTCTACAGCGACAGGTTCCGGGCAGTACCTATCATTGAGATACAGTGCGGGCTCTATTGTTACAGTGAGCGAAGGTGCCAAGGGAGCCTGAGGCGAGGAAGCCCTGTGTGGGCGGGGGGGGGGGGCGGCGGGGGGGCGGTGAGAGGTGGGGGGTGCAGGTGGGTAGAGATCCCTTTCAAAAGGGATGGTTCTTATTTGCCTCAGTTAAAACTGAGTCAGCCAAGGGAAGCGGACAGGAAACCAGGCAGAGGGGGCAGCACAAGACGGGGGCCTACAGATATGCCTGGACCTGGATATAAAAGATGCGCATTATCTGTTAACGTAAAGACGCTGCGGAGAGGGAGCGTCTCTGAAATCATTTCCAAATCTGTCCTTCTCTCCATGGCCACCGCCCGGTTCATTGCCTCCCGACAGTAGGGTGTACAGGAGGCACCACGCCATGCCTGGGGACATCCGTGGGCCCAGGGGACGGGGAGCCTGTGGACCAGGCTCTCATCCGGAACACTGTCTGGATATAAAAGATGCGCATTATCTGTTAACGAAAAAGAGGGAAAACGTCACTATAGGACACATTATGAGAGTGCCTGTCACCATGGAGAGAAAGATGGGGGGAAACTAACCTTAATTAAGAAAAAAAAATGGAGAAAATACACAAGCCGGCTCACCCACACCCACAGACCGGGGACCCTCAAGTGCAAGAAACGGCACCTCTGGCCTTCTCTCTGCACTAATCAATTCCAGTGCGTCCTTCTGTCCAGAATAACGGAAGCTATTTCCGCCCCCTCCATCCACCCATTTATTTCAAACCACTGAACTGAGGTCTGATGCTCCGAGACCCTTTCCTGGGAGTTCACAACACACTCAATCAAAACTGAGTTCACTGCCCACATCTCTCGTAGCAAAGGAGCCCTTTGTAAGGGGAGGAGAGTCTAGAGACCCCACTGCCGCCCAGGGCCCTCCCAGCCCTTCCCTGAGGCAGCTCCCACGGGTTCTGGGGAGATGAACTCACCCCGGGGCGGCGGGCCTCTGCAGCCCACGGCCAGGCTGCGGGTGCTAAATTAAGACCAGAGATGGAAGAGGCAGAGGAGGGCCGTCCTTGGCCTGTGTCTGAGAACAAAGTCGGACCGGCTGCTCCGCCCGTTCCCCAGCCCCCGGCGCACACCCGCTGCGGAGAGGGAGCGTCTCTGAAATCATTTCCAAATCTGTCCCTCTCTCCATGGCCACCGCCCGGTTCATTGCCTCCCGACAGTAGGGTGTACAGGAGGCACCACGCCACGCCTGGGGACATCCGTGGGCCCCGGGGACGGGGAGCCTGCGGACCAGGCTCTCATCCGGAACACTGTCTGTGAGCCACGGCCCCTACAAGACACTGGCTGCCTCCTTTCGTCTCTCTGGGTTTACTTCCCAATCCAAAGCATGAGCTGTCTGAAAGGGTCCCAGCATTTCGACTCAGGCTGATTTCGTCTGTACACAGCTGAGATGTCTGAGAGACCCCGGGCATGGGGCTTTGTACTGGAAGCTTTTTTGGCTTCCAGCCTCATCTGCCCAATTCCATTCCTCTTTCCTGTCTCTCCCCCCCCCCCCACCCCCGCCCATACATGTAAGACACTTCTCATATTAGTTAGGCCCTGCTGTCCGCTGTAACACAGAACCTCCCAGTTTTGATCATTGAAACTCCATAGACTCTAGTCGCTCAGCTGTCCACTGCTAATATTCCTGGTGGGTGGGTGATTCAGGCACAGAGGCCCCCCATTTTATAGCTGTGCCATCCCCTGGCATTCAGCTCTCGGAGGGGAAAGAGCAGAAGAGGCCCACCTTGGCTGATAAATGACAAGGATCACTTCTGCTCGATGCCACTGATGAGCCCTGATGGCATGGCTCCACCCAGCTACAAGATGGCACAGAGTCCCTGGCTGGGCCGTCTTTGCTAGGGCAGGGAGGCGTGGATTTGGGGGACAGTAGCTTCTCTGCCAGGCCTCTCTCCCCGCTTTCCTCCAGCCCAGCCCATGCCACGTGGTTTGCACATCCTCAGTCCACCCACTTTGGGCTGTTTATTTCCCGCCAGGCCTGCCAGCGTGCGCATGCGTGGCCACGTTCACCCTGCAGACTCGAGTTTCATGGACAAGCGAAATGGAATTGAATGAGCCCAGAAAACCAGTTGCCTCTCGAGGCCTGCCTGTGTGGCAATCTATTAAACCCCCGCTGGTCCCCAAAACTTCCCACAGCTGCTATGTATCCTCTCCTTATTGAGGACCGTGGCGTGATTCATAGGTTGTCTTCTGACAGTAGGCCTGCCGAGTAGCTTTCATCTTTGCATTATTGTCAAGAAAGTGGAAGCTCCGAGGGATGAGATGCGTTTCCCTGGAACACACCGCTAGGAAGACGAATCTACACAGTGTTCCTAATGATTCTCGTGGCTTCTGCTAAAGCCTCCTTGAAGACTCTATTTGCAGAGCGACTGTTAGGTAACATCGCTTATTTTTAGCCAAATAAACAACTTATATAACCAAATTAGAGTTGGAAATTAATACGGTCCCGTCAGTATATTCCAAATGCGTATCTTGGAAGGTTACAAATTTATTCTTAGAAACAAAAGGCCCCGCCTTGAGCCCAGCACGTGGGGGCAGCAGAATGAGCAAGGCAGTGAGAGCCAGGGCCCGGCTTCAGCTTCTGGTCTTCCCTTCAACTCACTCACTCTTAGTGCACGCGTGACTCAAGCCCGCGCTTCTCGGACTTGACTGCGCACAAGAGTCACCTGAGGCTCTTGTTACGTCAGATGTGACCCAGCGGGTCTGGGTGGGGCCTGACAGTCTGCATGTCTGACCAGAGCCCAGGAGAGGCCGGTGGGGGCTGTGACCACACTCTGAGGAAGGAGGTCCTGACTCTGCTCATGTCTGTTGATGCAACTCAGAAAACAGGTCATGAGTCTTAACATATGATGGACTCTTGAAGGACAAGCCGGATTTTAATAAGTAGCAACAGGAAAGAAAGCTATGCCTGGGAGCAGGTGCGCTGCACAGACGCAGGTGGATAGAGCATGGTGTTGTCAGAAGACCAAGAGGGATTTGATGATATTGGAACACTGAGCACATGTGAACACGTTTATGACTCTGTTCTCAGGGGATCCATTTCTTCTTTCAATAGGCTGCTGCATGGCCCGGCCGGCGTGGCTCAGAGGTTGAGCGTCGACCTATGAACCAGGAGCTCATGGTTCAATTCCCAGTCAGGGCACGTGCCCGGGTTGCGGGCTCGATCCCCAGTGTGAGGCATGCAGGAGGCAGCTAGATCCATGATTCTCTCTCATCATTAATGTTTCTCTCTCTCTCTCTCTCCCTCTCTCTTCCTCTCTGAAATCAATAAAAATACTAAAAAATAAAATTAAATTAAATTAAAAATAGGCTGCATGCTCCACAAGGGCTGTGACGGTACTTCCTGCTCACCACTGTATCTCCAGTGCCTGGCACACAGTAGTCATTCAGTTAACCAGCTGCTAAATGAATGAATAAGTGAATGAACCACTTTTGCCATAGATCAGAGGTGGGGAACCTTTTTCCTGCCAACGGCCATTTGGATATTGATAACATTATTCCCAGGCCATATAAAATTATCAACTTAAAAATTAGCCTGCTATATCTGGTCAAACGTGTAATTAACTAACTCCTAATGCCTCGGCAGGGCCAGACCACGTGGTTTCTCAGGCCTTATCTGGCCCGCGGGCTGGACGTTCCCACCCTGCCATAGACAGATGGATAGTGACAGTTTTGGATGGGTGGACCTATAAAGTGAGTGGTTGGACTACATGATCTACAGGCCCTTGCACTTCCCACCTTCAAAGCCACTGTAGTGATAAAAAGTACAGATTCCAGAGCCAGGCCTCCTGGTTCACTCCCAGCTTTCCGTGTCTGTGGGCAAGTACTCAGGCCTCAGTTTTCTTATCTATAAAATGGAGGTGATCATAATAGGCCCTGCTGCGTAGACTGTTATGAGGAATGAATGAGTTAATACAGTAGAAATCTTAGATCAGATTCCAGTTCACAGTTATTGCCAGTGTTGCTGCTACTACTGTTTCAGGCTTGTGTCCACAGTTAGGAATGCTTTTAGCAGCAAATCCTATCTAATAAAAGAGTACTATGCAGATTGATCATCACTGCAACACACAATATAGCTGCCCTCATGTGGTCAAAGATCCTGCCCCCATGTGGACACAAGATGGCCACCACAAGATGGCCAGCAGAAGAGGGCAGTTGGGAGGCACCCGGCCTGCAAGGGAGGGCAGTTGAGAGGGACCAGGCTTGCAAGGGAGGGCAGTTGGAGGTGATCAACCCTGCAGGAGAGGGCAGTTAGGGGTAACCAGGCTGGCAGAGGAGGGAAGTTGGGGGCAAATAGGCTGGCAGCAGAGTGGTTAGGGGGTGATCAGGCTGGCAGGCAGAAGTGGTTAGGGGCAATCAGGAAGGCAGGTAGGCAAGCAGTTGGGAGCCAGAAGTCCTGGATTGTGAGACGGATGTCCAACTGCCCGTTTAGGCCCGATCCCAAGGATCGGGCCTAAACAGGCAGTTGGACATCCCTTGAGGGGTCCCAGATTGGAGAGGGTACAGGCTGGGCTGAGGGACAACCCCCCTCCGTGCACGAATTTCGTGCACCGGGCCTCTAGTAACAAATAATCCAGGTAATGGTCATAGTCTTTGCTACCTCTGATACCTGTCTCTTCTCTCCTCTCCTCCTTCTCTTTTCCCCTCCTCCTTCTCCTCCTCCTCCTTCATCCCCCTCCTCCTCCTCCTCTTCCTCCTCCTCCTTCTCATTCAGCCTCCACCCCAACTTCTTCTTCTTTCTTTTCTCTCCCTCTCCCTCTCCCTCTCCCTCCCTCCCTCCCATTCCATTAAGCTGACAATCCCAGCTCTGCAACATGCTCCAATAGAATGTTGGACAAGCCTCCTTGCCCATCTGAGCCTGTTTGCTCATCTTCACAAAGGAGACAATAATGCTTCCCCACCCCCCACCCCCGACCCCGGGTAACTGGGTCAATGAACAAAGACCATGTGTTGCATTTAGAAGGCTTTCGAGGACTGCCCCTTCCCTGATTTCCCTTTTCCCTTGTGCAAAACCAGATGCATAGACTAAAATCTCACCTCAGTGAAAGCCTTAGTCCTGGAAAGTTTTAGGTATTAATTATTCAGCCTGAGGCTGCCCAGGTTTGCACCTAGTCCCATAATTTTTTTCAAAATAGCCTACCTCTATTTGTCCGCAATTCGGGGTTTATTGAGTACATGCCATTGGGCTGGAGAAAATGAGGTTCTGCGTTCTTTTTCTCCCCGTGTCGATTTTGCTCTGTGTCCATTTGCTCTGCGTTGCTGCTCATTGTGAAAATATAGAAATAATTCATAAAGCTTCGTTTGGCTTCGCCCCACACACTGATCTGTTCCTGGTGACCAATGTCCTTCTGGAGAGTGTTTGCCTTGCCCACACTGCAGGGCTTTGCACGGGAAGAAGGGCTTTCCGTTGCCCCCTCATCCCTCCTGAACTCCTGGGTGCACTGTCTCAGCTGGGATGTCTGTGAATACGGAGACATGCTCCCGACTCCCATGGCAGGGAGAGCGAACCTCCCAGACCACGGCTGATTTCTCTGCTGATGTCGATGTGTGTCCCGGATGATTTAAAATATTAATGCGCTTTCTCCCCACCCCACCCCTTCCCTGTTGTCTAGTATTCTTTTTGCAGATGTTAAAGGATTTACCAACCTCTCCACGACCTTGTCCGCTCAGGAGCTGGTCAGGATGCTCAACGAGCTCTTTGCCCGATTCGATCGCCTGGCCCACGTGAGTTGAATTTAATTCCCTGCTCGTGTCTGGCGGGAGTGAGGACTGCATGTGAATTAGGGGAGGACTCAGCCTTCACCGCCAAATGTCATTACTGTTCTGCATCCTGCCCCCAGGCATGGCCCCCTGATCCTCACACATTCTGGGGATCAGTGTTAGTTACTCACAGGTCTTGGATGGGGGATTTGACAGATCAATCTTCCCAGTGGAGAGACAGCTGGTTGAGTGACAATTAAACCAAGTCCTTTTGATCCGCTTCCACTCCAGCATCATGTCCCCCGGAGTGGCCAGGTGCCACCCCGCCGCAGCCCTGGTTTGTGCAGAGGTGGCCGCCTGCCGTTTCCCAGCCGACCCGGCCATCGGGACTGAATTCGCCTGTTCTCAAGAAACAGTAGTCCACTGGGCCCCACTGTGCTTGACCTTACTTAAGAGCTTTGCTGTGTTAGCCAACGAGACACCACCTTTATTTTCAGTTAGCTGATCAGAGCTCAAATAGCAAACAGGTTAAAAGAGATGACCATTTGCCATCGAAACACAGATTCCTGGTCCTAAAGCCACTTGAGTTAAGGAGGGTGAGTTACTTCATCCTTCTTTGTAAATGGTGTGCATCACAGCCAACCTCACAGGCTGGTGGGAGTTCCATGAAACCACATCAAGAGGGAGTGCATTCTCGGGGCGCTGAAAATGTCCTGTTTTGGCTGCCTCGCCCCAACAGAGAGCCGTTCATACTGGAATCTGAGCACCGCTAGGGGTTGTGCGTGGGGCTCTGCGCTGGGCGTGTGGGAATGGCTAAAGCACACGCCTTCCCTTCCCAGAGTTAAGCCCAGCTGGGGCTACATAAAGAGGCAAGCAATGCACAACGTGGTGTGTGCAAAGGTACCTCTGGGTGACCCGGGACTGCAGAGGCAACACAGAACCCATGGGTCAGAGATTTCCAGGAGAAAGTGGCACTCAGGCTGAGTCTTAAAAATGAGAGAACAACGTAAGAGAACACTGTCCAGCAATGAAAAGGAACAAGCCTCCAGTACATGCCAGAACATCACTGAGTCTCGAATGCGATATGACAGGCGAAAGAAGCCAACCCGATATACAGATGACGCACCCCTGAAATCTATATAATTTTATTAATGATATCACCCCAATAAATTCAATAAAAAATAAAATAAAGTTTAAAAAAAAGAAGCCAGACACAAAAAGCTAAACATCTTATGATTCCTCACATAAGCCACTCTAGGAAAGTCAAAATTACAGGGACAGAGAAGAGCTGAGTGGTTGCCAAGTGGAGGGTGTGGACTGACTGCAGGGAAGCATGGGGGGGTGTGATTTGGGGGTGATGTGGGTGCTCTATATGTGAGTAGGGCTCTTCACATTTAGCGAAAGGGTGAATGTTACTGTATTTAAATTATATCTATTAGCGAGGTGAAGAAGATAGGGGCTGTCAGCCGGGAGAATGAAAATAAAGATGCTAGCTACTCAGAAACCAGAAGAGATTCAGCAATGCCGGAGGGAGAGGGGTGAGGTGCGCTACACAGACAGGCAGGGACCCACCAAAAACCCGCAGAGGAGCCTGCAGCTCCCGGGCAATGTTAACGAGGGCACTAACTGGGCGCACAGGAGGTGGAGACTGAGGTCTCTCCTAATACAAGAGCTGGGTTTACCTGAAGGGCTGGGACCTGGGAGGTGGGGGAGAATATATACCATCTTTTGATTGTTGCATCAATGGGGGCTGGTGTGTTACACATAAATCATTGAGATATTCATACTATGGTCGTGGGAGGTGGGGGAGAATATATACCATCTTTTGATTGTTGCATCAATGGGGGCTGGTGTGTTACACATAAATCATTCTACTTCATACTATGGTCGTGAATATCTCTGCTCAGAGACGCTAAGATGGACAGAAATGACCCTCCCACGAGGACAGACAACTGTGACCAAGGTTAATTTTTAGTGTCACAATAGACCCCGCTGACTCAGGGAAAGGGTTGCGCAGTAACAGTTAATGCAAGCTGTTCAACCAACATTTATTGACAACGTACCACGTGCCAGGGAACGTGCAGGACTCCGGGCAGGCAACACCAGTCCCTGCCCTCAGGGAGCTCCGAGTCTGGTAAGGGAGATGGACCAGCCCGTGATGACTGCAGGCCAGTGCGGTGCGAGCAGTGACAGGCACAGGGTGGTGGGCGAAGGGAAGCCCAGCCAGATGCTGGGCGGGCTGGGGTGATGGCGGTGGCGATCCAGCAGCACCCGGAGAAGAGGGCCTGTGCACACTGGGGCTTGAGAAAGAGGAAGAGCTTTGCTGGCATCAGATGAGAGGAGGAGGCGCCTTCTAGGCTGAGCCATGGGGCAAAGGCAGGGGCGTGTGAAAATGCAACGCTGTGCTACTGGCCTGGGAGCTGTAAGGAGCTCCAGATTGTTAGAGCGTGAAGGGCAAGGGCGATGCAGTGAGAGGTGAGCCTGAGGGCATGGTGTGACATTTGAGGGAGCGTGGAGTTTGTCTTGGTGCCAGGACAACTGTCCACACGGTGGGGGAAGGGGAGCAAATGAAGGTACATGGCCCAATGATCCCCACTGGGCACAAGATTCTGTAGTCCACCTTTTGGGGTATTACTCTTATTGAAAGGTTTTTTTTAAAAAAAAACACATATCAAATTAAGCACAGATAGATGATGGAGTAAAATTATTATTAATTTTGATAAGATTATTAAATATTCATAAAATGCCCTTTTTAATGCATTGTGCTGAGTGTTTTCCCTGGCTTACCTAACTTAGTTCTCACAGCAAGCCTACAAGGCAGTGTCTTTATTATTCCCATTTTAAAGGAACAAGTGACTGAGCCGCAAAGAAGTAAAATAATGTGCCCAAAAGCACCGGTAGGTGATGCATCTGGGACCCAGACCAAGGCCAGGTGCTTCCATAGTAATACCTATATTCTTCATTACTAATGTGGATGGGGAGGGGCAGATAGGAACTACTTTATTTTGCAAAAGGATCAGGCATTTTAGGGGGTGGAACAGGAGACCTCAGAGATGGGTTGCTGCCTCTGCAGGGTGGCTTGAAGAGTGAGGCCGGACTTGAACATTCCTTGTGCAAATCCCATCTCTGCATCTCATTTCCTATCAAAGGTGTGAGGAAGGACAAGTGGAACAACACTGTGACATGCTCCTTCACACACGGGCTGCTCCAAATAAGGACTCGGTGCCCATTAGCGCTCATCAACGCCTAGTCTACCCGCCCCGGGTGCATCAGTACCTGCTGCCCTAGGACCGTGGACGGCAAACTGCGGCTCGCGAGCCACATGCGGCTCTTTGGCCTCTTGAGTGTGGCTCTTCCACAAAAGACCACGGCCTGGGCGAGTCTGTTTTGAAGAAGTGGCGTTAGAAGAAGTTTAAGTTTAAAAAATGTGGCTCTCAAAAGAAATTTCAATCGTTGTACTGTTGGTATTTGGTTCTGTTGACTAATGAGTTTGCCGACCACGGCCCTAGGAGACCTCGGGAGAAAAGTTAAAGTGTCTCTGCCAGGGAAAACAAGTCTACTCAGGAAGGAGAAGCCCCGCTGTAAATGCTTTACCCCACGACCTGCCCCTTGAGCATCTTTTAGCACCAAATCCCATGCCTTTGTAATGCCCTTTCTCTCCTGGCCATGAGTCTTTGCTTTAGATTTCCCTTATGTTGCACATCAGAGAGAACCCATCTCCCATGCAAATGGCACACACTGGACCTGTTTACTCACTGCATTATTAAGATGCAGGGGAAACCTCAAAACCTCCTGTTAGAAATCCTCTCAGTGTGATCGAGTTCCTCAGTTTCCCCGTGGTTAGGGCTGCTCAGAACCGAGCACTGTGACCCTTGACCCTTTGGCAAACTCCCATTTTAGGGGGTTTGGTCTCTGTCACTTTTGATTTTCGATCTTTTTGTAAAATAAAGTAGTTCCTACCTGCCCCTCCCCATCCAAATTAGGAATGAAGAATATGTATATCATTAGGAAGTCTTTAAAATTGTAAAGCAAAAAACATATTTATTTGTTAACATGATTGACCTTAATACAGTTTAAGCCTTTCTTAAAATGACTGACAAAACTGGAAGAACCTAAACTGCTATTATTAAAGAACAAATCGAACCCAATGGAAAGCTAATCAACAGATTAAAATCAAGGAGAGAGCTGTTTCTGTACTGACATCGAAAGCATTTCAAGATATTTGTTGCATGAAAAAAAGCATGTCTCAGATCTATAGACACGGATTGATAAATCTATGGCTAAGAGCATGAAAACTAGTCATACATGATCATGGAACTGTATCTGTGAAAACACAGCAGCCTCAGAGGAGCGGAAGGAAACCAGGTTCCCAGGTGTGGTGGGCCTGAGGGCTAGGGCTGCGCAAGGGACTTACCACAACCTCATTGTTACCGGGACAATCTAGTCATCTGTTATTTCTGTAATCACAACGAGATAACGTCATGTTCTCTAACACAACTATTTTAAGTGCATTAACTGCACCAGTGTTTTTGTTCCGAGAATCTTCTCTTTTTATTTTTTATTGATTTTTTTTCTCTGATTACAAAAAGCAATGCTGTTCCTTATATAAAATTCAAACACCAAAGATATAGACAACATAGGAAGTAGACATCCCTGTCGTCCGACCCCTGCCCAACCATAGAACCATCTTTGATAGTTGGGTGTGTAGATCTCCTAAGTTTTATCTACACAAATGGTTTCATACATCCTCTGGGTTTCCCAAGATTTTTATCATATCAAAGCCATCGAGGTGGGAGGAAAAGGATCAGATTAAGACCAACTCAATAAAATCTGCAAGAAGACCCTCACCCGACTTTATTTTTCCTCTTCAATATCAAAGCAACCTGGAACTTAATCGGGACTTTACAAAGCCATTTCGGATAAAAGGAAGTTGCTTGGCTAATACTGTCAAGTCACCTGACAGCTCATAGGAATTGATCAGAAAAATGTGTCTGCAAATTGACAGATAAGAAGACAGGCCTTCCACGCATTACACGCATGAAAGAGTGAGTGCGGCTGTGGAAGGCTGACTTGAGCATGTTGGTCTCCCCGGGGGGTCCCGGAACCAATGCCCTGCAGTTACCAAGGAATGGCTGTAGGGAGTTAGGTTTGGGTGAGTCAAAAGTTTATGTGGATTTTTGACTGTGTGTCCCTAAATCCCACATTGTTCAGGAATCAAGACACACACACACACACACACACACACACACACACACAAATATAGCAATAGAGTGAGTTTTTATAATGTTAATTTAATTTAGGCAAAGAATTTTCATTTATTCTAGGAATATCTTTTTTTTTTTAATAAAGCAATGGCGTAGTCGATGGTGGTTGAGTTGTCATTTTGGTTTGTTGATGGATTTTTCATATTTCCTTGGCAAATACAAAATTGAGCCCTCTAGCCATCCGTCTGGCCCTCTGGTTTTTTAGTAACTGTCCCATGGACTCCATTAATCTGGAAACTGCCAGGCCTAGTGGGCGAAGGGCTCCATCCTGGCCCGGAAGCTGTCGGGGTCTCAGAGGAAGCAGAGGAAGGGCCTGGGTGCCCCTGACTGGCCAGAACTCTTCGGTGGCTCTTTTGCAAAATTAGCAGCACGGAAGCAGCCCACAGCCAGGAACCACAGGCTCCTAAGAATAACCGTGGAAGGCTGTGCGTGCCCTCGGAGTTCTGAATGTGGCATCTGTGCCTATTTGGGAGGGTTGGCAAGACCCTGGAGATCGGATCCAGACTGGAAGCACCAGAGCCGGTTCCGAGTCTCTTCTCCTTGTCTGACGCTTGCTTTTCACTGGGAGAGGGCTGAGTACGCCCTACATATCCTTTTATCCATGCTTTTAAGTGCATTCATTTGTTACCGAAACGTAACGGCCTAACTCCTGATGAGATTAGGAGGCCAGCACAGTGCTTTACAGCCCGGCTATACAAGGGCCTCCATGGCGCTGCTGGCACCTCAGCTCCCCTTTCTCTGCAACTCCCCTCCCCCTGCCCTTGGGCCCCACCGCATAAGGAGGGCCTCTTACCCACAAAGCATAGACCCATGCTCCTGGGGCTTCAGGTCTAGAAGGTATCTCAGGGTCATTCAGTTTCACCCATCTACCCAAGGAAACCAAAAGGGAGTCATCTGCCCTATGTCACAGGTAAGAGAGGTGAAGGACTGGCACAGGGGTCCAAGTCCTCATCAGAGACAGGCCACATTAATTCAGTGCCCCCTCCGCTGGGCCCTGCACTCAGTCTTTCCATGTTAATCCTCACAGGTATGATGCGACAGGTCCTATTCTTGTTCCCACTTTACAGATGAGGCAACTGAGGCTCAGAGGTTAAGCAATTTAACTAAAGACACGGGAAAGACGTAGGCTGTCTGGGCTCTTAACCCCGAGCAGTGTGACTCCTCGGCCAATGCTCTCAGCCCCTATGCCACAACATTCAGTCAGTTCCTGCTCAGTACTGAAGTTTGCACCTTTTCTTTGGGGCTTGTTATGTTTTGAAGCTTTGTAAGAATCATGTGTTCAAGACGTGAAGCCACCAAACAACTGTGTCCTGCTTCTAAGACACAGTTAGCCCCAGTTCTTAAGGTGCCAGTAACCTACATGGGAAGAGACTCAACATAGACTTGACAGAGTGGGGATCTCTAAATGATTTATGATTGTAAGTGCTGGTGGTTGAGCTGAAGACTGCTAAAGCCCGTTAATTCAGAGGCTCGGCGAGAGAAGAAAGACAGCACTGGGGGTAGGATTCCTAGGGGAACACAGAACACGCAGGTTGAATGCCCGCTCTTCACCAGGCCTGTCCACGTGAGGGTGTTCAGATCAGAAAGCTAATGCCTGACAGCCCTGAAATACGGTGCTGAATCTGTCAAGGTCAATATCCAGGGTCTTCCCATGTCTCCACTCTACCTCTGAGCCTTCAAACCTCTACTTAGGGTAACGCCTCATTCCCTAGGAAGATAGCGGAGGTACAATGCAAAGGTGGGTCCCTGGCCCAGGGTGCAGACCACCTGACCTTGCTTCCCTCCTTCCAAGCCGCTCTGGAGCACTGACCCACCTGCTGACTGAGTCCTTTCCTCTCCATCTGTTCCTTCCAGGAGCATCACTGTCTTCGCATCAAGATCCTGGGGGACTGCTACTACTGCGTCTCCGGACTTCCTGAGCCCCGCCAGGACCACGCCCACTGCTGCGTGGAAATGGGCCTCAGCATGATCAAAACCATCAGGTAATTCAGGATCTCCCCCATAATGCCAGGCCTTCGAGGCGCATGACAGGAGAGACAAACACTCCATCTATCCTTGGCGGTAGATTGCATGCATGTTGAAAGGTGACGCCCTGATTTGTTTCGTGAACACTGCGTACCCATTGCTTCTCCCAGATGAACCTAGTAGTTTCAGGATGTTCGATTTATACCTCACTTTCCATTGTCTGTGCAACAAATTTGCATTACCAACGTCCTCGTGGGGATACAGCAAGGAACAAGATGAGCGGAACGCTCGTCTTCAGGGAGGTTACGGAGCCGTGGGAGGGACGAGCACAGAGGCAATTTCAAGATGGAACAATAAGCTCTGTGACGAAGCAAATCCAGGATGCTTGTGGGGATTAAAGAAGGAACAGCTCATTTCAATCCTGGGCGCTGGAGAAGGCTCTGCAGAGCAGAATGTCTGAGCTGTTTCCTGAAAAGTGAGTAGACATTGGCCAGATCCTGAGGGTGCATGACAGCCTGGAAGACAGAACTGACAGGTGCAGAGATCAGGACCTGGAACCTGGGAGGAACGGGTAGCGGCAGGTGCACTGCAGGCGGGAGCAGCAAGGGGCCGCAAGGCCTTCAGGGCCATTGAGGGGCTGGACCTCATCCTATGGCCAATAGGAAATCATTTAAGGGCCATCCCGGGGTGGGCCTCATGGGTGTGCAACGGCAGAACTCCCCAGAGTTTGTTTTTAACTTTTTTCATTTTAGTTTTTCTTTAGTATTCAGGTATAACTGACAAATAAAATTACACATATTCGAAGGGCACAATGTGATGATTTGATACACGCATAACACTGTGAAATGACTATCGCAATCAAGCTAATCAATATCCATTACTTCCCATGGTTATCTTTCCCTCTTCCTTTTTAAAAGAGATCTACTCATCTCCTCTCTTAGCAAATTACCAGTATACACTGAAGTATGATTAAGTATAATCACCCTGCCATACATCCAATCCCCAGAACTTATTTTTATCTTATAACTAAAAGTTTGTACCTTTGACCAACGTCTCCTCCCTTCCTCACCTTCGTGCCCAGAAACCACCTTCCCACTCTGTTCCTATGAGTGCAACCTTTTTTTAAAAAAAATTCACATATCCAGTATTTGTTTTTCTCTATCTGGCTTATTTCACTTAGTACAATGCCTCCCAGGTTCATCCATGTTGACACAGTAACAGGATTCCCTTCTTTTTTAAGGCTGAGTAATATTTCATCATGTATTTATTTTATGACCTTCATTATCTAACCATCCACATCTTCTTTATCTCTTCATGCACAAACTTTCCATAGAACTTCGTATGTTGAGCTTAAGCAATAGGTATGCTGCAGAGATGGCATTGCGGGAGAAATGAACAATGATGATCAGAATTCTTTAAGATAATTAGAGCACTGTCATTTATCTTTCTGAAGAGGATCTTGTCCCTCCTGGCCATTTTCTCTGATCCGCCGTCTCCTTTCTGAAGTTCTGGAGTGGGACAGTGAGAAATGAGATTTGGATAGGTTGAAATGACTCAGGGCTTTCTCTCATTGATACATAATAAAAAGTGCTGCTTTTACTCCTTTGGAATAAGACAATTCAGTGGGATACTTTTCAAGCTGCATGAGTCAGAGTCTATTAATACTCCAACATCTCCTTGACTATACTGTAGGGGACTTGAGGTCCAGCATTAATTCTCCCAGTTAACAATACAGCGGGGTGCAGGGGGAAAAAGCAGGAGCTCTGGGTTTGGGTGAGCCTTGGTTGCAACTGGCTCAGCCTTCTAGAGTTTCCACTCTCTGGTCAGGCCTTGTACTCTCGGGAATGCCTGGCAGACAATATTTGCACACGAATGTGTGTGCAAGAGAATCCCAGTGATGTCGCTCTATCAAATAATTAACCATCTTAACCAACTATTACTTAGAAGGGATGCAATTTTTTATCCAGCCCAAAAGGCACTTATTTCTGCCAGAAAACTCTGCAGAAGACGTAGAGTCTGGAACCATGTGTAGCATTATACTGCACGGGTTGTAATGTAATGTCATTGTCAATAACCCATTTGAGGACTGGTTTCCCCAGACCAGATGGCCACCTGTGTAATTGTCATCACAGATGGATCCCTGTGGAGGTACTGTCTCCACCCTGTCAGGGTCTGTCCTAGTCCCTCTTTCTGGCCTTTCCTCAGAGTTAGCATCCCAACAGCAGTCCAGAATGTAAGAGGCTGGTGCTTTGAACATGAGACGCATCAACATCTTGGCTCTCTGGATCCCCGCAGCTCCGGTAGTTTTTCGCTGAAGGTGACATGATAATTCTTGCCCCAAAGCAAACCAAGTCAAAGGGACCCAGGTCCCTTTTTCACAGATCAGTCTAAATATGTGAGAGAGATTCTCCGTCAATCACAGACAAGTGGGGACAGGGTGCCAACATCAGAATGGCTGGATTTAGCTGCCGTTGATGCTAATTCAAGCACCACAAGTTTCAGAAGTGAGTGAGACTCAAGACAAACAGAAGCACAGATGTGAGGGAGACCACTTCCCTGTCTTTGTCTTTTACTGAGGCGGTGCTACTGTAGTCCTTTGGATGGAGAACCAGTAATTGCTTCTGGTGACATTTAGACCCAAAGGATCATTTAGGCCCAAAGGATCAGCTTAGGAGACCTCACATACATCCCTAATAAATTAGCAAAACCAATACTGAAAGTGGAGAAAAGTCCGCAAATGTCAGAATAGCAAGATAATGAGCCTTAGTCAAGCCTCAGATTGAATTTACTCCATTAAAAAACATTTGATTTTAGAAACATATTAGCTAGATGAATGACAAAAAAAGCAATGGCATGTAACTTTATTTCTAATGAAGCATTTAATGCCGTCTTATGCATGCCTATTCATAAAATTAATTAAAATAGGCTCACATAATAGCTCCATTAAGCAGGGTGGCTCCTCTTCCCATGCCCTGGTCTATTCTGGGGAGGCAGGATGGCTGAGAAGACACCACATTTATGGTGGGCTCCATTATAAGCGATGTCTTTATGAATGAGCTACAGAAGTCTTCCTTGGTGAACTTAATGAAAATTACAGAGCCTGGTCTTTTCAATGCAGCCAGTAGAAGGTCATAGGATGACACCAGAATGCCAAGCAGGAACCGGCTTGTCCCCAGCTGGTAAACTGGAGCAAAGGTCTTAATCCCTGTGGCAGGGTGGCCTCCAAGCAACATCGCAGGACAAGGGATGAAAAACAGGAGTTACTTTGCTTTCCTCACTTACAAGAATGTCCAGGCTCTCTGCATGCCTCCTGGCATCCTTCCTTTTTCTTGCCCTCTTTCTTATTGCTCACCCTTCCTTTTCACTTTTTCTTCTCTCCATCGGCTCTCTTCCATCCATTTCTTCCTCCTCCTCCTCCTCCTCCTCCTCCTCTCCCCTCTTCTTCCTCCTCCTCTTCCTCTTCCTCTTCTTCCTCCTCTTCCTCCTCCTCCTCTCCTCTTCTTCTTCTCTCCCTCTCCTCCTAAAGACCCCTTTCTCACCATTTCTGCAATGCTATTAACTGTAGCATCCATAAGACCACATTCCTCTTAAAAATACAGCAATTACAGCAGTCTTTAGTCTATGGATAATTTAATTTTTTGCAGAAGTATTTATAATGGTGAAGATTGAATATATCCAATAATATTGATTGAATGTTCACCTTGTACGAGGCAGACACTGTACTAAATGATCTTCCTAACTCACCTCACCTAATTCACAACAACCCTGTGAGGAAACTACTCATACTTCCCCCAATTTCCAGAGGAGGAACTGAGGCCCTGACAAGATAAATAACTTCCAATGCACAGCTTGTAAGTAACTCCATAAATGTCCAAAGGCAGGGAAACGGTGAGATTAATTTTGGCATACTACAAAATAGGAAAATGCGTCACCATTAAGCATCATGGTTTACATTAATATTTAACAGCATAAGAAAATGATTGTGTGTTTAAAGAAGTATGCATTGTAGAGTACACACACACACACACACACACACACACACGTCATTTAGGGCAACCTCAGTTTTTTTAAATATCTATTTTTACAGAAGAGAGAAGATCCTAAAACCCTGTGATGGGAAATAGTGGCTGGATCTTTCCTCTCGCTTTCCCTCACTAGGCCCACACTGTTTTTGGACAGGAGTCTACATCAGTCTTCCCATGTTGTGTCCACCCCCAAAACGGGACTAAAGCTGAAGGGAGTACAGGCAGCAACGTGTCCGCAGAGCACTGGGCCTGGGGCCCTTCCTTGCTGACCTTGAGCGGGTGATTTAACCTCTCTCTGTCCAGCTTCCTTAGTTCACCTCCATCGCTAACTCCCTCCAGAAGGGTCAAGGGCAGCTGAGGACCAATCACTCAGTTCTTCCTACATCATAAACTAGTTCAACCTTTTGAAGCAACTTATGTCTAGGACCTGCCCAGTTGGTATGTCAAATGGGTTGGTAGAAGCTATTTCGATGTAACTAGAGCAAATGCAAGCACAGTTTCAGCAAGAAGGATAGATCAAGAAGGATGATCAAATTCATCGTTTTTGGTCTGCTTCAACCTGTGTAATTGTTGTGTAATTATAAGTTGGTATTGCTAACAAAAGTTAGTAGTAACCACTACGTTTACCATGTGTACAAAGCACTTCCCCTGGTTCAAATTGTACCAGGGGAAGTGCTTTATACGCGTGATTTTGTAAACCATGCTAACAACTCTGCAAAGGACTGCTCGCTCCCATCACCCTGAGAAAGCTGGGACTTGGACACTGATAATGCAGCTAGCCCAGCGCCTACAGCTAGTAAGTGGAGAATCCCACCCGCACACCAGGCTGCTTTGATGCAGATCCCACGTCCCTTGGTGATGGTGAGTGCTCTGCACTGAGAAAGCCTATGCCAGCTGCTCCAGCTGCCACAACCAGCCAGCGGTAGGTCCAGCGGTGGAACTCCTGTCTCCACCCCCGAAGCTCAGGAGCTGGATGTTCTCCACCCCAGAGGCCTGAACGCTACTCTGCTGAAGTCTGCCCCCTGTTCATCCAGGTATTTCACAGTGGAGAGAGTCTGACAGACAGACCAAGGGCGGCTACTAGAGTATCCCTCCTGTCATTGCTCCAGCACCTTCTGTAGATGGATTAATTAGCCAAAAAGAACCACTTAAAGCCCTTAAATTGAAAGCAAAAATTCTAAGGTTCTTCATCTTTTTTTTAAACCTCAGTTTTCTATTTATTTTCAGAAAGAGTGGGAGGGGAGGAGGAGGAGAAGGAGAGAAAAAGAAGGAGGGGGGCGGAGGAGGAGGAGGAGAGAGACCTCGATGCAAGAGAGACACTTCAATTGGTTGTCTCCCACATGAGCCCTGACCCAGGCCAGGGATTGAGCCTGCAACCGAGGTCCATGCCCTTGTCCAGGAATCAAACCTGTGACCCTTCTGTTGGGGGGGCTGACACTCTTACCACTGAGCAAAACCGGCCAGGGCATAAGATCCTTCATCTCTGACCATATACCAAGCATTCCTCTTTAACAGTTCAATGAAAAGGAATATTTTGCTGGTTGGTTCCCAGCTTGATATAGAGCTTCAAAAAAAAAATTATTATTATTAAGTGGGTTCCTTATTTAAAAGAAATCTTTGAAGTGCAACACGAAAACCGGGAGGGCAAAGGTGCATTATTTGAAAGGGTCAGATGTGGAGGGTCACCCCCTCCCCACAAATGGCAGGTCCAGAGACATCTCTGCGGTTCCCTTAGAAGCATCTTGGGTCAACAGAGGACGGTGAAGCAAGAACGCCTTTGAGCTGTGCCATCAATTCAGCGGCTGCCTAGAGCACTGGCGAGGCCCGTGTGCTGAGCGCTGGGCTAAGAGCTGGGCGTGTGGATGAAAGGTAGTTCCCTGCCCCCCAGAAGCTCCGAGGCCCCCCGAGAAGAGAGAGAAGGCGCCGGTGTTTATAGTGCCGGCGATCTCTAGTCGTTTCCTCTTTATTTGTGGCCGAGGAGGCACAGCTGACAGCCCTGGAAGAACGGAACACAATTTGTAACGCGGCAGAATTCGCTGCCCTCTCACTTGGAAGATGCTCCCGGGTCCTCCCCTGGAGAACCTGAAACACGTGGTGCGTGTCGGTGGCTCTGTGTGACCACCAGGTAGGCCTCCCCGAGAGGATCAGCGTCTGTGAATTATTCATTACTTTTACATAGTTTCATTCCTATCTTTTATGTAAGCCAAATCCCAGACATAACAAAAAGAAAGAAAACAGACATAGCCATAAAGGGGCTTTGTCTCTTATGATTTTTCTTTTGCAGAAGAAAAAAAAAATCCAAGTGTCTTTTCATTGAGATGTTCCAGTGCATTCCCTGTGTAATGTTAATTACCTAATGGCACTGGCATGGTGTGCTGTGTACTCGTCCCTCACAATTAGTCAGCAAAGCACTCTAACATCCATTATCTCCTGTGGGACTCACAAGGGCTCTGTATGTGAAGCAATCAACTAGAGCTTTATTTACAACCACTGAAACTCAAGGTCACATTAAACTATATGCTAAGGATCACACACCACATTGCAAAGAGCTTGAGGTTTACAAACAAAACAGCCCCAGGTTAGTCCTAGAATCCTATGTGACCACAATAAAATCCTGTACCTTCCTGGGCTGCAGTTCCTTCCTATATGAAAAGCAGCTAAGTAGTACTTAGTATGTGCCAGACATTATTCGCAACTCTCCATATATGTTTATTCACCTAATATGACAATGCTATTATTATTCCCATTTTATAGATAGAAGTTAAATAGCTTACTTGAGGTCCTACAGCTAATAAATGGAAAAGCAAGATATAAACTCATGTCAACTGGCCCTAGAATCCGTGTTAACCTCTACACTCCAGTGACTCACATGTAATGAGAAGAACATGGAGTGAGACTGATGCTTGTAACAGTCAGGATAGTCCTCGTTATGCTGAAGTAACAAGTATCTCCCAAATCTCTGAGCTTTAAAATAGCAAAGGTTTATTTTTCGCTCTCATTTCCTGTCCACTATGGAGGGTTGGGGGAGTAGCAGGGCACCACAATACATTGCCTCATTCAAAAGGAGTGGTTAACCACACTTCTAACGTTTCTACTCAGAAGTGACTCATATCACTACTGCTCACATTGTATTGGCCAAAGGAACATGGAATATACAGGAAAGTGCAATCCTACCATGTGCTTGGATATTGCAGCACAAGATACAGTTGGTGGACAGCACAGGTGACCTCTCCCAATGACCTGCCTCAGACACTGAAATGCTCCTCTCCAATGCTGGATGCTATTTCTCCTCTTGCTTTGTTAAATTTTTCCAACTGGCCCTTACTCTTTTCATCATCAGTGGATAAAGGGAACTGTATAGTTTTTAACTTGTAAGTCAAAACCATGGCCCGGAAACTAGAATCTTCACCAGGGACAAGAATCGTCTCACCCTTTAGCTACAAGCGTTCTTTCTAATCTCTTTGGCCGCCTTCCTGATATCTAATTTATTTCAATATTTCTTATGTTCTCAACCGACATCAACTTTTTTGTTTTGATAACTTTGTATGATTAACAAAACAAAGAAAACATGGAATCATTCACTCATTTACTCTTTCCCTAAAGGGGAGTCGTGTTTCTAAGCCCAGCTCTAAGAGAGGCACGATCCTTCAGGCTGTGAGAGATACAAGGATTACTCAGAACACTGCCTTCAAGGAGCTTATACTCCTCATCAGAGAACTTAGATATGTGGGAACATGACACCCATTCATTCATCCATCCACCCTTCCATTCAATGAACGTTTACTGAGTGTTGGCCAAGTTCCAGACAGTAAGTTGGGAAGAGGGGTATAGGATGCTGAGCCATGCAAAGTCCATATCTTCAATTCAATTAGTTTAGAATCCAGCAGGGGAGACAGATTATTACAATGCAGCACCTCGGGTACTGCTCACGCGGGATGCAGTAGGAATACTGGGAAAGGCACGTAATCGAGGCTTCAGGTAAATGAGGAAATGGACATTCCAGACTGAAGGAGCATCCCTGGGGCAGAAGAAACACAGGACTCAGGCAACAACAAATTGCTGTGAAAGGCTGGAGTCCAATGGGTGCATGAGAGGTGAGACTAATAATTGAGGCCCAGGGACAGATCGGGAAAGACTTTGTGTTCCTACTGGGAATTTTCCATTGTATCCTAGGGGCCAGTTTGATCTCCCCTCTTTATCCAAAATGATTATAATAATAACTAGAGGCCCAGTGCACGAAATTCATGCACTCAAGGGGTCCCTCAGCCCAGCCTGTGCCCTCTTGCAGTCTGGGAGCCCTCAGGGGATGTCTAACTGCCACGGAGGAGGGAGAGGCTCCCACCACCGCTGCTGCGCTCACCAGCCATGAGCCCGGCTCAGGGCTTCTGGCTGAGTGGCGCTCCCCTGCGGGAGCACAATGACCACCAGGGGGCAGCTCTGCATTGAGCGTCTGCCCCCTGGTGGTCAATGTGCGTCATAGCGACCATTCGTTCAGCTGTTCAGTTGATTTGCATATTAGTCTTTTATTATATAGGATTATTGTTATTATGTATAAACTACTTATTATCTATTCTATTATATTCACACAGTTAAAAACATACTATAAAACACACGTTTCAAAGGATAATGATGAAATAAATAATAATTTTAAATATCTTAATTCAATTGCTGTACTAAAATCTTTCTGTTCTCTTGTTTAGTGAGAGCAATGGGTTTGCATATAATTTATTCTATTTTAAGAATCTTAATAGTTTGGGATACATTAATATAAAGGTCAGGTTCCAAATTCAGTTTATTTCTATAGTGCCTGTCTCTATTGGCTCACAGATCTAAGTGTGTTTCATAAAGACAGGGAGATCTAGGGGGCGCCCTTGGACCACTGACTGTGTTTTTAAGTCAGTTATGCCCGAGTTCCCTATAAGCCTTGTCTCAAATTTGCTTCTCTGGTAGCTCTGAGTTTTTCTTGCAAACTCATTAGAAGGCAATAGCTTTTTGATATTTTTAACAAATGGGTCCAACCCCCTCCAACACATTTTATTTGGAAGATCTGAAAACATATTAGTGAATGTGCAGCTCTGAGTATTCTGATAGATGACATAACTCATGTTTGACAGCCTAGTTCCCGAGGAAATGGCAACATTTCCAAACTTCCTCTTTCAAAATCCTCTCTTCAGAGCACAGATTTCTTGTGAAAAGCAATTACTTTCACCCTCTAAAACTGCCATCTTTAAACAAAATAAGCAAGTTGGGTTTTTCCCCAAATGTTTGCTAGAGAGAATATTAATAGCCAACTATTATCACAGAAAAGCAACAAATATGGGACACTTGTGGTTTTTCTTTTTCAACGAAAAATGGATAAATCATCTTTAATTTTAACAACTCTGTTAAGCATTTTGAAGTAAAATAATTGCATTTCTATGTGGCGCTGAAAATTTTTCTAGTTATTACATTTCAAAGTATTGTGTCCTAGCAGTTGAATGTTTCCTACATAAATGGGGTCATTTAACTCATAAACTGAAATTGTTTGAAATTCTCTGAAAGTGAAGGAGGACTGTGTGTGCCCAGAGGAAACCCTCTGATGGCAGAACTCTTTCTCTTCTCTCAAGAAGCCTCTGCCATGCTCAGGGTCAGAGGACAGGCCAGCACGGGCCCTGTCGGGTTGCTAAGGTCAACCCAGGTATCAAATTTCAGTGCAGCTTTTCCAGGTAGAAAACAAAAGCTCCCATGGGAGTTGTGACATTGTCTTCCTGCGCCCCAGCAGGTGGCCCAGCTCAGCCCAGGAACGTGAGTGCTCTGCTCTGGGGACCACTGCTCGGAGGCGGCGGCCAGGAAGGAGTTTTTAACAAGGGAGGGATGGTGCTAAAAGGTCCCACTGCGCTTGGGATAACCGTGTAGAACGTGGGCCCACTCTGGCCTTACATGTGTATCTCTCCATTCACCTATGTCAACAGGTATGTGCGGTCAAGGACGAAGCATGACGTTGACATGCGAATCGGAATCCACTCGGGCTCAGTGCTGTGTGGTGTGTTGGGCCTGCGGAAGTGGCAGTTTGACGTCTGGTCTTGGGACGTGGATATTGCGAACAAACTTGAATCTGGAGGGATCCCTGGGTAAGCCAGAGCAAAGCCCTCGCCCTCCTAACCCTGGTCATTTGCCCACTTTGGGGGAGCGGGTTTCCCCCGTGCAGAATTCAGGGGTATAGATCTAAGAAGCAATTATCTGGAAGAAGATAGAACCCTTAATGGTCTGAGATTTTGGGGTTTATATTTTCTCCAGGCCTTCAATGTGTCCCCAAGAGCCTGGCACGATGCTTGGCACGTAGAAAGGAAAGAAAGGAAGGGAGGGAGGCATACAACCCCACTGTGTAATGGTTGAGAGCCTGGACCCTGGAGTCGTGCAGAATTGAATTAAAATCCTTTCCCTGCCACAGACACCAGCCATGTAGCTCCACACAAATTCTTCAATCTCTCTGAGCCCTGGGTTCCCAGACCAGTGATTCTCAGCTTCCACTGGAATCTGAATCATTGGAGGGTGTGGTTAACCTTGGGTGGCTGGGCCCCACCCTCAGACTTTCTGATCAGTATGTCTGGGGCGGGACAAAGACTGTCTTCCCAACAAGTGCCCAAGTGATGCTGATGGTGCTGGCGTTGGTACCACACTTTGAGGACCACTGTTCTCGAGCTTTAGTTAAATGAGAAAACGCATATCAAGTCCTTGGTCCTGTGTCCAGTAAACATTCACTGTGGTTGTGTTTGTGGCAGTTACCATGTGACACAGATGTAGGGTCTTACAAGGACCTTGAAGGCCTTGTCTCCCTCCAGCACTGCTTGTGACCTCCCAGTGATGTGACTCTGGGCCAGGTACTTACTCCTGGTCTCTGGGCCAGTTTTATCATCAGCAAAATGGCGGGGGGGTGGGGGGGTGCCTATCAGGAAGAGGGAAATTCTATGAGATGATCCATGGAGCCAGTCATGTCATAATAGCTTTGACTACAGGATACCATTTATACAAAATAAAGTGTTACCAAATGGTTAGATCTTATTTACTGTCATAACTATAATTATTATATCCTGGCATTTAAAATTATCAGAAAATATCAGGTTTACCTGACAGTCAATATACGAGAATACTGCCTGACTCATTTCCGTAGATCAGTGGTCGGCAAACTCATTAGTCAACAGAGCGGCAAACTGTGGCTCGAGAGCCGCAGTTTGCCGACCACTGCCGTAGATAAACGTAATCACCAGAATCTTGTCCACACGGTCCTTACTCCAAAACCCCAGCTAGCAGCCATGATCAAAGGAACCTCTAAAGCCCAGTTTCTATCAAAACGTGTAAATGTAAATTGACTAGAAGTTGAGCAGAAGACTCAGTAATGAGTGAAGGTGAGGATGCCTTTCTCTATGGAGAACGCAATATTGATTCGGTATGTGCAAATATTATTCCCCCTGCGCACTGATGCAGGGTAATAAAACACAGAACCCAGAGAAAATACCAAATGGGGGTTGGCATTTAACTTAACTATTTTAACAGAACATCAGCCATCAGACTTTAAAGATGATGCATGGAGCCAGTCATATCATAACAGCTTTGACTACCCTTCTGGGATTTTTTTTGTGCCTGAGAGACAAGGACAGCCTTCTAGCCCTAGCTCGGAGGTTGTCCAGAGAGACAGGTCTGGGACACCCATTTCACAGGAGGTCAACATTACTGAGCACGTACTGACAAAATCCGCCGTGGGAACATTCCGTGCTCACTCAGCATGTTTCAGAGAGAGCTCCAATATCTTTACATGTCTCGGTTGTTGTGCTCTGACCCTAGAAGTCAGTGACTGTATGCAAGCATGTGACTTTGGAAAAGGTGGAGAATGTGCCTTGCAGGATCAGAAATGCATCCTTGGTAGTTTCTGGGTGTTTTGGGTGCCCTTTGCAGTGACTTATTCTCTCTATAAGCAGGAATTGAGCAGAATGGGTAAGAAGGAAGTAGAGATAGTACTAAAAGTACAATGTGCCTGGCCGGTATGGCTCAGTGGTTGACTGTGGACTCATTCACCAAGAGTGGGTACTATTCTTTTTCCCTTTTTCATGGTTGAGAAAATGGACATAGGAAGATTAAGTAACTTGCCCAAGATCTATCAGCTAGCAAGTAAGTGGTAGAGCCAGGGTTTTGATCCCACAATCCGGCCAAAGAGTTCCTGTACGTAACCACTGTGCTAAGCTACCCACAGCACATTATGGCACTGTAAGGCGTCTGGGTGAGTTAGACAGGAGCACACAGAAAAACCCTCCCAGAATGATTCACCATGTGCAATTTCCACGTTCCAGTGAGAGCCTTAAGGCCCTTGATGTCATTTGTTCTTTTGCTAAAAAAAGAAACTTGAATCATGAGCTGCAGTGGCTGATGACTGTGCAGGAATGAGTCACTCACCTTGTGAGTGAGGCCGGCCAGTGGCCAGCCGGCATGTGGCCACGGCTCTGTGCTCCGCTCCTTGCCGTGCACACAGTTCAGGGAAAGTTGCTCTGTGGTCTTGTGAGGCCTGCCTTTGTTCTTATGAAGGTTTTAGACGAGGTGGAGAA
Organism: Eptesicus fuscus; assembly: GCF_027574615.1. Lineage (NCBI taxonomy): Eukaryota > Metazoa > Chordata > Mammalia > Chiroptera > Vespertilionidae > Eptesicus > Eptesicus fuscus. The sequence continues at coordinate 4,738,691 of NC_072491.1, forward strand.
ACGAGGCAAGATGACAAGAGAACTGTCATTGTTGCTTGGTGAGATTTTGGACAAAAATTGCCGTTGGGTTCAGAAACATTTATGGAACTTGTTTTCCCAATATACTCAACAGCACTGAAAAAAAGAAATCACTGACAGCTGCTTTTTTCTGTGTCCATGAGTTTTTTCTGTTTTGCTTTTTTGCTCAATCCCTTTACCCAGCACCTCCCCACCCCCCGCAGCTGTCAGCCTGCTCTATATCTATGAGTCTGTCTCCATTTTGCTTGTTAGTTCATTTTGTTCATTAGATTCCACATATGAGTGAAATCATATGGTACTTGTCTTTCGCTGCCTGGCTTATTTCACTTAGCATAATACTCTCCAGGCCCATCCATGCTGTCACAAAGGGCAAGATTTCCTTCTTTTTTATGGCCCAGCAGTATTCCATGGAGTAAATGTACCACAGCGTTTTTATCCACTCATCTACTGATGGGCACTTGAGCTTCCAAATCTTGGTTATTGTAAATAACCCTGCATCTATTCTTTCGAATCAGTGTTTCGGGTTTCTTTGGATAAATGCCCAGAAGTGGAACCGCTGGGTCATAAGGCAGTTCCATTTTTAATTTTTTAAGTAACTCCACATTGCTTTCCACAGTGGCTGCACCAGTCTGCATTCCCAGCAACAGTGCACAAGGGTTCCCTTCCTCCACATCCTTGCCAACACCTGTTACTTGTTGATCTATTGATGGTAGCCATTCTGACAGGTGTGAGGTGATATCTCACTGGTTTTAATTTGCAATTCTCCGATGATTAGCGACATTGAGCATCTTTTCATATGTCTATTGGCCATCCGCATGTCCTTTTTGGCAAAGTGTCTATTCAGGTTCTCTGCCCATTTTTTTTAAATGGATTGTTTGTTTTTTTTGGTCAAAATCACTGATTCTTAAGGGTTGCTGAGACCAGGCTGACAGTCACAAGAAAAGCCAAAATAAGTGCGTATGTGGGGGCAGCTCAGCAGGGCTGTGTTCATCAGAGGCTGCAGTGTCCCTTGGGGAGAAGTCAGTGATGCCCTGCTCATTGATTTTTGCTTGGCTTTCTGTTTTCTTTTATTCTTTCTGATTTTTTCAGGGGATCACATATTGACCTCACAGTGCCCTGATGTTGGCTTCGCACGGGCCACGTCAGGGGTGGATACTGACCTACGCTTTGTGTCCCCAGGAGGATTCACATTTCCAAAGCCACCCTCGACTGCCTCAACGGTGACTATGATGTGGAAGAGGGCCACGGGAAAGAGAGGAATGAGTTCCTGAGGAAGCATAACATAGAGACCTATTTAATTCAGCAGCCGGAGGAGAGCCTGCTGTCGCTGCCCGAAGACATTGTCAAGGAGGCAGTGAGCTCCTCGGACCGGAGGAACAGCGGGGCGACGTTCACGGAGGGGTCCTGGAGCCCCGAGCTGCCCTTCGACAACATCGTGGGCAAACAGAACGTAAGTCCCGGCTTCCTTCTTCTGGTTAGCCAAAGGCATGCCCGGGTGCCTCTGCACCAGAGAGGCCCCAGAGATAACCCATTCATCTTTAACCTTTTCTCTGCTGAGCAACAGAATTGCAAATAATCAAACCTATCTCCTCCAGGCAGAATTAACTTTTGTATGCAATGTCAGGAAATGCATGAAATACCAGAGTGTACCCAATACCCTCTCCTTTTATTTTTTATTTTTGACCTCACTCAAAATAAATGTCATGTGAAGCTGAATTGTAATTAAAAAAAAAAAAAAAAAAGACCCACGTTGGAAAAGAGAAACCTGGTATTATTATACTAGCAACAGAAGTAGATGAGCAGGCCCATGGGAAAGCCATTCCTTAGATAGCTGGCAGGCTGAGAGTTCTGAACTGCCCTCTGGGATTGAAAGTCAGGGGGTCACCATTGATTTGGGACAGGCAGCACCAGGTGATGCCCAAGGGGAGGGTGAGAGCGTTCAGGAGTAGCCTGAAATTGCAAAGCCGCCCTTGTAATTCTATTCCTATTTAATGTGAATTTGCTTCTTATCTGAGGGATGGAGCCAACAGAGTCAGTACATGAGGAGTAAAGCACCAATCATCAAAATATTTCTTAAATCATTTCTTCAACTACCAGGACCAAATAAGATGCTCAGACTCCGAGAGGCGCTAGAGGACCGAGGCTGGTCAAGGCAGAGAACCTAAGACGTCTGAGATGCCCCCGTCCCCAGAATGCTTGCTCAGGGCCTGGGCTCTAATACGGGTTTTCCCTTTCATCACCCAGGCCGACCACCTCTAGTTGAATTCATGTGAGTTAAATGGTAGAACCCCACCATCCTTTTCTAAAGAAACAAACCTTAAAAAGTCAGTATGTATGAGACTGGGCAATGGTTTCTGACATGCCCCTGTGCCAAGCAAAAGCTCAGAGCGCTGAGAACAAAATCAACCCAACTGAGAGTGTCAGGAGCTCTCTGAGAACCTGACTGGGTTCATTGTCCCAATCCACGAACCTGGACTTTTCTCCTTAGCTGATAGATAAGAAAAATCTGTCTGCTTAAAGCCATTTAAAAGGGAAAAGGTTCAAGTGCTGAAAGTCTTCTGCATCGGACAGGTGGGTGGGGCACTCTGAGGCCAGGTTAACCTCTGTCTCCATTCAGTTCTGTGTGACGGGGCAAAGGAGTAATTCATGGGCCAGATTCCACCGGAAGACCCAGGTCAAACCCAGTCCACTTGCCTTGCAAAGGTCAACCCTTAGGTCCTTACCCTTCTTCTGTGTTTCATTTTCCCCCAGAATTACTATGCCCAACCAAGTCACCACTGATTCAGTGCCCACTTCTTCCCATCCCTGAACTGGTGTGCATGGTGCCACTTGTTATTACGTAGAACAATGGACTTATATGTCCTTCCTGGAGTGGGTGCATGCCCAGCTGGCAGCACCCTCTGCTTCCTCTGCCTATTGTTAGCTCGAGCCTGGAAGCTGGTTATTCAGAGAGGAGTGCATGCTTCACCGTAAATACCTCAGTAACTCCGCATCACATTCTCTAAATGCCTTCTTTTTTTTGGTCTTGCCATTTGAAAAACTTCTTCTATTTAAGCTGTTTGTGGAACCAGGGATAATTCCTAATTGTTCTAATCTTAGTTGTTCCTAACCTTGCTGCTAATAATTGAGAACCAAGAGAGAGAGGTGGAGATACTTGGTCTTATTCTGTCATTGATGGATCTGGTAAAATTATACAGGAATATCTGAAGTATTTCATTATTGTAAGGTATATCATTGTTAGTCAATAATCACCCCGTATATTTCATATGATGCCCGAGTTTTGCCTGGATGCACTCCACCTGTGCCATCTTCAGCGTGAATCATCTCAGTTCATTTTGATGTCTTGACACTTCAGAGGCAGGGGATGTGTACTGATATTCACCAATAACTAAATGGCACTCATAAAACTGAGGAAATGAGTCGATTAAAATGGTCACAAGCTCTCAAGAGTTTACACTTACACTTAACTCTAGAAATCGAGGGCCATCTGTGCCACTCAGAGACATGTGTGTGCCTGGAAGAGACGGAGACTGGTCTGGCTGGGCCTGTCTCTGCCAAAACACCCCGTCAGCTCCACGGAAAGCCCAGACCATCTGAGTGTTTGCACATCACTCGGAAAACAGACTAATGCTCCACTGGGGCTTTGCCAGCTGAATTGGGCAAATGTTTCGGCTTCTATTGATTCATAATGTGAGCTTCGAAATATTTTTAATGACATCGGTATGCTGTGGCATAATCTGTGCGATATACATAGCAGATGTTCAGATAGTTTCCTTCTCATTTATTCATTCATCCAATAAGGATTAATTGAGCATACTTTACACGCCAACTGCTAGTAGCAATAACAGGAAGGACAGAGAGAAGAAACAATACAGAGGTAAAGTCAGCCAGTCGTTTATATGTTTCATGAAGAGAGAAATCATGTTTCACTTGCCACTGTTTAGGCCAACATCTGGAAGGTAACGGGGCTTGATGAAAGTTTGTTGAATGAATGAATGAATGAATGAATGAAATGACCGATGTGGGTGGTAATAGAGAGGAGCCAGTTAAGTTCAACTTCTAGGTATTTTGCTTAGGTGTCGGGATGGACGGTGGAAATGCCCACTGAAATAAGCACTACTGGGATGGAAGGAGATTGGATGGGAAACCCTAGGAGTTCCGTTTGGGGCATGTTGAGCTTGAGATGGCTGGCGAGGGCTCCGTGGAGGTATATCCAGAGGCTACTGAACACTCACTCTGGAGCTCAGGCATAAAGGTACTGTGCAAGGGATATGAACGTGGCAGTCCTCAGAACCCGAGGGCTAGTCGAAGCCGTGGCGTGAAGGGGGTCACAGTAGGGAACGTGTGAAATAAAACCATAGGAATGCACAGGATAGACCTCAAGAGGCACCTGGTGGGAGGTGACAGAGAGCAGTGACTCCACGACAGAGACAAACAGGAAGGGAAGTGATGAGAAGAGAATTAGGGGATGTGGTGTCCTGGAAGGCCAGAGAGCAGAGAGCATGGTTTGAGATGGAGGGCGTAATCAACAATGGCCAGCAGAGCCAAGAGGCTAAGACGGAAACTGCCCATTGGAATTGTACGGAAGAACATCATTGGCAAGAGGCAGATTTGATGAGGTGGTGAAGTCAGACTGTCACAGGTGACAGATAAGAGAGGGCTCTGCATTTCCCAGTAGAACCCTGACTCCATCCCTGTCTCCTCCCTACCGTCCCTCTAAGGAGTCTGTCAGTGGTTTGGAGCAGCAGTTATTGCACTAAGAATTATTTTTGGTCCCGTAGGTGAGTCTTCCAGTCCTGCTCTAAGCTTGAAGATCCTTCCTTGGTTTTGATGTCATGCGTCTTCCCTGCCCCTTATCTGTGTCCATTTGGGTTAAATTGCTGCTTCAACACAGCCTGAGGTCTGGTGTCCAGGTTGCTCTTGGAAGCCTGCAGCACTCGTGGTTTGCATCACGAATCCTGACGTGGCAAGTGTTTGCCCACTGATTTGACATCTTGGCTCCCTGAACCCTGGCTCAGTTACCAGTGAGGCTCAGTTACCTATGCTCGGAGCCTCAGAGTGGAATGAATGTAAGGAAACTAAAAGTCAAGAAGTGTATGATCACAGGTGGATTATTGACGTTCAAGGTATGAATGTAGAAGTGGGTAGTTGAAGTAAACGGAAAGTGGAAATTTGGACATGTCGGGGAGGGTGTCCAGAAATTTCCAGGCTAGATTGTTGGATGAGTCATCAACATGGTCATTGAATCTCTCAGAATAAAGGTAAATTTGGGGATGAAAACGAAGACTTAAGAAACGGGTCCCTGTAATAAAGATCATGCTTCCCTCTGAGTGCATGCTATAACTAAAATCCATTGTGGGCGTGAGCTCTCCATTCAATTATTTAACAGGAACTCGGCAGTCTAACTGCTGGGGATCAGTAATGAGAAGACAGACCCGGTCCCAGTCCTTTAGGAGCTTACATTTTAAGGGAGTGGGGAATGTATACAACTAACCAAAACACGAAAGTGCTTTGAAGGAAGTAGATAAAGGAATAGGGGGCAGATCGAATTATCGCCAATAGGATCATCAGAGGTTTCTGAAGATTTGATTGGAGCACTGAAAGGAAACCAGGAGGAGGACAGCTAAAGGAAACAGCCAGTGCAAAGGCCCTGCGGTGGAAAAAAGTTTCATGTTAGAAGAGCAAAATGGCCCAAGGGCTAGAGCAGCGACTTTCAACCTGTGTGCTGCAAGAATTTTTAAAACATGAAATACCTGACTATTTAGTCAGGGGCACTGGCCTCTTTTCCCTTAGATTATCAAATTAAAAAATGACAGCCAACACAATAGCTGTCTGGTGTGAATGAATCAAAATTACACTTTTTTTTAAGGACACTTTTATTTATTTTTTTAAATATATTTTTATTGAGTTCAGGAAAGAAGGGAGAGGGAGAGAGAGAAACATCAGTGATGAGAGGGAATCACTGATTGGCTGCCTCCTGCACACCCCCAACCGGGGATCAAGCCTGCAACCCAGACATATGCCCTTGACAGGGAATCAAACCTGGGATCCTTCCATCCGCAGGCCGACGCTCTATCCACTGACCCATACCGGCTAGGGCAAAATTATACCTGTTTTTGTCAGATCAGCAAAAACTATATATTTTTGGTGTGCCTTAGAATTTTAGTAATGAGTTTATGTTCCAATGAGATGAGAAAGGTTGAAAATCGCTGGGCTAGAGCATAGTGAGCAAGAAAGAAAGGGGTCAGAGGTGAAGTTAAAGGATGTGGAGCTTGCTCCTGCCAGCTCCCCATGGGAGTTCCTTTGAAGGGAAGTGATATAAAGGTTTCCAGCAGGGCACAGCCATGACCTGATTTAGATTTTTTAAGGAATCGCTTTGGCTGTCTTGTGGAGAATGGACAAATGGCATCATAGACTGATGATTCCCAAGAGGACACAAAGGGTAAAGCTTTCTGCTACCATGCGAGGCATTGTGTGAGGATATTAATCCTTCTTACATGACTTTTGTAACAAGCGATATGCCAAGAACACGGAGCCACCCTTCAGAAGTGGAGCCCCTATCGGAGCCGAGGGTCTGTCCCTCAGATCCTATGAGGTCCCCGCCATCGTCCCATCCATCCCTTGCACACTTATCACAATCAGACATTTGTCTATTACTCCTCCAGGCCTTGTAAAAGAATCACCTGGAGAAAAGCACACATTTGATACTTCTGTTGTTTATATTAGACACTTCTACAAAGTAGAATGCCCTTGGTTGTTATCATCATCATGAAGTTAATATGCGCACCATCAATATTTTTTAATTTATTTTTATTTAAGTATTTTTATTGATTTCAGAGAAAAAGGGAGAGGGAGAGAGAGATAGAAACATCAATGATGAGAGAGAATCATTGATCGGCTGCCTCCTGCACTGCATGCCCCACACTAGGGATCGAGCCCGCAATCCAGGCATGTGCCCTGACCGGGAATTGAACCATGACTTCCTCGTTGATAGGTTGACACTAAACCACTGTGCCACACTGGCTGGGCTGCACCATCAACATTGAAAACATAGTTGGAATTTCTATATTCCACACAACAAACCAGAAAACACATGTGCTTCTTTGCCACGAGGACAGATGGATGTCCATAGTAACATGAATAGAAGTAGAGAGTTTGGGGGCAGGTACCATGGCGGGTGCGTTGCTCACATCCTTTCCATTCCATTTCATTTTCATACCAACCTGACAATGTGATGTGCCTGCTTTCCAAGTGAGGGGCCCATGATCACGTTCTTTTATTGAGTCATATTGATCCCTGGGCTTCGGTTTCTTTCCTTCTGTATCTGCCCCTAAAGGGTGGGAAGCAAACGGAGTCACTGTCCCCTTTCCTGTGCATAGAGATGCCCACGAGAAAAAGAACTCCTAAACTGCAACCTGTTTGACTTCCATCGTTCAACTTGGGCAAGTCTCTCCCCCATGATGTCCATTCGTTCCCTCATTCACTCGGTCATTCACTTAGCAACCACTACGGGGTGACTGCAACTTGTGGGCACTGTGCCCGGTGTCAGGGATAGAGAGATGAAGGAAGGGCAAGCTGCTGAGGAGCTCACGGTGCGGAGGAATCGCTAACAGGTCCACAGGGCAGTGTGAGCCTGCTGTCATTGTAGCAGAAGAGCGTAAGCAGGTGGAAAAGTGATCCAATGTGATCGGGGAAGACCTTTCCCAAGGAAGCGACTGTTAAGCTGAGCTCTACAGACAAGCAGGGAGTTTGGGTCAAAGACGAGGACACAAGACCCCAGGTGGCGGGGGGGGGGGGGAGGGCGGGGAAGCAAGGCGACCATCTTCACCTGGTTTCTGCTGCTCAAGACAAAACACAGGCTTCTCTTTCCCCACAGAGAACTCCTACTCCTCAAAACGCCCTAAGTAGCGGACATTGGTCTTAGAGAAAAAGTTGTGTTTTCAGAGGTTAGTGCTTCTGTGATGAGCCGCCCAATATCTAATCGTCCGTGTTCGGTTTTGGTACGCAGGCGGTCACAGGCAGGTTTTTCTCTGTAGGCAGTTTATTTCGAGTCATTTGAACATCAGATTCAGCTTTGATGTTCACTGGATGGGACATTTTGCGGGCTTTGGGGTAGAGAGCTTGAAGAGCTTGGACAGTTCCTGCCGTGAATCCGCACTCTTCCAGGAACGTGGCTTTTTCTGACAGCAAAGCCCCCAGGCTGTCCTGCACCGGCTCAGAAGATAACGGCTGAGTTCCGCCTGGAAGAGTGATTAGAGGGGCCTGGTTTTCCACTCTCTTCAGAAAGGCAAGTGGATCTGAAGCCTTCCTGGGAGCGTTGAGTGGATTACGCAGGCAATTTGATCTGTTGACTTTGAGTGATCATCCGTTCTTTCTCTGACATTAAAGGGGTAGACGAAGTGAAGGAAACGAAGGCAGAGATGAGTTTGTGGCTCGTGTAGAATTGCGCTGTGGGGGTGGGCAATGAGCCGGCAAGCAAGCGTATGACATGTAGTCATGACATGTGGTCACCTGATGGCCAAGAACTGCCACAAACTCTTCTGAACCAACCAGGAGTGACCGGTTGTTTGGGGAGTCAGAAAGCAGTGGCCTGAGGAAGCAGAACCCATGAGTGCTAATTATTTTGAACATGTGAAGGTGAACGTATGACATTTTGAACATGTGAAAGTAAACTTATGGTATTTTAAACATGTGAAGACAGGTAGGAAGAGAAAGAGCAGAAAACCTGCATTTTTTTTTTCTGACTTCTTTATTTCCCAGATTTAAAGAAAAAAAGAACTGGATTTGTTTTATTGATCTTGGTGCCAGTCTTGCCAATGACGGGCTTAAAGACTCTTTGTTATAAAATTTATTTAGCTGCATTGCAGTGCTCAGGGTTTTCTCATCTTTTCTCCACCAAGAATACCTTCTGTTGTTCTGACCTGGTGCAGTACACATGTGTAAAGGTTTTTCTTTACAAACACTAGTGCATGTAGTATGGCTGAATCTGTATTCCCGTTTATTGAAGTGATTTGGCACGTGAGTCATGGCTGACCATGGCTCCGGCTCTGCACTGCCATGGGGACTGAATTCCAGCCCAGAGCAAAGGCACTTGGCATTTTTGCTGGCTGACCAGCCTCCGCTTTGGCTGTGTTGGTATGTACTTCTTTCTGCCTCACCTAGGGTCAAACAGGGAGCACAGTGGTAATTCCTCGGGCTTGGATGGAACTTTCTGAAAGGTCCTCCCCTAGCTCTGGGATCTCCAAACGACTTCTGTGAATTGTAGGTTATGAACCTCTAGATTCGATCGCATCTGTCCCACTCTATAAGTCTTAGGTCACCTTTAATGGCCTAAAGAACCTCTTCGCACCATGAGATGATAAGGGCTTTGTGATCATAGCACCATGGGGGTAGCACCCACCAAGAGTGCATATCCTGGGAGTAGGCAAACACAAGGCTGCTCTTAGGTGGTAAACACCGGGGATCATCAAAACCTGGAAAAGCTAAATTAATGAGGCAATTCCAACAGACAAGTGTGGGCAGAAAATCAGGATAAGAGAAAGTAGAAGCCCCAAAGACATAACAGTTTGGCCCTAATCTGAGTAATTGCTTCTCTTCCCCCTGTTTTGTCCTGCCATAACTGGAGACGAGTGAGAGAGGCTGGATTCTTGAAGGTCGGTAATTTGTAGCTCATTGGAACAAAATTAAGGGGAGCATCAATAACTAAATTTAAGTAGCAAATTTGTATAATATAAGTCTGAAAAAAAACTCAGACCTACAGCCCCCTACCAGACCTGAGGCCCTGAACCTAACTGTCCCCTATGCCTGGGCTCCTGAGCATTAAAGAGAAAAAAATCAACATGATATAGAAAAATGTTAGTTACATGCAAACAAGTGGTTAGAATTGTAGAAAATAGGTCTAGGCAAAGTACCGAAAATTAGGAGTCACCAGAGATTCGGAAATTACCGAAAAATCGGTACAGCGGTCTGGTAGATTTAAAACAAGAAACCCAAGCAACTTACAATATACTATGGCAAGTCTTCAGATCATGTCATTTTGCTATCACATTGATGAGATGCCGTAGGAACTTAACTCATTCATATCCATTAGCGTTTGGTAAAAGTGATTTCTGTTATATGTCACTTTGCCGCAGTTCCAAGAACTTATTGGCGGCGTTAAGTGAGGACATACTATACTTACCTCATAATCCTAAATGTAAAGAGCTACGTCAGAATCTTTAAAGAGATGAAAGTTTAGGTAATTATTATATTTCCATTTTATCCAAATTTCTGTTATGAAAACACACACATGCACAGACACACACAAACTCACAATTTCACTTTCCCCATGGCATTGACATTTCTGAAAAATCTACGTCTTTGATGTTCACAAGAACACTGAGTAGCTTAAGGTCCTGATATATGAGCTGAATTATTCACACTGTCACACAAGGTCATTTGGTCCGTGGGATAGTAGTCTCCTCTCCAGCCGATGAGATTGCGGCCCAGCCATTGCAGTGCTATGAGTATTTTGATTCCCACCTCTCGAGTGGCCCTGTAAACACACCATTCATGTGTCAGCCCCTCTGTGCCCAGCTCCTGAGCCATGTCTGGGCAGGAATCCTGCCTCCATCCTTAGGATCGCCCCATCCCTCTCTCATGACACCCTAACTCTGAGATGAGGTCGGTTGCTGGAGTTAGCATATCTGTTGCACACATGACTAGGGATGTGATATTTTGGAAGCTAAAAATTCAATTGGCAGCTTGCCTCAAGTCACGTGGCTTGAAAGTGGCCACATCTCAATGGAAGTGCGAGTTCTGTTTGGGCCAATTCTGCAGAAGTTTAATAGCTCCTTTTGATTAAAAATGGCCCAGGTGTATAATGAGTCAGGCGCAATCACATTTTAAACTGAGATTAGCATCTTTCTGAGGAACTCGAAGGACATTATCAGAGTAAGGAATCCTGAAATCGCTAACAGGAAAATGTCAAACGAGCTTTCCCAGGAATATGTGACCTACAATTGCTAAAGTGTTTTTGACTCACAAGACTGTATTTCTAAGAAAGGGCACCTTCAGCCTGAAATCTTACTGGGAAGAATTGATTTGCTTACACAAGCTGATTAAGGAATACCAAAGGTTTGGCCATCCATACAGTGATAGGACCTGTAGGAAAAGTAGGTTTTCATTGTATACTTAGGTAGAAGACAATTCCCAAAGAAAAGTCTTCTGGTCATAAACCAAATTATGAGCTTTAAGACGGCTCTTGACTCCCCCATCCCATTCCAATGAAGTGTATAAAAGGATATCCTACCTAGAACCTCTGATGATAATTTTCATGAGAACCCCAGACTCTCAGGCAAGACCCTATCTATGTTCAGAACTTGGCTTTGGAAGGGACTCTGGTCCTGTCTTGAGCACCTGTGAGTGAAGAAAAATTTCCTGAAATGCCTGAGGAGGGCATGGATCTCCGTGAGGACCAGTCTCAGGCTGCAATGTCTTTCTCTGAAGAGACTCATAGGAGAGGCCTGCTCAGTTACAAACTGTGATATATCCCAATGTTGACTAATTGGACCTCCCAACTATCTGAAAGCACCAGCTAAAGTAAAGAAGTAAATGTACATGTCTATTATTGTATATAAATGTAATATATACTTCAATTACACACTGAAACACGCATTTCCCATTTCCTTCCATTTCATCCATTTGTTTTTCTGATTATCTGACCAACTGCTTTAAGTTGCTTATGTGAATGAACACTCTCAACCTTTTTGAGGTCCATTTATGATTGGAATCATATCTGAAAGCTTATGCCAATTTTTAACTTGATCCCAACTTGCTCACACTGGCATTGTAAATCTTAAAAAGAGAAAGCCATAATCTATCAAGAACAGCTCATTGCAGTAGAACTCCAGATAGACAAATAAGACATGCTACACATTTTCTCAGCACTGCTTACAAATGAGTCACTGTGAAGATAGCCTGTGAATTTCAACAGCAGCAGCATTATTCCACTTAAGGTGAACACATGGTCAAATATTAGCGGCCATTACTAATGGAGGGGAGGGAGATCACAGGCAATCTCCAACCAAGGTCACCTCCAAAGCCATTCATGCTTTGCAGCAGTGCATTGGAGGGTAAATGAAAGCTTAAGGTTACCCTTCCTGATTCTAATTTGCTTGACTTCTCGCGTTGAGATTGGTCTTCCCTTGAGCATACACATAGGTCCTGAAGGTACGAGATACCAGAGAGATTGCTGGTCAAATAGCAGGCATAATTGTCCCATGTAACTGAGAAAGCAAATGACCAGAAAAGGGACCACTGAGCACTTGGTGCATATAATACTAGTGACATAACTGCAAGGAATAAAAATAATTGCTTGCATGAGAATTATCCACCTCAGCGTCACTGACATGTTGATGCAAGGGCTCCGTCCTGGCTCTAAACTATCACCTGGTGGCAATGATGAAAGAAAAAGGTTTTTCTCTCCTTTGAAAGAGCCACACAGACAGACAATAGAATTCAGTGAGGGTAGGGGACTCTGAAAGGAGGAGAATTATTGGTCTCTGCCTTCAAAAAAGAGGTCAATGGCACAGGCACCCAGGAAGCAACTTTTATTCCTGGTTCCCCAAAGGCCCCCCTAGAGACCAATGTCCATCCCTGACGACCTTTCACCAGTGCCCATCAAGAGGAGGAAAATGAGGACAAAGCTCATTAAATGAGTTATTCATTCAATTAAATGCATTCAATGCCAAGGACACATCTTTTGTTCTGAGATTACAATATTCTTGTGGGGAAAAAAATGTACCTTTCTTTTATGAAATGGGAGTCATGCAAGAGCACTGTAGCTGTGACCGTTTATATAAATAAGTCCCAAAGATGATTTTTGAAACTCCCCTTCCCTGTGAAACTCCAAGGTCCAAGAGCAACTGAAGGCATGAGGGACTGCTAGAGTGGATAATTAGCTCAGTTTAGTTCAAAGAAGTGCAACTGCAGGAGAATAAAAATTACACAGAGAGATGGAAATGCCTAACTATGAACGTGCCCAGATCTTTAGCTGATCTATGTCTGGCTGTTAGACCCACGGTCCAACCACCTGCTGGGAGGGCATCGTGGCATCTTCAAGCCAGAATGTATGCCCAAGGCAGCATCTTTCCCACCTCCTCTCAACACAGAGAACTAAAAGTTGTCATTTTCTGCACCTTTTATAAAATAAAGGATTTCCCCCCGAGAAGCCGATGGGAGATGCATCACGTGGTGGAGGTCCATCTCCTTTGCCTTCTGAGAGGCAGTTCTAATGCAGCTAATCCCAGGGGCCGAGCCCTCTGGCCCTGCGTGGATCCTGCTGTTCAATTTTCTGGAACACTGGTCCCTGTTTCCTTCTCTCCATGTAACTATCTTTTCCCCTGTGGTAGCCTCCCTGTACTCAGAGCTGAAACTCACTGCTCAGTGCCCAAGGGGCATATACTTCCCTTTCTCATGTTGGCACGTGCCACTCGAGGAGAAGAGGGTTCCAGTGAATTCTACCAGTGATGAAGCCCTGCTACGGAGTGCCTTAGAGACCTGGACATTAGGAGACACTGCCTGTCTCTAGGAAGGCTAAAATGAAGAGTCCGACAGTCCGCAGGAAGGGTCCTATGGACAGGCTAGAAGGTCCCCGACTCTGGCTCAAGTCAGAGGCTGCGACCCTTGTCTCTCGGATATAGGAAGGGTCTGGGCCTCCAAGGTGCTGTCAGCTCTCACAGGCTGCCAGTCAGTGAGCCCGTCACCGTAGCTCAGGCTAGCCTGTGGTCCGGCGCACGGCCACGCCGAGAGGCTGGCCGAGAACAGCAGCAGTGGTGAGTATAGCCCGAGGCGGGGAGTTTTCACTGCCCCACTCTGCAGAGTGGCACCACATCTTCTGCCAGAGACGAGCACCCCTGTTCCTCTAGCCCTTCAGCTCCAGTCCCCCCCTTTTTGTCAAAGAAGCTGTCTTACGTTGGAGCTGTAAGCGAGCATTGCATTTGGCTCCATCCAGCCAGTTGGTCTTGTCCCCTGCACTGAATTACCTACCGACAGGGGCCTCCCGGCCAGACCTGGAGTGTCTTCATAAGCTAACGCTATTTCCGCATCCACGTAGCCATACCCAGGGGCCAATGGGGTGGTCGTGCCTTTCACGCCTCCTGCTGTTCAACCCTGTGAACTGGAGAGGCTGCAAATGCTTGCATTTTTTTTTAATTTTTTATTTTTTTGCCTAAAGGAAATTAAACACATATATCTATATAGAAATATAGATATATAACGGTCTATGGGGAAAAACATTTGTGCAGCATAAAAATCTAACAATCATTATCAAGTTCAAGGTGCAGATCTTGACACATCTGGCTGGCTGTCCATGAGGAATGCTTAAAAAAAAAAATGCAAGCCATGGGTCCCCACGTCTCTCCACCCCCTTTAAAGGAAAGACCACACGAAAATGTGGCATCTACTTGGTTGGAGATGATCATTTCTGTGGGCCTTTCAGACTTATTTTACTTTCTGGTACTGGTACTGGTTCTCTTTCTCTCATACCAGAGATGTGCCTGGTTAGAGAAATGGTCTTGATTAACATTTCCAAGCCGACAGCTCTCCCAGGTACCTGAACCGCAGGAATTCAGTGCACCTACTCGGAGGAGAGGGGCGCGTCCCTCTTGATGTACTAACCGGCCAGGTGGTGTTTCTCTAAACCGACTGCTAACTTACCAACTTCTGTAGGTTTCACTGAATACAGCTGCATGGAATGCTATTACTGTTTGCAATGCAACCTGATTTAAAAACACTGCCTTTCTCTTTAACCCGAAGGGGACTAGCAGGTTTATGGTGTTTGCATGTGCTTTCCCCCTAGACTCTGGCTGCCCTAACAAGAAATTCAATAAATCTACTTCCAAACCATCTTGCACAAGCTTTGCATGTCCAGTCGGGGCCTGAGGAAATTAACAAGCGAATAGAACATACCATCGACTTGCGGAGTGGCGATAAATTGAGAAGAGAGCATATCAAGCCATTCTCACTGATGTTTAAAGACTCCAGCCTGGAGCACAAGGTAGAGCTGGGTGTGCGCAGCGGCCCCTTTTCTGAAGTCGATTGTCGTCCATGTCCGTGGGGCCAGAGAGAGGGCCGGGGGGCTGCGGCCTCGGTCGGTGTGTCTGTGGTTTGTCTGTCTGGTGTGGTTTGGTGCTGTCTTTTCTTTTCCTGTTTGAAAATCATGAGTAGACGGAAGGCCATGAAAGGAGAGGCCATTTAGATAAGGAAGGGAAAGATAAGGGGAGGAACAAGGAGCCCTGACCCCTGGAAGCCTCCCAGGCCTGCCTTGCACTTGGACGTCCCTAGCCCAGGTGACATTGGCGCTCACTTGCCTCTGCTTTTAGGTTAATCCTCATGGGTAGCAGCCACTGGAACATAATACATGAAGGCGCCGAATAACTTCATGCAAGCATTACTGTCTTCCTTAGATGACAGGGGACACGCATTCTCCCAGCTGTCTGCTGGTCCCCGGTGCAGACATAATAAAGAGAAGAGGAGCTGTGGATTCAGAGCTGGGTTTGAATGCCACCTCTGCTACTGCTTTGCTGTGTGGCCTTTGAAAAGTGGGGTAGCCTCTCTGAGCAGGAGCTGCACAGTGGGATAATGAACGTGCCTCCCTCACAGGTTGGTGTGGAAGGTTCAAAGCAATGCCTTGAGTAGGTGAAGTGTCCGAAAATGGCAGCCATCACCACATTGAGGGTGACTGCCTCTGAGGCCCTGTTCTCTCCCTGCTTCACTGGGCTGCGCCTGGCACTGGCGGAAGCCGGCAGGCCTTCCTTGACTGGGCACAGGAGGTCTGGTGTCTGCAGGAGCCTCTGGCAACAACAGCAGGGAATCTGCAAGCAAATTTCAGGATTTTGATCTGACCCTCTGCAAAGCTCCAGGGAGCGAACTTGTACGAGTTTGCCCGGCTTCCTGGGTGACTCTGCATTCCTCAGTGTGAGGAATGCACACCGCCGTGCCCATGCACCATTCCCAGTGAGGGTCTGATAACCACCTAAGGCTGCCAACTCCAAAATTAATATCTTCACCTGCCGTTCGCAGTTTGAAATGTATTGTGTCTGTGTACCGACAAAACAAAAGGAGGGGGAACGTTTTGCTTTACTCTATCTCCCCTCTGCCAAATGCCAGGCGGGCTTTTCTGATTTGTAATATAATCGGGGGCTTAAGGTCCAAATTAAATGCATTTTCTTCCCTGGTTGCTGCATTGAAGGAGCGAGGAAGAGCAGGGTGGTCTTGCAGAGAATCTTCTCCATTAGCCCAGTAAACGCCGGTGTCCAGAGCTGCACAAAACCCTGGTCTTCATTCTTGCTAAAGATGTACTTGATTCACTAATGACCTGACCTCAGCAAACAGAATTTCTAATTTTCTTTTTATTAAATAGCATCCACATCGCATCTGCAGGGACCTAGTGCTGGAGCAGGAATGGACCTGGGAGGCACGGGGTGTCTGAGGGTGACTTCTGTGACAGGGGAGATTCTTCTAGGAGCAACAAAGGGCAGGAATGCCCCACCACAGTCCAGCCTTGTGCCATGTGGCGTGTGGTCTGCATTGCATGGGGTCCCTGGGGTGAGGGCAGTGGGGCACATCAGAAAATGTTCATCCCCCCCCCCCATCTCACAGAGGCATCCCTCACTGACGCTTGCTCGGGGACCCTCTCTAGGGCTGCATTACAGCTGAGAGGGGATATATATGAAGTAACCATCATTGGGTGTTTCCCAAATGCCATATACTCGTCTAAGCTGTTTGTACTAATAGACCAACAATGAAGAGTATGGGGTAGATGTTACTATAAGCCTCATTTTCTATTTGATGAAATAAAGAGGCAGGGAAATGACCAAGAAATGCCCAAACTCGAACTGTCAGTACAGGGGCTGTGACCTAAGGCCACAGTGACCTCCGAAACCAGTGTCTTGTCTCTCCCTGGAGCCCCGGGGACTTGCCCTCCCAGGCCCTTGTATAAGAAGACTGTCCTGTGTTATGTCCATCCTCTCCTCTTCGAACCTCGGATGGGGTGCGAGGCCTGGAGCAGGGGTTGGAGGGCGAGATTAAATAGGAAAGGGTCCTAGGGCCTTAACCAAACAGAGCAGGCCCTTCAAATGCACAGGATTCTGCGCCCTGTGTTTATATATGTCCGTTTACTGCATCCTCAGAAAAACATTACTATCCCACTTACAAAAGAGAAAACGAGCCTCTTAGAGGTCAAGTAGAGGTCACAGACCTCAGAACCCCACTGCCATACTTAATGGACTCTGAGCTACCACCACCTTGGAGCTGTCCCACCTACTACACAGACTAAGAAAGATAAATCGCCCAGCATGGGGAGTTGGGTGATTTATCCCCACACCCCCACCTGCACTCACAGTAAACTGGGCTTACACCTCCAGGGTAAGGATGGGCAGGAAAAAACCTACCCAGCAGACAAGAAAAGAGGGGAAACCCATATTCCTATACCCTAGAATTGATTAGATGGGGGGGAAAGAGCTCTCCAAGAAGTTCAAGTCCAAAAGGCAATCCGCATAGGTTTGCTGCCTGAGTTCACACTCTAAATGTGGTCTTAAAAAGCACCTCAGGCAGAGAATGTATATTTAAAGCAGTCCCTGGTTGACACTGCCCCCTGCTGACCAGCAAGAGCAATCGCAGACCTCCCTGGAAGAACGCAGAGATTTTAAGACTCCAGGGATGACAGTAAGACGCAATCTGATTTCAGACACGCTAAAATGTGAGGGCTGGTTAAGTATCTTAGAGTTGGTGAAATATATATATACAGAATGGGTGACACCAAAACCTTTAACCACTGCCCTATCCTGCTTTTGGGGAGCAAGTTTGCACCATAAAAGCATGTTTTCTGAAAGGAAAAGTGGAAATGGCAATGACCTCACCCTGGGGAGGTTTGTGGGGAACAAAAGGCTTTACTGTTTCAACAATAAAAGGGTATGTAACTAAAGGTTATATAACTTTATTGTCTCAACAGTAAAAGGATATATAACGAATAAAAGTCTCCAGCTTTATTAGTGAGATGTCATTCAGACCTTTCCTGACCACATGTGCTTATAGCAACTGGCACACCTACCAGCAGCAGCGTGTGCAGCAGGCCTTTCGTGTACCAACCCCCCCACCACCACCACCACCATGCTGCTTAACCACTTGTTGGGTGAATGCAGACTCACATCAGGGAGACTATTCGAGGAGACGCCTCGCCCTGTAGCTGGTCTCAGGATATTATTTTAGAGAACTCTAAGCCAAAGCACACAGGTCAGTTTTGATCTGATTCTAAGAAGCAGTGCCTCAGGAGAGAAGAGTATAAAGTTCCACATATGCCCTGCCGTGTCATTTCAAAGTCACACTCACACATACATACATGCACGCTACACATATACATGCATACATACATACATACACATGCACACATGTACACACATACATAAACCTTTATGAATACACATTCCTACACCTATACACACATACACATATTCATATATATACATACACACATACACTTATGCACACACATACATGTATACACATGCATGCATACATACACACATATGTACATCTACACATGCACACATACATACACACACACATACACACAGAGGCATCTTTTGAGTTAAGCTTCAGAAAAGTGCACTCACAACTCGGGCAGCGTAGCCACGTCTGGGCAGCACATTTCCCCACCTCTGTCCCCGGGTCCCGCATCTGTGAGCTGGGAGGGTTGAGCTCCCCATCCTTCCGCAGTCAGTGCTGTGAGCCTGTGAATTCCCTATGACCACAGTGACCATGTGTTGTGGTTTGCCTGAGATGGACCTGGTTTACACCTTTTTTCTCAATAGAACTTATAGCAGCACCGCCTTGCAGGCTCACAAATCACCCAGTGTGGATGCAACTCATGTGACCCAGGTCTCGGGCCTCAGCCAGATCAGAATTAGTGGGTCTCACCATCTTCACATCCCAGCAACCACACGAGGGCTTTCTGGGTGGATGAGGAAGGGGACCTAATCCAGTCCTCCCAGATTTTCCAGAAGGATCCACTGCCCTCCTTCAGCATTAGGCTGAATATTTCCTAAGGGACCTTACAAATCTCAGGGGCAAACAAAAATTAGATCTATGGTAAAGAGATGTAGGAAACCAGACATGTTTTTCAAATATTGTCGATCATATTGGACTTTTTCTTTTATTATATATGACTTATTTCTTAGTAAAAAAAATGCATTTTCATTACTGAAAGCTTATACCAAACATATAAGGCAAAACGATGAAAATGACATCTTGTGATCCTACAACCCAGGATAACTACGCACTGTTAGCATTCTGGCACTTGGCATGCTGGTCTTTCACGAGTGTGGTTCTGTGTACATATCTTTGCTATTGGTTTTACTAAGTGGGACCATTTTATACATATGCTTTGTACCATAGTGTTAAACATTCTTTGCTTGAGCTTTTCCCCACATTATTAGGTTACAAAGAAATTACTTTGTAACTGCACACTATTCCATTCCATGTTTTAAACATTTTGGGCTTTTTTTCCCCTCAATTTTTCACTATTATAATTTATAAATTACATGGTGATGGCCATTGTCATATTGAAATCATACATCCATGCATAATTATTTTCTTAGGATAAATTCCTAAAAATGAGATCAAGAGAATGCACATTTTTAAATACTCTATGTGCATTCTGAAATTGTCCCCCAAAATATGACTGTTCTTTTTAAAAATCACCAACTTGATAAGAGACAAGCAGCATCTTCCTGTCATGTTTTAAAATTATTATTGAGGTTGATGCCTTTCTGTATATGTTTTTTTTTAATATGTTTTTTAATTGATTTCAGAGAGAGGAAGGGAGATAGAAGCATCAATGATGAGAAAGAATCATCAATTGACTGCCTCTGTACACCCCCTAATGGGGATCGAGCCCGCATCCTAGACATGTGCCCTAATCAGGAATCAAACCATGACCTCCTGGTTCATGGGTCGACCGACACTCAACCACTAAGACACACTGGCTGGACTGTATTTTTTTTATGTATTGATCTTCATATTTCTTCTTTTGTGATTTGCACATCTGTCTTAACTGCCATCTTTCACTGTGCTCACCTCTGTCTTACTGATTTGCAAGTATTCTTCATATAGTGAAGAACTTAACCCTAGAACACTTAGAAGAAGGTGATGTTTCTCAGTCTCTGGTCCTTATTTCTCTTCTAGGACAAGGCTCTGAATGAAGCTTAGGATGAGGAAGACGATTCATTATTATTACTTAAAAAAAACCCCCAAACCTTTAGTGCCTTAAGAGAGCTTAATATCATAGAAACACGTATTTGGAGTGACTTCATTCAACTTCGTGTTGAATTCTGTTGTCCTGAGTCTCTGGCCACGTTTCTCTGTCCTGGGCTGCACGTTAGGACTTGGACTGGTCACTTCCTCCTGCCTTCTGAGGAACACGGGACTAGTTGTCACTCCCATGGCCTCCAGGCTTGGGGACTGGACCAGACAAGGAAGGAAGAGTTCTGCCAAGGATGGGAGGTTTGGGGGAGGGGGAGCTGGAAGAGTGGTGGGTTGGAAGCTTTATAAAGTCCTGCTTGGGATTCTCCTAGTCAGTCAACCACCCTTCCACCCCCCAACCCCCCCCCCCACACACACACACACACACTACCACCCCACCCCCAAGGCAGAGCACAGCATGAGGAAATACAGTGCCATTAAGGGTCTTCTTTTATCCCTGGGGTGAGATCCTTCCAGCCTCACACTTCTGGGGCTCTCCATCTTACACATGTTAGCTCATGTCTTTGTGAGTCTACCAAACGTGAGGAAATCCACGTTTGTGCAAAAGCGAGGTTACTCAGAAAGAAGTATGCCGTGAGAGATTTCCGCAGCCACACCTGTCACTCATAGATCCGCTCTGGTAATGACTCTGGCTAGACACTAGACACTAAGCTAGGGAAGACAGTCTATTTCAAAATGCGAAATTAGTCCCTCGCACTTTTATTGCAATTATGCCTTTTACCCAAATGGTCTAATTTAAGGAGGCTCTAGTCATTGCCGCACTACGGTAATGCGTGAATTCACAATAGAACGAGGTTAACTTTCCTCATTCACTCATGAAAAATGAGCGGATTGTCCCTGTTGAGGTTCTTCTTTAATTTAACAAACATATTAATTTATGCTAATGAAAGATATGCTAGGAAATTATCTCTCGCAAACTAGATTTATCCAAAGATGAAATGGGTTCTCAAGTGAGTGGTTGATTTCCCCTATCATTGGAAATGTGCAGGCAGGAGCTAACGGCTCATTTCTGAGAGATTTTACTGAGTGAAACAGGCATTAAGAAGGGTTAGACCAAGGCGACAAATACAATCCACTCCCATAAAATTCTGTAAGCGCACAGGCACACTTGGACAAAAGTATGGCTGCAGCTGGCACCGTTAACGAGAGAACTGCTTTGGCGAGAAGCATCCTACATCTTGTAGAGCTGTAAGTCCTCTTTATCTCGTCGTCGGAGGGGAGAACCTAGGCGTGGAGGGTGATTTTCCTCCCCCACACCTACGAAGACTTCCTGGGTTGTCTTAGACACAGAAGCACAGAAGACTAGAGACTCTGTCCATCACCTCTGTAGGTTGGCTTCCCTGGCCAGCCCTCTGTGGGTAAAGAATCCAGATGGGCTTTTCCTTGTGTGATCAGATCCGTTTTCCTGGCTTCCTTGTGACAGATCCATGCACCCACAGATGCTCAAGGCTCTGATGTCCTCTCTGAAGATGCCTTCCAAGAGCATCCACGGCCAACATCCCCAACATCCCCTGTCTTACTTCCTTGGGAGGGAACCCTGTTGTCAATCTGCTCAAATCAAGTCAGAAACTTCCATAAACCACATCAAGATACACTACTGTGTGCCCAGTGAAGAAAATGGCCTGTCCTTGAAAATAGCAAGGTAGCAGCAGGTGGAGCAGCCAAACTCTCAGGATTCCCTACTTATAATCTGTAAAGTCCTGGTTGAGTTATTGAATTATCCTAACCCTCAATTTCATTATCTGCAAAATGGGGATATGACAAATAGGATCTCCCTCCAAGTGTTGTCATAATTAAATGAGATCATCCATGTAAAACATGTAGCATAGTGCCACCTTGCAGTGGGTGCATAATGCATGAATAAACAATAGAACAGAGGTTAAAATTCCCTAATTATCTATCATTATCACTCAAACTTTTTATATTACATTTTGGCCAGTTCCTGAAAACCCTACAGATTCAAAAATAATAATCAAATTCTAATCTATGCTCTCAAAGGAAGCCCTTGTAATTGATGTCAAGTGCTATCCCCTTTTAATTGGTCTGAACCCCATTTACAGCTGGCTCAGGTACCGCCTCCAGGGGGTGGCTCACAGGGAGACACTGACGGGGGAAGATCTGGAGGCAAAGTAAGTCTTCCCACTTTGTCTTCCCCAGTTTGCCATGGGAAGAGAATGAAAAACGTAAGATCTTATGCAACTGTATATTGGATGCATGATGATCATCTAATATTTGGAAAGTCGTCAGAGACTCAGGCATGGTATCTATAGGAAAGGACCTCCCAGGGGGAGAATGGGCCAAGAATGGAAAGAACGCTTTGCAAAGGAGTGAGTTCTCAGGCAATGGGAGTGTTCAAGTTGAGGGTGTTCCAAGGCCTAGGACATCCTGCCCCAGCTCAGAGAAGAGAAACCCACTTCCTCCACCAAAGCAGAGCAGGTCCCCTGGAGATAATCAGTAGGCGTTTGAGTCCATATCAGGGGTGTTATGGAAAGGATTCCTGAAGGCGGAGGCCCATTATAACTCCAAGATTCTGTGACAATGATAGTAATGATGAGTTAATGACAATGCCAATGGTGATGATGATAATGGTGAAGATGAAGAAAAGGAGGAAGAGCGGGATTAAGTACACTAAAAAGTATTGTTTTAAATTTTTCAGGATCAAATCTATATAGCCAAACCAGTTTGAAATTAATCAGTCAGCCAACAAAGAATAATCCCATCTTGTGCAATTCGTTGTTAAGAGGAATTCAGACATGTGTCTTCCTTTGAATCAACTGCTCTGTGGCCAACTCGTTTATTTCCAAACTGGTGTGTGGGGGTCTCTATGACTGTGCCCCTTTCACTGAAAGCAACTTTGTGGGTATCAGTAGCATGGATGTTCTATGGCGTTGCCTGGAGTCACGATGGCTTACAGTGATTCTTCAGAGCATTCTGGTTCCCTCTGGATACCAAGTAGGCTGTCCGAATGTGGACAGAGGCCTGAGGTCTGGGGAGTGAAAAAGCATTGCCCGGCCCCCTCTGAGCAGCTCTGTGCTTCTCCACGGAGCTCACCAGCTGCAGGCCACTGCCATCCCTGAATCTTAGCCGTGACAATGAGCAGCAAGTTCGATCTGAAACCCAGACCACACCAAGAAGCAGGCAAGAGAACAAAAGTCATGTGACTGTTGGCTATGACTACCGTACCGACAAGAGGTATGGTTTCATTGGCCTGACCACCAAGAGAAGGTGATGGCTACCTCTCTACTGGGGTCAGAGACTGAGCTCACAACAGTGAGAGCTCGATGTCCTGGCTTCCTTCATAAAGCAACTCTGTGAAATTCAAATCAACGGTTACAAGGTTTCTAAAGCCAGGCTTAGCTTCCTGCCCCTTCCCTCTGCTGCCCTTGCTAAACATGATGTGTATGCTGTGTGATCCATGGCAAGTTACTAGACCTCTCTGGCATGAAGGTAAAAGGCGAAGCTCGGTTTGGGCTAATTCCAAGGTCTTTTTCTGTTTTAAAAACTCCTTTCCTCTCTCTGAGTGGACTGGATTATTCTTCCATTTAATGACTCCAAGGTGAATCTGGAAACCAGGCAGGACGCGGGCAAGTACACAGTGAGCGCTGACCTTCCGGAAGCTTTTAAGGCTGGGTAATGAGATTACCGAGTTCTCTGGATAATCAAAATCAAGTCGGCGCCATTCCCCGGGGCTGCCTGGAGCAGACACAGAGGGCATCCAGCTTACGGGTCCATCAGTCTGAGTTTCTCTCGCGTGAAATGAAAGGGTTGCCCTTTTTCCATTTAAATGTAAGGTAATTTAAAAAAAACAGATCCTCAATGCGATTTTTTTTAACAAGAGGAAAAAAAAAAATGACGAGAATGTTATAAGCCAAAATGTTTAAAAGTGCTATTTCTGGGGTACTGAAAGTATAAGTATTTCTGTGCATATGTTTTTCTATATTTTCCAACACTGGTTAATTACATAATTACTCTGCAATCAAGAAAAACATGTTATTTTTAGAAACAAACCAATAAACTATCAAAGCTACTATTGAAAAAATTTTAAAAAAAATAAAGAAGTTGCAAAGGATTGAAAAAAATAATGGGCTGTCTTTGCTGGGGGTCTCTGAAGCTAGTTTGTTCTAAGAGCCTACGGATTTATTTTCCAATAGTTTTATGAAAAAGGAGGCAGAAAGACTCTCTCTGGTAAAACATTCCCCCTGTGTCCCCAAACCAAACAAGAAATCGAGCAAGATCCTTAAGGGACTTAAGTTTACTCATGAAGAAAGTCAGTGTGAATTTGATTTGCCAAATATATGGGTGTGTGCTCTGCTGTTTTGTTAAAATGAGGCTAGTTTGGTGGGAGAAGAAAGGGATAAACTCATGCCAAGCCCCTCCCGGGCCCTGAGCCTGGGAAGGGAATTGATTTCCTCCTGGGCTCTCAGGGAGAGGCTGGTGGGAGGGGTGGAGACAATCCTCGGGGAAGGGTTTCTTCTGATATGGATTCCTCTTCATTTAAAAAAAAAAAATCTTTATTTGCTTTGTCTCTTCTTGCTGTTTCCCCCACCCCAACTCCAAACACTGGTAAAACTGAACTCTTGCAAACACCCGACTGTGCTAGAAAGTAATTTCTTCTTCTTTTTTGATCACAGTATTCTCAAATGAGGGACGAAGTGTTCAAGTCAAACTTGGTGTGTGCGTTCATCGTTCTTCTGTTTATCACGGCAATACAGAGCTTGCTTCCTTCTTCAAGGTAAATGCGAAAGGACACAGCGGGCAGGGGAAGCGCTTCGCGAACCGATGGTGCCTCGCCAGGCCAGCCAGCCGATCCTTTCGAGGGCTCAGAATTTAAAATAACGGGATCCGGGACGCATGTGTGGCCATATCAGTGTCTATTCCAGGTGTCCTCAAACTACGGCCCGCGGGCCACATGCGCGTGTTTTTGCCGTTTTGTTTTTTTACTTCAAAATAAGGTATGTGCAGTGTGCACAGGAATTTGTTCATAGTTTTTTTTTTAAACTATAGTCCGGCCCTCCAAGGGTCTGAGGGACAGTGAACTGGCCCCCTATTTAAAAAGTCTGAGGACCCCTGGGTGGTCTTACTCAGATTATAAGCTCATCCTTCTGCCAAGGCCAGAGGCCTTCCCCCAATCTTAACAAACACAAGGATCAAAATCAAAGCAGGCCTCCCTCTTATGTGACATCACCCACGAAGGCGGCAAGGGAGTGTAACAGCTCGATCGGTTTTCTCATCTGTAAAACGGGAATAACAGTGCCAACGTCCCAGGGTTGACGTCCGAACTTAATGAGCCATTGGATCAATTCTGGTTCCGTTCCCCCTTCGGGGCCACCCGTTGAAGTGGCTAAGAATGCCTTCCTCACAGGGCTGCTAATAGGATCAAGGGCACCCTTGGCCTCCTAAGGCCGTGGTCGGCAAACTGCATCTCGCGAGCCACATGCGGCTCTTTGGCCCCTTGAGTGTGGCTCTTCCACAAAATACCACGGCCTGGGCGAGTCTATTTTGAAGAAGTGGCGTTAGAAGAAGTTTAAGTTTAAAAATTTGGCTCTCCAAAGAAATTTCAATGGTTGTACTGTTGATCTTTGGCTCTGTGGACTAATGAGTCTGCCGACCACTGTCCTAGGCTCTTTGCAGGTTCTAAAGGGTGTACGAATGTCACGGACCAGTCCCATCGGGGTCTGTTTCCCACTGCACCACAACAGCTAGAGGATGTTCCCTCATCCCCACCGATGCCTGCCTCCCCAGCAAACACCCGATGGTGATACTGACCCAGGCCTGTTACAGTCAGACACAGAGAGCCATTAGAACCCGGGGTCGAGGAATGGTTTGGACAGAGCTGTTTGTCACTCCTTTTCAGACTCAATTTCAGAAAGGAAAGGTTTCCTCACCTCCTCCGTACACCAACCATGCAAAAGCAAGCTCGGGACCCCGGGCGCCTGAGGAGCTCTATAATTAGATAAAAATGACACCCTGGCGCTACCATGTTTTTGTGCAGGAATGAATGGATGCTGAGGAGCTGTGGCAGGGACCTCCAGAGGCATTTAACATGCAATGCCAGGGCCTCGCTTAGGAAGCCTGTCTCGTCACTAAGCCTCTTCCCATAGATCCTGAAACCGCCTTTGGTTTCCTGAATATCACCACGAACAGAGAAAGGGAATAACCTTTCTTTGAGTTCTCATGTGCAAACATTTCACTGCGTGATTACTTTAGCGCCTGAACCTCCTTTAAAGAGGTGAGCTTAAGGAAACCCAGTTTGGCACGTTGAAAACTTATACTCAGAAGAGTGAGTTACCTTGCCCAAGGCTTAGCTCTTGCCCCAGGACCATATGCCTGCCTCTCACCTCCTGTCTTAGTTGGTTCAGGCTGTTATTTTAAAAAATGCCACAGACTGGCAGCT
Source organism: Eptesicus fuscus (assembly GCF_027574615.1). Classification (NCBI taxonomy): domain Eukaryota; kingdom Metazoa; phylum Chordata; class Mammalia; order Chiroptera; family Vespertilionidae; genus Eptesicus; species Eptesicus fuscus. Next base: position 4,765,404 of record NC_072491.1, read on the forward strand.
TATAAACACTAGCAATTTATCTCTCACTATTCTGGAGGCTGGAAGTCCAAGGTCAAGTGCTGTGCTGGCTGATCCAGTGTCTGGTGAGGTCTCTCTTCCTGGTTCACACAAAGCTATCTGCATCTTCCACACGCACGTGGCAGAAGAGACGAAGGAGCTCTCCTTTTAAGGGCACTAACCCCATTGCTGAGGGCTCCACCCTCATGACCTAATCACCTCTCAAAGGCCTCACCTTAAACACCATCACATTGGGTTATAGGATTCAACATACCAACTTTGGGGGGACACACATTCAGTCCATTGCACCTCTCTTTCCTTTCTTCAGCAAGCCCAGCAGGAAGTGCTGATCACTTAAAACTCTGTTAGGGACTCACTCAGGTGGTTCTGTGGGCAAATATACCCCACAGCCCTCCAGTACACCCTGACACCCCACCAAAAGTATACACAAAAGCACAATAGCTACGTGGGCAACAAAGCATCCGTTTCATAAAGCTCCAAGACAATGCTGGCTTTGCTTAAGCAGAGCGATGGTAAAAACTGGAGCACAGTTACAATCAGGAGAGGAGAGCACGTGGTGTTTGCTCCGAATCTCTCAGCTCCATCTCTGCCTCTCCATTCTCCCCTCCAACTCCAGTGTGGGGGTCTCCCTGCTGGGATGATGGGAAAGGTCAATGCAAGGCACCACCGCCCACCCACCCCAATGCCAACGAATGAAGGGGACGGGACTTCCTGGGGCCACCTGAGCTCCCTGCCCGGGGAGAGATGGCAAAGAGAGAGATGACCAGACTTCTTCCCACAGGGGAGGTCAAGGCTGTGGCCTCCTCCCAGTGGGTCTCGGAGGAGGAGGGGACGTGCGTCTGAATTCACATGCACACTGACATCATAACAGCGACCTTGTCTTTCAGGTGGAACGAGGAGGCAGGGGAGGGGGGGGAGGTAGACAGAGGGGCTGGGAGGGTGGGTGGGAACTCTTCCCCTGGAGGCTGGCGAGGGGAGGAACAGCCTCGCTCCCCATTGGAAGCTCCATCAGCGGGTGTTTATTGAGCACCGTCCATGTTCTCAGCCCTATGCCGGGGCTCAGGGAAGAATCCAGAGAAAAGCTGAAGCTTGGAGGCCGCGCAGGAGAGGGAGCCCCAGTGCGCTGGGGGAAAGCAGGCAGGCTGCGCTCAGCACGGAGGACTGGGCTTGACTGTTGCCCATGGATGGGAAGGGGAGGGGCAGAGAGATGAGAGAGAGACAGAGAGGAAAGGCCGAGGGCAGCCGTTCTAGGTCCTGCATGCCGTGCAGACTTCATATGATGGCAGCTGGGGCCACAGACCTGGGCAGCTCTCTAACCACCTTTGCCCGGTCGGCTTAACACAAGATGTTCATCTTCTCCATGGCTGCCTCGCATGAGGAGGCACAACAGCCTTGGAACTGGCCCCTCTCTCCTGGGACGGCCTGACACAGCCATCCACCGGCTTTCTCCTTCATCCGCCTCCCTGGGGCCCAGGACTAATGGCGTGTTACCAGCGGGTTTGGGGGGAAATTTCCCATCTGCCTGGAGCCCTCTGGGAACCCACTGCTGCACGGACCTTCCATTCTTATCCAAAACTCCTGCAGATTCCCTGCCAAGGCAGTCCAAATAGCAAAACTGTGCCGTATTAAAAAAGGATGAAACGAACAAAACCTCCCACAGGGAGCAATCACTTCCCAGCCTCTCTGATGCTCACGGGGCAGAGGAAGCTGAGGTCTGGCTACTCCCTCCTTGTACAGGCCTTACCCCTGGTTGTCATAACGCCCTGTACTCCCACTACCCTGCTGTTTTGACCACATTTCCTAAATTGCCTTTGCTACGGGGAGGAAGCAGTCAAAGACGCCTCCAGAGAAGGGGTTTTAAATAAATTGAGTCACTAGGAGCAGCCCGACACCCAGCAGAGGTACCCACTAGACAGGAGCTACCATGGCAAGAGCTTTGGTGAGAGCGTGAAGCTCAGGATGTGGAGTTGGGAGTGATATTGAAGCCTCGGGCAAGGATGTCTTCTCCTTACTCACGTCTCAACTGTCTCCTCACCCAGGTCCTAAATGGCACATAGCACATGCCATGCAAACCTTGGTGGTCACTCACCAAGCTGAGCAACTTGGACCAGGTGCCAAGTTCGGTTCTTGGCATCGGAGCAGATGGAGAGGGAACGCGTTTTATAAAACCCGCCTTGAAGGGGAAAGGGCGTGTGGGTCCCTCCCACAGCCAGAGTTTTGAGATAAGATCCCAGTGTCATGTTGCCTTGGCAGCAGTTGGCCTAGTGAGAAAGATGCATAACAAAGGAAGTGCAAAAATTGAGCACCAGTGCGACATCAAGCCAAATAGTTGATGTTCATTGCAAAGTTCCTCAATCAAAAGAATACGCTAAGAACAGATACAATAAGCCCGCTGGCATGACTTAGTGGCTGAGCGCTGACCTATGAACCAGGAGGTCACGGTTGGATTCCTGGTCAGGGCACATGCCCAGGTTTCGGCTCAATCCCCAGTGTGGGGCGTGCAGGAGGTAGCTGATCAATGATTCTCTCATCATTGATGTTTCTCTCTCTCCCTCTCTCTCTGAAATCAATAAAAATATATTTTTTTAAAAAGAATGGGTACAATAAAATGTTTCCTGCCATAGCCTGTTTCTAAAAACAAGTAGAGATTCAGAGGAATTATTGGAACCAAGGGGTGGGGAAGGGCGATCATGGATGTGATTGACAGTATCACCCAGCCAATGGGAAATAAGAGGGTGGAAGCCACGTGACCCAGCTGTGTTTCCCTTGCAGGGCTATGCCGATGGCCATCCAGTTCTCCATCCTCATCATGCTGCACGCGGCCCTGGTCCTCATCACCACGGCGGAGGATTACAAGTGTTTACCACTCGTCCTGCGGAAGACTTGCTGCTGGATCAACGAGACCTATTTGGCCCGGAACGTCATCATCTTCGCATCCATCCTGATCAATTTCCTGGGCGCCATCCTCAATATCGTAAGCATCCCAGGCCCGCCCACCCTCCAGTGTCCGGGATGCTCTGGGGGGAGACGGGGAGGAGCAGGGTTTGTGGAGCTGCAGCGTCTTGCATTGCCTCCCTCCGTACCAGTTCCCTTTGCTGTGCCTGGCCCAGCCCCAAGCCTAGGGACAGAGCACAAAGGTGCGGCCACTGCCGGAACCGAGCATTTCACTGGGCAGTTCCAGTGGGAGAAGTTTTGCTCTGCAAAGGCGCGCCAGCCTCCCTGCAGTTCCTGCCCTGTCACTGGCTACTCGATGGCAGTGGTCGGTCAGTGACCGTGTACTAAGTGCCACCTGCTATGTGCCACGCACTGAAGGAGGAGCCGTGCACAGTGCGGTTTTCGTATTTAATCCTCACTAAACCCCGTGAGGTAAGTCTCGTTATCCCCACTTTATGGCTGAAGGAAACTGAGGCTCAGAGACATGAAATAACTTGTTATTAACCCGGTCTGTCTGACTCCATGACTCATGCTCATTCTCATCTGCTGAACTGTATCTCTGGGAATGGGAGCGGGGCCATGGGAATGAGTAGCTGTCGTTTGTTTATTGAGCATCCGCTGTGGGCTACAGGTAGGTATTACCGTTCCCACCTAATGGATGAGGAAACCGCACCTCAGGGAGGTTAAGCATCTTGCCTGTGGTTTTCTAAAAGCTCCTATTGGATGTGACCCATTGAACTCCGATGAATCTCCAACTGCCATATTTATCATTGTTTTTAGTTTGGTGAGCCCTGTGTTAATTACTTCATTTTCTCTCTAGAATGGTAACATGATAGCTGTAAGCACTGTCTGTGTCAACTCAAGCAGTCTGCTTTGTCTGTGACTTAGGGACCGAGCAGAGGATAGGAGTGGTTTGTCTGATCCCAGGGCTTGAACTTGGCATGTTGAGAGAGGCTAGTGGAGGTGTCATCTGGTGGCTGAAACCATCACCATGCCTCTTCGGTCTGAGGAGGGCATCTGCTTTAGGACACACCTGCTTTAGGATTTTAAGATGAGCCGGTGGAAATGAATAGGGGAGGCGGATACAGAGGAAAGAGGAAAATGAGTAGAGAATTGTATGACCTGGAATGTATTATGCAAGTTGGCCTGGTATTTACTTAGAGTCTACGCTGCTCAAGCTCTACAGCTGGCCTTGAAGTAAAGGACTCAATGGGATAAAGAAAAGGGGAATCGTAGTCTAATTAAATTCAGCGTCACATGAGTATTTGATGTGAGATTATGGCACTTGAACGTGGACGTGCATAGGACCGTTGATCACAGCATTCAGAGTTGTAGCTGGGACCTTAGTCTGGACAAATCAGATACCTCTGGGGTGCAGAATTGGGCAGTAAACCCAGGGACTCAAGGTCAGGGCTAGCCTTGGGGCCGGCCATGCCACCGTGGTGTGGGTGGAGGTTCTGAGGCGTTGGAGTCAGATAGACCTGCGTTCAAATCTAAGCTCCACTGCTTATCAGCTCGGTAACCCTGGACAAGTTACTTTACTTCTCAGAGTTTCCTGTTCTTCAGTTGCAAATGGGGATAAAAAGAGCAGCAACATCACACGGGGATTGTGAGGGAGTTTTTGTACCAAGTGTCTGGCACAGAGGAGGTATTCAGCCAATGGTAGCTGTTCTTTTCTGAGCGCCATGAACATCACCTGAAAAATGTCTGGGCTCAGAACTTCCCACCACCCCAGTGCTGAGAGTCTGTATGGAACACGTGCCCCTCAGGTCCCTTCACATCTCCCAGCTGCTGAGCTGGAGGCAGGCTGTGAGCACACCCAGGCCTCTCCTACCACCCATCTGCTCTCTTCTGAGCCCACGGGCACACACCGGTGACCCTCCGTGATGGGGCCACAGAGCAGTCTTCACCGCTGACCTCACTGGGTTGCCAATGCCCTTCTGAGCCAGTGCTTCCTTTAAAGGGAAGGAGGAGACCCCGCTGGCACTGCCAGGCACAGTGAAGCCCTCGGCGCCGGGTCCGCCCCACGCTTGGGCTGAAGCCCAGCGCTGATAGCACAGGACGCCTTTTCCAGCACTCACACTGACTTTGTTGTTCCTGTGTTTTTTTGTTTTTTTGTTGTTGTTCTTTTTTTTTTTTTTTAATCCGCAGCTGTGGTGTGATTTTGACAAGTCGATACCCTTGAAGAACCTGACTTTCAATTCCTCAGCTGTGTTTACAGATATCTGCTCCTACCCAGAGGTATTTATTCACAAGCCCCCTGGGCAAGACTTGGGCCTAGACATCTCCACCAGCTCCAGCCAAGCAGGAGTGGGGAAGGGCCTCCGAGGGCACCCAGAGGCCTGTTTCCTTCTTCTGCCTCTTCCTCCTTCTTTGTCCTTCTTCCCCTTCTCTGCCTTTCCTCTCTCCTGTCTCCTCTGCTCTCCCCTTTCTCTTCCTGCTCCCTCCTCCACCTCTTTCCCATTGCTGCCCTTTCCCCATGTCTCTCTTCCTTCTTTCTCCTCCTCCATGTCTTCCCTCTTCACCTTTCCCTCTACTCATTTCCCTCTTTCCCTCTGTCTCCTCCTCCCCTATTCATTTCCACCGACTCATCTTAAGATCCTAAGGCAGAGGTGCCCCGTCATCAATAGAAGACAGAGAAAGGAGTTATTGCTCCAAGGGTGTTTGCTGTATTGGAAAAGGAAAGCTGTAAAGATGGATGGATGGATGGATGGATGGATGGATGGATGGAAGAAAGGAAGGGAGATGGAAGGAAAGGAGCAGAGAAGGTGGGGGAAGGAAGGAAGGAAGGAAGGAAGGAAGGAAGGAAGGAAGGAAGGAAGGAAGGAAGGAAGGGGAAGGAAGGGAAGGAGAGGGAGGGAGAGAGGGAGGGAAGGAAGCAAGGAAGGAAGGAAGAGGGAGGAAGAAGAAGAAGAAAAAGAAAGGAAGAAAGGGAAGGGGAAGAAGGAAGGAAGGAAGGAAGGAAGGAAGGAAGGAAGGAAGGAAGGAAGGAAGGAAAAGAGGGAGGAAGAAGGAGCTAGTGACTCACAAAATCAGAACACAACTAACCTTAAATAAAAGAGGTGTAGGCAGTGCGTGGAGCACTACAGGATCAGGAGGTGTCCCGACATAACACCCACCATCGCAATATAAGCCTGACCCTCTCTTGATGACAGAGCCACTGGTCTGGTCCTGGGCATCAGGGTCAACCTACGGGGCCGGGCAAAGGACAAGCTTAGGCTCCACTAGACATAGCCCAGACCTTTACACATTAGGACAGAAGTCCTGGGCCGAGAGGGAGGATAGCTAGGATGTCCCAGCAGACCCCAGCCAGCGCCATACTCTGAGGACGCAGAGTGGACTCTTGTTCCCTAAGACTCTCTCCACCATGTGGGTGGAGGAAAGGCTCTCTGTGTCTCACTTAGGCCCCAGAAAGGGTTTGAGAAATGTCTGAAAAGGAGAGAAAGCCTCCCCCCCCCCGCCCCCCCAGGTGCAGAGCATCTATCTACTTGATATGCAGAACATCATTGAGTCCTCAAGATGTCTGGGGTAGCGGCTGTGACCATCTCTACTTTATAGATAACTAGTGTTCCAGTACACAAAATTTGTGCAGTTGTGGGGGAGACCAGCATGGCCTGTGCCCTGTCACAGTGTGGGAGCCCCGAGATCCATTGCCCCAAAGAGGTAGGCCCCGCCCACTCATCTGGGGCTCCTAGATGGATTGCCCAAAAAGGTAAGCTGAAGCCGGGGGAGGCTTGCAGCCCCCGGGCTGGCGCAGGGGGGCAGGGAAGTGAGCCTCACATCCCTGAGCCCGTTGCCAGGGTCAGGGACGCAAGCCTCAAGTCCCCAGGCCGGCGCAGCGGGTGAGGACACGAGCCTCACATTCCCGGCCCGGCCCGTTGCTGGGGGCAGGGAAGTGAGCCTCATGTTTCCAGGCCGGCACAGGGGGCAGGGATGCAGCCTGCTGATTGGTTGTTACAAGACAGCATCCCAACCAATTTGCATATTATCCTATTATTAGATAGATGAAACGATAGCTTAGAAAGCACCTTGCTCAGGGCCAATCCTGCCTGACTCCCATTCTTCCTCACTCCTTTCCGTCTCTCCTCCTTTCCATCCTTCTCTTCCTATCTCAGTTATCAAGACTCGCTACTGCAATGCAAACCACATCTGGCTTATCCTGAGCCCATACGTCTGAGCCAGGCTCAGTCCCTAGGGAAGAACTAGGCTCATGTTAAGGAAGCTCAGGGATGCACAGGACAGACCACGTGCTCTGGGACTCCCTCCACCAAGTAATGAGTGAGCTCTGAGGTCATGGACTCTTTGGGACACCAACTCCCCAAGAACTTGGTTTGGAGGACTTGAGGAGGGACCCAAGAGGCAGTGAGTTGGCCCAGAGTCGGATATTTAGAGCTAGGCAGAAGCTGGATTTCACTCCCATCGGAGCCTCTTCACTTGCTAGCAGCGGAATCTTGAATCGATTCTCACTCTCTCTGAACCGCAGCTTCTTGTCTGTACAGTGGGAAAAATAATAGCTTCTTCACGTGGCTATTGTGGAGTTAAGGAACAGCACCTTCTCATGGTAACTACCTAGAGGAGCGAGCAAATGTTGCGTTTCTAACATGACTTCTGACATGAGTAGATGTTCATGAACTATTTAATCTGGGCTTCTGTGTCATTCTAGACTGGGGGTGGGGGAGGGGGGGAGGGGACCTTTTTTCTGTCAAGGGCCATTTGGATATTATAACATCATTTGCAAGCCATACAAAATTATGAACTTAAAAATCAGCTTGCTGTATTTGGTCAAACATTTAATGAACTCAATCCTAATGCCTTGGCAGGGCCAGCCCAAATGATTTTGTGGGCCTCATACAGTCCTTGGGCCAGACGTTCCTCACCCCTGTTCTAAACCAACACTATATACTCTGGGCCCCAAACCTGAACTCCCAAACTCAGGACCAAGCAGTCCTGGTGGGTAGGCTTTCGGATCACATAGCTTCATCTCTATGCCTCAGTTTCTTTATCTGTAAAGGGAGGGTGAAAGTAGTACCTTCCTCATGGGTGGCTGTGGGGATTAAGTAAATTCATGCATGTAACATGTTTAGAGCAACACCTGACCCAAAGGATCTGCTCATTAAAGGTCAGCTGTGATTGATTTATCATCTCTAGTACAAGCTTCTGAGCCTGAACTGCCCACACATGTTTACTACAAGTGACACACCTGTATCAGTGCCAACATATCATGTGCACTATGAAACATACTCAAAAACAAGAATATTAAAAAGTGAGATAAAATAAACAAATCAGGGTTTCATACTGTCCTCCCACAACCAAAGAATCACCTTGCTCAGGGTCAGCAAACTATGCCCACAGGCCAGACTCTGCCAGCCACCTGTTTTGTAAATAAAATTTTACTGGGCACAGCCGCACCCATTTCTTACCAGTTTCCTATGGCGGCTTCTATAGGACGATGGCAGAGTTGAGTAGTTACAACAGAGATGGTGTGGTCCACTAGGCCCATGGTCGGCAAACTGCAGCTCACGAGCCACATGCGGCTCTTTGGCCCCTTGAGTGTGGCTCTTCCACAAAATACCATGGCCTGGGCGAGTCTACTTTGAAGAAGTGGCGTTAGAAGAAGTTTAAGTTTAAAAAATTTGGCTCTCAAAAGAAATTTCAATCGCTGTACTGTTGATATTTGGCTCTGTTGACTAATGAGTTTGCTGACCATTGCACTAGGCCAACAATATTTACGGCCTGGCTCTTTAGAGACCATATACTGATGCCAGCTACTGTTATCTCTCGGGGGCAGGAATCCCACTGGTCAAAAAGATGGGCAGCTGGGCTGTGTCCATCCCCCGCTACTATGATGACCCAATTTGCCCCACCATTTGCCATCCTGATGTTTGTAGCTGTGGTTCCCAACCTAAGGATTTGTCTAGCAAACGGGAAGGAATCAGACATTCAGACCTTCTAAAAGGCTTCATCTACACACCCCTTCCCACCCCTCACAAGTGTGTCCCCAAGCAAATGGCTTCATCTCTCTGAGCACTGTTTCCTCATCTTTGTCTCTGACCCCTGATCCCATGAGAAATGATACTCAGTCCAAAGGCGTGTTATTAAACTGGATGATGTGATATAAACAAAAGAGGTTGTTGCAATTATAGTGCCAAGTAGAATTTCGTTCTGAACTGGAGCTTGCCAATTACTAAAGAAGGAGTGAGGATGCAGGAAATGACAGCGAAGAGAGCCATGTGCCAACTCTGAGTGGGGAAGTAGCCGAGGGGGGAGGCGGGGCAGAGACACAGGTCTGCAAAGTGAATGCAAATCACATGCACAAACCCACCATGTCATTATCTCAGGCGCCTGAAGGCAGTTCTCAGGCGGTTTGACGGGAAGACCATCTTAGAATGCAGGCCCTTGATTATAGGCTCCGGCAGATCTGGATAAACAGCTCACTATATTGCAGGAGCATTCGGAGCTGTCTGTCGTTTTAAAGGGCCCCTGGGCCCATTTCCGTGGAGTGTAATTAGCTGTGTCTTCGCATCCTGGTGCTTTTCTCCCATTTCCTTCCCATGCTTTCGGGTCCCATCCAGCCTTTAAGCCTCCCCTTTGCCAAAAGGCATTCCCTGGAGGACCCAGCCCCTTCAGACCTCTTCCTGCCATTTCACAGACCCTCTGGCATCATCTTCGAACTCACACTCCATCCTTTCTGCAATGTATTTATCTGCCTAGAACATTCTTCCCAGCCCGTCACATTTAAAAACTGCTTTGAAGACAACTGACAATATTTATAGGTATTCAAGATTACTCAAGGGACAGAGCCCACAGTGTGTGCTTAATTTTTCTTAAAAACAAAAAAACAAAACACACACACACACACACAAACAAAGAAAAACACACAAAAGCCAGTCAGAGAAAGACAAGTATCACATGGTCTCACTCATATGTGGAATCTAATGAACAAAATAAATCGATGAACAAAATAGATCCAGAGACATAGATGCATGGAACAGTTTGTCGAATCTCAGGGGGAAGAAGGGGATGGGTGGGTGGGAAGAGATCAACCAAAGAATTTGTGTGCATATATGCATAACCTATGGACATAGACAATAGTGTAGTGAAGGCCTGGGGCACAGGTGTGGGGGGCGGGGGCTAGAAGGGGACAATGTGGGGGGGAAGGGTACATCTGTATTACTTTCAACAATAAAGATAAATTTAAAAAAAAAAAAAATGCATAAAGCAGAAGGGGGGCAGGTATATTTCCAATGAAGCAGCAGAGAGATTTTTTACCTTTGCACCTGAAACTACTAAAAGCAAACTAACTGGGCATCAGACAGTGACCCTAGAAAAGCCGGGAGCCCATGGAGTGAGCCCTGTGGGTCCTGAGCTGTGTGGGTGCTGTGGGCCAGCTTTCAGGCTGTGGCTCAGGCTGGGGAAACCCAGGCGGAACCTGATTTGGGAAGACAGAGCTGAGAGTCTGGGGAGGCCAAGGGGCTAGAGTTTGCAGGACAGAGGGAAGAGAGCTGCCCAGAGGAACCCCGAGATCCACAAAGGGTTCCATCAGCGCAGGTGAGGGAACCAGCTGGTGCTTGGGGAAGAACCGTCTGAAAGGATCCGTGCCTGGGGCTCACACAGTGCTGGAAGGGATTTTAGTGTTGTTTTTTTCCCCTGCCAGCCAGACTGAAAAACCTTGTCATTCAGGGGCATTGGGTAGAAACATCAAAAGGGCCGTGCTGGGCGGTATGCAAGGATTACCCCGAGCATCTGTCCTTGGGCCATTTTAGAAATTAAATAAGACGAAGTGTATAAGGTCATTCATGGAGGACCTGGCACAGAATGCATACCGAATAAATATTTAGTTTTAATTTATTTCTATTATAATTTTATTTCTTTCTTCTCCTGTCTCTATGTCCCCATCACATGAGCTCACATTGCTGCCAGAACATTTTCCACAGTGAAGTACCGTTGGCATTTCCGTGCCTGCTTCACATATTAGGCCTGGCTACCTCTTAGCTTGAATTCCCAGAACCTACCACCATGCCTTGACTACAGCAGGCACTCCATAAATACTCACTGCATTTAGAAATTTTAGTAACATTTTGCTTAAGGGCACGATCAATTCGATGGCTTTTGACCTAATAAGTGACGCAGAACTGGCATTGGCAAAGCCATGGGCAGCCCTTCATGTGATGCAGGTAACAATGAACCAGGGACCCTCGGATCTACTCCTCTTTCCTCCGTTTGGGAAAGTGGAAGATCCTGGAAGTTTCTTTGGATTGAGAAAACACACCTGAGAATGAACTTCTCACCTGCTCACCTCACTCGCAGCTTCCTGCACAAACGTATCAAAATGAGTTCCCTGTAAGCCTGGCCAGGGAAGACCTTAGAGAAGTGAAGAAAGCTTCTTCACTCCATTTGAGATGAGAACATAACTGGGTTGATTGGGAAAGGAAGAGACGAGAATAAAGGACGCCCCAGACGCTGGGCTTCTTGAGCGCAGGGACAGTCGTTCATTTCTAAGCCCATCCCGTGCACCCTAAAGGCACAGGCCTTCGCCCTCATTGGGCACTCGGTCAGGGTGCTGTCCACATTTTTTTATATCAATATTTCTGACAAGTATGCATGAATGAGTCAGTCTGCTTTAAGAAGTCAATAAACATGTGTTCAGTAGTTTCTCAGGGAATTTCTGGAAATTCTTACCTATCTCCTTGGCTCATACAGAAATGGCCTCTCCATGTGGTAGGAGGGAAAAGACAAGTTGTTATAAAGAGCCAAGTATAGCAAGACAGGAATGGACTTTAGAAATGGCCAAGCCCCATGTACTTGCCAGAGTCACCTTCACAAGGACAGGTCGTAGCCACGTGTCCGTGGTGTCACTTTCTAGCCAAGAGAAGTTAAACAATTTACTTAAGCTCTCTGAGCCTCAGTTTCTTCACCTGCAAAGTGGAAATTATGATTCTCATCTTGACTGATGTTATTTTGAAAACTATAAGAGAAAGTGGGTACAAAGAGCGAAGTACTGCCACCAAGCGGGTCTTTGATAACACAGGTCTGATTCTTTTTCCCCACTGAATAGTCAGAATCTAAGCCAACCATCCAGAATCGATATTGGGATACTTCTGTCATAGAAATAGACTGAGGAGCGTCCTACAGAAGGCTGAAATCCGGCTGGGCAGACTAATAGATGGGAGCCCCTGGAATAATCCAGCCATTGAGTGGCTCTAATCTGGCCATTTGAGCAGCCATTTCTAATACAGGTGACAGATGTTATGCTGGGCTAGAAAGGGCACTGTGCAGAAATGAGGCCGCATCCAGAAGCACCTGGAGATGTGCAGGAAAGCTTCTCAGAGAGGACGCTGAGTTTGTCGGAGGAGTTAGGCTCAGTCGCCCGGATGAGACTTGAGCGACAGCACACGGGGGCATGGGGGGGGGGGGAGGGGGAAGCGGTGCAAAGCACTGAGAGCCTTACTGTTCAGAAAGGAGAAGAAACTTTGAAGGAATGGGGAGCAATAAAAGGGCTTCAAGTTAAGGAGTAACATGATCCGGTCTGTGCTTTAGAAACACTGGGTAGAATGACAGTCTGCATTCGGGGGCAGGAATCAGGCAAAGCTGCCAGAACACTGTTCAAAACCTGTAGGTGAGAACTAAAGAGAAGCAGGTAGAAGGAGAAAGCTGGCTGGATGTGAGATCCAGGGAGGAAGTGGACTCTAACTTAGGATAACTTGGCTGTGGAATGTGGGGAAAAGGCACACAGATAAGATCAAGGTTTCTGGCTTAAGGAATGGTGTGAAGGCCCCCCCAAAAAAAAACAACAACAGGGAACAGAGTCTTGGGGAGGTGGTAATGAAATGATGAGTTCAATGTGGAGCTACTGAATTGAGGATGACTGAGACCTCCAAATGGAGATGCTCAGCAAACATCTGTACTGGCATCCGTGAGTGGGAGAGTGAACCCCCCACCTTCCCACTGAACCTGACCACCCACATTCTCTGTTTCCAGTACTTCGTCTTCACGGGCGTGTTGGCCATGGTGACCTGTGCGGTTTTCCTCCGACTCAACTCTGTCCTGAAGCTGGCCGTGCTGCTCATTATGATCGCCATCTATGCCCTGCTGACCGAGACCATCTACTCAGGTCTCTTCCTGCGCTATGACAACCTGAACCACAGTGGAGAGTAAGTGCACACCATCGCGTGTTCAGGAAGTGCCCAGCTTCCTGTGGGAAGTAGAACCACTGGGGAAATGATGGAGGTGGAGTTAGGGAAACCTGGGGACCGTTTGAAGATTAATGTATTTCTCAGTGGAGGCACTCTCTAGCTTACAAGTCTAGGCAAAATCTCTAGTTTTCAGTATTATCGTTTATATTAATTACAGATTAATTACCGAGTTAAAGTTTGGACTGAATCACAGCGCAGGTCTCCTACTAATTGATGACTCCTTCACCTTAAACAGATCCCAGACTTATAGGATCTGATTATAACTTGACTGTAGCAATGTTAATAATAGTGGACATTGTTCACTTAATGGACCCCAAAATATTAACTATTGTTTTCTCTGGATGGTAGGCTTCAGGACAATTTTATTGTTTTATTTGTGAATTTGTATCAGCTTCCAAATTCACTACAATTGGCATAAATCCTATCTAATAAACAGGGAATATGCTAATTGACCCTCATGCTGTCACAAAGATGGTGGTGCCCACAGCCAATAAAGAGGGAATATGCTAATTAACTGCCCCACCCTCAAAGATGGCAGCACCCACAGCCAATAAGGAGGGAATATGCTAATTGCCATGCCTTCAAAGATGGCGGAACCCACAGCCAATAAGGAGGAAATATGCTAATTGTTACACCCTCAAAGATGGTGGTGCCCACAACCAATAAGGAGGAAATATGTTAATTGACTGCCCCGCCCTCAAAGTTGGTGGCACCCATAGCCAATAAGAAGGGAATATGCTGATTGACTGCCACACCCTCAAAGATGGTGGTGCCCACAGCCACAAGATAGTGGTGCCTAATCCTCTTAGCCCCACTGGGGTGGCAGGCACGGCCACTCTGCATGCATGCCTCCAAGTCCCCGAGTCTCCTCAGCTCCCCAGCCGCCCAGGGCCAGTCCGAGGTGCAGGCAAGCCTCAGATGGCGGAGAGGCTCAGGTAACCAGGGCCAACCGAGGCTTGCGCTGCCAGGAGTGGCAGCAGCAGAGGTGTGATGGGGCATTGCCTTCCCCTGATCACCAGGTTGCCTTCTGCCCCTGAGGGCTCCTGGACTGTGAGAGGGGGCAGGCTAGACTGAGAGACATCCCCCCCAGTGCATGAATTTTCATGCACCGGGCCTCTAGTATTTCTATAATGAGTAACACTCAAATTAAATACTAATTTTTATGAGACATCTGATAAGATGTTATTGCCCTGAAAATGACATTATCCCATGTGTGTTTTCACTTTATTATGTTCTTTTCTATTAACATAGGGAGATGGTAGTATTAATTCAATTATTTTATTAATACAAATAAATTAGTTCAAAATGTCCTTAGTTTTAGTCTCTACCATCTAATATCAAGCAAAGTATTATAATTTTGTATGATTTCAGCCTATTATCATAGAAGCTACAAAAATTTTTTTCTTCTGAATTCAAATCACAATTCTTTCTGGATATTCCTCGACCTGGCTGACTTACTATGCATCTTCTGCAGTCTCTACTCAGGCCATATTTTTTCCATCTGCAGTACATCAGAAAGACTCAAAGACCATTCCTAATTTCCTTTTACTTTCCTTCTGAATTTGACCTAGTCATCACTGCTTTCAGAATGATTCAAGAGGTATTTATGTTTCCTCTGGAAAGTACGTTTTAAGTGATAAATTCTCGGGCTTAAAAAAGGCATCTGCATCACAGAGAAAAGGATATTAGAAGTGCCAGCAGAGCAGGCGTTTGGGCTGCTTTCAGGGGGAGCTGAACAAATGACATTTCCCATTCAAACTAAGCCGGGCGAACCAGTGATTTTTTAAAGCGCCACTACCCGGAGCAAGGTCATGAGCTGGGAGCTTTATGGGCTGGAGGGGGCGGGGAGACATGGGCCATGCACCATGCTCAGCACATCGCCAAGATTTGCTCATCTACTCCTCCAGTTATGGAGGTAAATGCTATCAGTCTTTCACAATGGGCAGTGAACTGAAGCTCAGAGGTATAGAGTGGCTTGTCCAAGGTCAAACAACTGGTCATTAGCAGAGCTGAGACTGGAACCTGGGTCTGCATGAGTACAAAGCTCATGTCGTTAATTATTTTTTCAGGAGTCCTCAGACTTCAGGAGCCAAAGAATTGAGTGACATGGAGAAAAGAGTGGCACTAAAATATCCCTATCGCTTCCCCCAAAATAAGCACTGTAGTGACTGTGAGTGAAGAAATTAATGAATCCTAGTCCTAAAATTCTGGATGACAATATAGGGCTCATAGTCCAGCCCTCTTCACTTCAGCACTGGTGGTAGTGAACAGCTCCAGTAGATCTGAGCACTTTCTCCTGCTCACTGCCTATGGCCTCAAACTTGACATGTGACATTTACTTACCATCCTTACTCTAGAGGCTTATCAACCGCTAGCTAAGCAAGATATATGTCCCATACCTATAAAGCCCACCTCACCCTGACCTCCCAAGACTTGCCATCCGTTAAGACTGAGCTTTTGAGTCCTCCTAAGCTACATTCTGTTCATTCCCATGGCAACAAAGATGTATTCCTACTATGGAGTCTATCATGTTACAAAATTATTTGTCTGTTTGATTCTCTCTTTTTTTTTTTTAGTGGACTCTTTTGATCACAAAGACAATGTGCCTTCTTCATTTCTGTATCCCAGCATGTCCCTGGCATGCAAATGCTCAATAATTATGTGATTTGCTGGGGCTATAGAAAAGAAACACAATAATGAGTATCATCTATTATTAGCATCTGATCTCTTAAAAAGGCAGATGGAATTAGAAATTCATAAATCTGAATATCCCCATGAGAAAGCATATTTCCAGCCCTATATACCCATTCCACCTAGAGTGCTGAGCTGTGCCTGGCTCCGTAGAAGCCAGAGGGTCTTTTAGCATAAAGCTTGGCTAGAAGCTGCCCCCATCTCCCTGAGCCCTGTGCTACTCCAGCTGGTCTCCAGCAAGAATAGAAAAGGGAAAGGTGGCATTGCCTTGGTGCAGCCACATTAACACTCACTACTCCTTCCTCTAAACCAGGGGTCCTCAAACTTTTAAACAGGGGGCCAGTTCACTGTCCCTCAGACGGTTGGAGGGCCGGACTATAGTTTAAAAAAAAAAAACTATGAACAAATTCCTATGCAGACTGCACATATCTTATTTTGAAGTAAAAAAACAAAACAGCAAAAACACCTGCATGTGGCCAGCGGGCCATAGTTTGAGGACGCCTGCTCTAAACACTGCATCTCATCTACCATTGCCCGATTGTGTCCCTAAGCCACACCAGAGTTAAGTTATTTTGAGTGAGTTCTGAGTTTTTGTGTGCTCATGATCGGGAGGTGATAAAACAAGGGAGTGACGTGATCTGGCTTTAGTGGTAATAAATATTCTGGCAGCCATGTCAGAAAATAGATTGTAGGCAGTAACATCAGGGGGCTACTGGGAATCATGGACTTAAGTGCTGGAGGAAGAGGGGGAGAGAAGATATATGTTGGTGGAAGAGTGGACAGGATTGGGATAACGGAGTGTGATGCCTGACTCCCAGTTTTGTTTCTGGTTTTGGCTCAAGCACCTGGGTGAATGGATGAGGGGGCAATTGCCTGAGATGGAGAAACCTGGGGATAAAACAGGAGGTGATGGGAAGCAAGTCACAGTGTCCACTGATGTAAAGTACAGCATAGGCAATCTATCTATAAATATAAAAGCCTAAGCAACCGTTATGGCAGAACAACGGGTCAGTAAGATGCACACTGACCACCAGGGGGCAGATGCTCAACGCAGGAGCTGCCCCCTGGTGGTCAGTGCACTCCCACAGGAGGAGCACCGCTCAGCCAGAAGCTGGCTCATGGCTGGCAAGTGCAGCTGCCACAGCATCGGGATCCTCTCCCGACTCCGCGGCAGCACTACTGAGTGGCGGCAGCAGGCGCAGCGGGCCGGGATGAGCGTGAGTAGTGCAGTGCCCGGCCCCAATTCAGGCTCCTCCCTGGCCGCTTGCCGCCTGGCACACTGCTACATCCCCCAAGGGGTCCCAGACTGCAAGAGGGATGTCCGGCTGCTGGCTTAGGCCCAATCCCAGTGCCATTCTCTGTAGAAGGCAGTCAGTCTGAACAACTCAGTGACTCAGGGAAGTCCAGGGAACTCAGGGTGAGCCTGCCTCCGCACTTGACTCACCAACTCGATGGTGTTCACAAGACAGACCGTGGTGGCCCAGCCTGTGCATGTGCACAGCTACTAAAGCTCAAGCAGCAGGCCGTGAAGCAGCAGCAGGTCATCCAGCCACAAGTCGGCAGGTGGACATCCCTCAAGGGGTCCCAAACTGTGAGAGGGCATAGGCCAGGCTGAGGGATCTCCCCGCCTCCAGTGCATGAATTTCGTGCACCGGGCCTCTAATACTGTCAATAATACTTTAATAACTATGATGGTGCATAGTGGGTACCGGAAATATCAGGTGGGGGGGTCACTTTGTAGAGTATATGATTGTCTAACCACTATGCCGTACACCTAAAACTAATACAAAATAATATTGAAAAAAATCTTCTATTAAGATGACTTGCCTTGAGCATTTTTATTTGCGGTTTTCTTCTTCTGCCAGTGGAAGCCTGTTGGGGGAACTGTTCATTTCCATGAGACACCTGTGTCCACATGCAAAGCTCCACCAAACTCTGTGCCTCCTGGCTGAGGTTGTCCTGAGAAAGGCTTCATATGGCACCAAAATGAAAGAGAGGAACATTTGGAATCAAACAAGAGATTCCCTGGCCTTCTTCTGAATTTCTCGGATGGCTGAAGGTCAGGTCAGCGTTTAAGTGCACACTGGCTGCTGGCCGTCCTCAGCTGCCCTCCAGCTTGCGCTTCTTGAGAACCCCGAGAGGCCGGTCAGCGACCGGCAGCTTGTGCCTCAGGAAGGACTGGCTGGAGTGTGAGAGCTGACACAATGACACATGGAACAAAGCCTTTACTGAAAGGCACAGGACTTGAAATGGGGGTGACAACAGTGCCTGAGCATTTCAAAACTGATAGAATCAAGCAGTGTGCCCTTGACACACTGACGGGAGAATCTGTGTGTGACTCCTCCAGCACTTAGAACGGGGAGCGGCAAGGAGCAACGACCCCACCTGCTTCTTAAACAGGGTGACTTCTAGGAGAAGTCTTCATGTGCATCTTTGTGACAAGGAAGCCTGAGGGTTCTCTGAAATGTAGAAAAAGTGTCCTGCAAATAGGAGAGATTTTTTTCAATATTTTTTGGGATTAGTTTCAGGTGTACCGCACAGTGGTTAGACAATCAGATGCTTGACAAAGTGTTCCCCACCCCCCGAAATTTCCAGTACCCACCTGGCACCACACACGGTTACTCAAGTATTATTGACTCTGTTCCCTAGGCTGTACTTTACATCCCCATGACTATCCTCTTAACTACCCATGTGTACTTCTCAATCCTTTCAGCTTTCACACTCAGTCCCCAGCCCCTCTCCCCTCTGGCAACCACCAGTCTGTCTCTGCATCTGTGAGAGATGACGTCATTATACATGTGAGCGCACTGTCTAAAGGCTTCCCCCCCGCCCCAGGTGTGACCTGAGTGACCTCATGCCCTTGGGGGCCAACGGATTTCTGAATTAGCCTAAGTGGAAACCCCCCCGAGCTGCCTCTAGGAACTAGCGGGTGCTCTTTCTTTTTATCCCGCTCCTTTCTGAGCCTCAGTTTCCTATCACATGTCCCTGAAGTCCCTTCATGGTTGCCATTTGCATTTCTTCTTCCAACAGAGATTTCCTGGGGACCAAGGAGGCGTCGCTGCTGCTGATGGCCATGTTCCTCCTCGCTGTGTTCTACCACGGACAGCAGGTAATCAGACCTTCTGCTCGGCCTGCCTTTGGTTGCCTGGCATCTCCTGCTGCCGTAAAGCTGGCTCTTCTTTGCAGCACATGACTAGTAGCTGCTTGCAGCAAGCTGTGATTCCCAACTAATCAATTTCTAATATAGGCCACTTCATAAAACACGAAGCTGGAGAAGATGGTCAACAATACGGCTTAAGGATAGCTCTTTCAAAGAGACCATTGTCCTTAAACACACACACACACACACACACACACACACACACACACAGAGCTTTGGATTTCTGCTTGAGGGAAACAGATCTCTCCCAGTTCCGTGGCCTGGATGAAACTGTGACTATCAGAGTTATGTATGCAAACCCTTGGCTGCCAGACCAGCTGAGCCGGGGTTCTAATCCCGCCTCTGCCTCTCGGCAGCTGGTGGCCTTGGGCTTGTTGCTTATCTCCCTGAGTCTCAGTTTCCTCATCTCTAACGGTAGGAATACCTAAGCAGGGCATTTGGAAGAATCATCTCTTTATTATTGCGGGCAGTGTTTTGCTCATGGCCTTCCGTAACCATAGGAAGTGCTTCGTCACTGCTGTGTCCTGAGCAGATAAAGCGCCTAGCATGATGATGCCACTTCCCTCGGAGCCTCTCCTCTGCCAGGGTCTGGGGGGCACTGTGCATAGCACTGTCCAGAACCCCATCCCTGGCCCCGAGGGTTCCAGTCTCTCGGAGGAGAGCAGGCCCCAAATAATGCCACAGGGCACGTGCCGAGTGGGGAACAGGCTGTCCAAGGACCTCGAGAGTCAGAGGGGCGAGAAGATGTTCTGCATGGGAGCATCTCACCAGGCTTCACCTGGGTGTCACCTGCTGTCCCCAGAACTTCTCCATGCAAACCGAGACCATGAACGCGGTAATGTCATCCCTGGGGATTCCTACCCGCTGCAGAGCCACTGCCGGCCCACTGCTCCCCTCTGGACTCCTGTCCGTCTTTCTTTGGTCTGTGCAAACTTCCAAAAAAGTAACCAGAAAGAAAAACAAAAAAAAACACAACAGGAAGACATCAGCTAAAGCAGAAATAGAAACAGATCACTGAGAAATCACCATGGAAACGGGGAGGCAACGAACCCTGAGAAGCCAGGGATGAAACAGCCCAAACCTCAAGAACCTAGAGCTGTTTGTAATAAAGGGGGTGGTGAAGTGCAGTCAAGGGTGGTGGGGGGGGGGAACGAGTGACATAAAGCTTGGCGAGCAAGACAAGGGGGAAGGGTTCACAGGTACCGAGCTCCTACGAAGTGCCTAGCACTTCACCTCCACTCCTCACTCCCTCAAGCACCCGCACCCTGCAATGGCAGTGACTGCCAATCCCGCTTCACAGATGAAGGGAGCAAGGCTACTCAGCTCGGAAGCCAGAGAAGCAGACTTCCAGCCCAGCCCCGCCTCCCCAGCCCCCCCTTCCCACTTCTCAGCCGGAGGAGAACCGAGAGGACGGGTGTGCATAGCAACACAATGTTGGGGGGGCGGGGGGGGGTGGGAGGAGTGGTGCAGCCCTGCCGTAAGACTCCGACTTGTTTTTCAGTTTTAGCTGGTTTGATGGTGAAACCATAAGGCCAATGTCAAAGCTAGCCATTCCCCGAATCCCTATATTTCGCTCTCGCGGACTGGGCTGTCGGTGAGACTGGGTCGTGTCTGCCACGTCCCAATGGATTCTGGTTGCGGGGGACCACGCCCGGGGCTGACATGCAAATGGCAACCCACTGGAGGGCTATGGAGACACAGTCAGGCAAGGCAATTCTACGGAGCACCGTACGCACACTCCATCAGCCAGGATTTAAGCCGACAAGTGAGAAATCCGGAGAGAGAGCAAGTTCCAAGCGAGGGGCCTCGCTCCACAACAAGACAGACGTTCCTGTCTCCTCCGCCACCTTAAGGCGTGACCGGGTGCCCTGTCGCAGCCCTTCCTCCGTCCCTTTCTAACACCCCAACATTCCGACTTCATTTATTCCACTCTCCAGGTGTCCTGGGCACGCAGGTAACCTAAGCCCATTCAGAGTGTGTATCAAGTAGGAGTATAGCAGGGCAGCGAGGGCCTGAGTAAGGGACTTGCGATAGTTTACCTTTTTATCTTTAACGTTCCGAAGACTTGGAAATGACATAACCACAGCCCACAACCACAGCAGTTACAGGCCCAGGCGTGGCCAGGGCCAGAGGACATTCAAACCCCAGCTGTGCGGCTTTCAGTCACTGACTCAACTCCGAGTCTGTTTCTCGCCTTTAAATCGGGTGTGATAATAATATATAGGGTTGTTCTAGTACTTAATGAGACTGTACCTATGACATACTTAGCCCTGTACTTTCCACACAGCGCACATGCTCAGAAATCATGAGCTATTCATGGTTTACTTTGGAAGCAAGCCTCTGAGACAAACAGGGAAAGGATTGTTATCCATCTGGTCCCCAGGCAGGGGCAGAGACTCGAGTCACTCGAGGTCAC
This sequence comes from Eptesicus fuscus, assembly GCF_027574615.1. Classification (NCBI taxonomy): domain Eukaryota; kingdom Metazoa; phylum Chordata; class Mammalia; order Chiroptera; family Vespertilionidae; genus Eptesicus; species Eptesicus fuscus. Next base: position 4,786,816 of record NC_072491.1, read on the forward strand.
AACGCCAGTAAGGAAAGCCAGACAGAAACAGGCGTGTTCCCGCTCCACCCGCGCGGCGCCTGCCTGGCTGCTGGAAGAGGCTTCCGGCAGAACGACACCGGTTCAGGTGTCACCTATTCATAGCACCTGTCGGCCCCGTTCTTCCGGATCAAGCCTGCCCATTCCTGGGTCTGCTACCTGCTTCCACCGGTTCCCCTTGGTGACCCGGGCCCCCTGTGTTTGGTGACAATGCCCACTGGTGCCTGGTACTCAGCAGCCTCCTGGTGAGAGCACTGTAGTTACACATCTCCAGAGAGACTGGGCGGTCATATAATAACGGAAGAGTTGGAGAATGCCATCTTACACACATGTGACAGCGATATGCCCAGCACTTCCTCCTCCTCCTCCTCCAGGCAGGAGAATGCTCTGAAGGTTGGGCGGGGAGAGCAGGCATCCCACACCTCCCACCTCGTGCCTCATTCCCCTGCAGCCCGGAGGTGTGGGCTTTGCCTCCTGTCTCCACTTAGGGCCGAGGAAGCCACACGTGGGGGCAGGGGTTACTGAGGTCACGTCTCCAGTCGCTCGCTCACTTCTGGGCCTGATGCAGACAGGCACGGGATTGTGGGGCTTGGAGAGAGAGACCCAGTCTCAGGCCCGTATATTCCTAAGTCTGAGTCCCAGCAATGCCACTGGTAGAAAGGGAACCTTGAGAGATTCAAGCTCCCAGATCTGTCCTTTACTAGATAATAGTCATCTATCAGGAGTTAGACAGCAGCTCACTGGTCACGTATATGGAGTGTAGGGGTAAGACCACAGCTTGGAGTCAAACGCCCTGCAAGCTTCGGAGTCTTGCGACACAATCTCAGTAGGTTCTGGGAGTCTCCTTGCTTTCTGTGTGAAAAGGTGTCCCAGGCTTGTACATTTTCTCCCCGAAACTTCAGCCGTGTGCGTTTGGTAGGAATTTGTACTTTGAAACCCAATCTGGACACCGGGATGCTTGTTGCCGGGGGTTCTGTTCTCACTGTCTCTCAGCCTTCACTTCGGTGGGCGGAGCTAGGAAATACACATCCATCTCATGTGCTCACAGGGCCACTCACTGCACAGGCAGGACATGTGCTCTGACTTAACCTCATCTGTCTTATATCTGTACCTCCTTTTTCCCTCCCCCAAAGTCCAGTTCTCAGTGGCACCAACACAGACGCTCATTTGCGTTCTCCTCCGTTCACACGCAATAGTCTAAGTGGTAATACCACACACACTACCAGCTGCAGTAGGATGGTTGTAAACAGTTTTAAGATTATTTTTAAAGGCTTTTTATTGATTTTTAGAGAGAGAGGAAGGCAGAGGGAAGGACAGAGAGAGAAACATCGATGTGAAAGCAAGACATCCATTGGCTGCCTCTTGCACATCCCCTACTAGGGATCGAGCCCACAACTCAGTCATGTGCCCTGACCGGGAACCGAACCCGGGAACTTTCCGGTGCATGGATGAACAACACCCAAACAACTGAGCCACACCGGCCGGGCCTTAATGTTTCTCTAAGCCCTCTTCATCCTCGGAGTGTTTCCCTCTCCGAACGTGTCATCAAATCCTTGTGTTAGGGGACACTCGGAATCACTCCTCTCCGTGTGGTTTTACGTGTGGATTCATTTGCTTAGTTGTGTTTGTTTTCACAGAGTTTTAAAAATCCAGTTAGTTTTATACTTAAGTATTTCCGTGATGCAAAAGTCAAGTTTGTAAAACAACATATAACTTTAAAAATTTGAATTCTATCCCTTTTCCTCCACTTTTTTCCCTCCCTTCTTCATCTCATTGGTAATGATTTTTTTACTTCAATGTTTCAACAAATAAAATTCCTCTCCATATATATATGGAGAGAGAGAGAGAGAGAGAGAGAGAGAGGGGGGTAGATATCTAGATACCTCTCTTCCTGAGACCAATGGTGGCATACTAAACACGCATTTCTCCACCTTGGAGACAGTCCATCAAAGTACAGAGAAATAGTCTTCATTTCTTTTTATAGCTGCACACAATAGTTCATTCAACCAACAAAAGGAACACTTGGGTTGTCTCCAGCTTTTGCTATTACAAATTCTGCTGAATAGATAACCTGCTGCCTCTGTCATTTCACATTGTTGCCATCCACTGAGACTTTCACGTAAGACAAAGAAGTGAGCTGGATTTTTTTAAGCCTTTGAATTCGAGGCACCCAACCATGTATTTAATAGTGTGGTATACTATTCAACAGCCAACGACTTTGAAATAATGACATCCGCCAGGCTGTGGTAAATATGTGAGGTGCTTTAGAAAGCAAGTTGTCCACTAGCCAGCACCAAGGGAAGCTCGGACAAGAGGGAACGAATGGGTCTGAGGACCTACCAGGAGCCACGCGCTTTATCTGTAACTTCCTGTGTAATTCCTCTTCTAATCTTGCGAGGTCACTGGTGGTCCTCCCACTTTCAGAGATGAGGCACCTGGGATGACATCACCAGCCCAGGTCACGGTATTTGAAGTGGGACCAAGACGCTAAGCCATACTTGTCTCACAACTAAACCCATGAATGACCCTTTCATTGTTAGCTCATTGATTTCTTCCTTATTGCCTAGTGAATGGACTTAGCACCACTTAAATGTACACTTAAAAATGGCTAAGATGGGCCGAAACGGGTTTGGCTCAGTGGATAGAGCGTTGGCCTGCAGACTGAAGGGTCCCAGGTTCGATTCCAGTCAAGGGCATGTACCTTGGTTGCGGGCACATCCCCAGTAGGGGGTGTGCAGGAGGCAGCTGATTGATGTTTCTCTCTCATCGATGTTTCTAGCTCTCTATCTCTCTCTCTAAAAAATCAATAAAAAATATATAAAAAATTTTTTTAAAAATGGCTAAGATGGTAAATTAGGTTTATGTACTTTATCACAACTTTTAAATAATTTAAATGTTATAATAAAAATAACATGTGTATACATAGATACATGTGTATGTATATATGCAGGTATGTGTGTGTGTGTGTGTGTGTATGGCTTCTTAGCATACTACCTACCATGTAGTCGGCACTCACAAATGCTCTTTGTACATCAAATGATTTTTCTTATCACATAATGCCTGAAGGATCACTGAGTGAAGTCCATCCGCTACCAGCATTATTCAGACTCTAGGGTTGGGCTCTGGAGTGAAGCCCACTAACTAATGTGTGACTTTGGCCAAGTTACTTCACCATGTTTGCTTTCATTTTCTCATAGGATTGATCATAATGATTCCTATGAGGGCTTTTGTATGAATGAAAGGAGTGAAGACATGTATATTGCTTAGAACAATGCCTGGAATAATAATAAGCACCATCTAAGTGTCAGCTGGCTTGATTACTATAACTTCTCCATTGAATCAGTAAGTACTGATTGAACACCTGCCCTGGGCCAAGCATGTGGCTACATGGTAAGGACGTAATGCTGAGCAGGGAAAGAACCCTGACTTCATAGCACCTGCAAGCCAGTAGAAGACATGGCCATTATCAGATAATCACACAAACGATTAGAGTTACAGGTACCATAATGCCAGGAAGGGAAGGTACACAGCCTTGTGAAATTTGATCATCCTCTGATCTCTTGTGTCAGGCAAAATGCCTCCCCAAATGCCCAGATGTGGCTCTGTTTTGCTCATGAAGGTTCCTGCGAAGCTTTCCCCACCTGCCACACGTGGGCCTGAAGCCTGCCTGCCTGCCTACCTGTTTCCCTCTTCCTCTCCCCTGAACTGCAGCTGGAGTACACAGCCCGCCTGGACTTCCTGTGGCGGGTTCAGGCCAAAGAGGAGATCAACGAGATGAAGGAGCTGAGGGAGCACAATGAGAACATGCTCCGGAACATCCTGCCCAGCCACGTGGCCCGCCACTTCCTGGAGAAGGACCGAGACAACGAGGTGAGCCAGGCTCCTCTGGCCGGTGAGAAGGGGTGGTGGTGGGTGAGGTGAGTTGGACACATGGACCCCAAGCTCTGGGAAAATCCCCCTGTCCTGTGAGCACGTGGCGGTGGAGATCATACCTGCCACTTGGTACCAGGCCCCCGAGACTGCCCAGCACTGTGACCTATACACACCGCCTCCCTCCCAGCCTCGGGTCCCACATCAGTAAGATGGACAGAATAAGATGTCCGTTGCAAGACTGAATTGGAATTGTAAAGTTTTACATATGTGGGAGCACAGATCACCTGCTTGTCAGTGGCTGGCAACGGCAGGTGTGATCAGGGAAACGCTCAGTGGCTGGCTGGCTAGCTGGTTGGTGGGTTGGTTTCTTTGTTTTAATCTGTGATTGGATGCCTGTAGGCATGGAGTAGGCTCTCCAATGTATCCTTCTCTATCCTGCCCCTTCTGTTGCATAAAGACATTTGGGCCTGTGACCCTTGCCTTAGGATGAAGCTGGGTGAGACCTAAGGGTCCCCATCTCATCCAAGCAGCCACAGAATGGCCATGGAAGGAGCTGAGCGAATGAGTAACCCGCTGCTCGAACAGCCAGCTCTTGGTGAACCCGGGCCCTGGACAGTCTCCTGGGTGCAGGTCGAGGCACCACCCACCCTCCTCAATGGATGACGCTCTCTGGAATTAGGCTCAGGCCCGGTTTCCTGAAGGCTCCCTAAGGTCAGGAGCTCTGTGGCAAGAGCTTCGTGACGAAGCCAAGAAAGCAGAGGGAATATTGATGTGGGTCACCCATGACCTCCAGAAGAAGCGGATGAAACACTGAGCCCTCCGAGGCGAACCCAAGGAGAATGGAAAGGAGAACCGCTTTTCCATCAACACAGCAGAGCCGCCGGGACCTGGGGCCAGTGGGGAGGAGCACGAGCACGCTGCCCTCGTCCGGGAAGGATGGCAACCGGCCAGGGATGCTGAGACCCCAGGTCATCAGCTGTTTCCAGGCCAACCCCACTGAGCAAACCCGATGGGAGGTTCAGCCTTCGTCACGTATGAGACATGTTCCAGAAAATGTCTCATCATGCTTACTTGAGGCTTTGTAAATATTTAAAGAGTTGACGCTCGACCTCTCTGAGTCCATTTCCTTCCTCATCCCATCACTGAGGAAATATCACCCTTGCTGAGTGGGTGTGAGAATTAAAACAGGTGTGAACACACAAGGTGCCCGGTGCAGCCAGGTGTGTGGCAGGTTCGGTATAGAAAGGCCACATGATGGACCCGGAAGCCTGGCGCCCTGGGTTCAAAACTGACTCCCCCTCTCGCTCCCTCTGAGACTATGGGCAAGTGACGAACTCTCTGGACCTCCTTTTTCTCACCTACAAAGTAACACTACTTCCCTACTTTGTCCGATGGTTATGACATTTACATCTGTGCATAAAGTGTTTATACGGTGCTTGGCACATTCTAAGAGCACACAGATGGTGAGCTGTAATTATTTTTTGATCAATGTGAGCCACCACTACTTCTGCTCCCTCCCAATCACAACCCCAGCCCCTACCATTCATTCGCTCATTTGCTCAGCAGATGCTTCCTGAGGGCCGACCATGTCTCAGGCGTTGTTCTAGATCCGGGCATTCAGACAGTGAGCAAAGAAGAGAGTCCTTGCTGATATGAAGCATGTGTTTTTATGGGAAAGCAGACCTTAAAATGAATAGCTATACAACCTCGTGCCTGGAGTGATAGTTCTATGAGAACAGAAGCCAAACGAGGGCTACAGTATTGAAAAGGGGTGGCATTGACATTAGGGGGCTTTGGAAGCTGTCTTCAAGGAGGTGACATTTGAGCAGAGACCTGAATGTCATGAGAGGATCCAATAAGACCTACAGGCCTCAGACCTAGTTTCTCCCTGCAGAGGGAGGGCTTGACTTCATAGAAGAAACACAGGACTTGGAATCAGATGGCCCGGGCCAGGAAGGACCAGAGATAGCTCCCTGAGCAAAGAGGAACCAAAGTCTTTCTCTTGGCATGGGGGAGGGGAGGGTGTGGATGCTCAAAACCCTCTCCAGAGCCCAAACATGTACCTCCAGCCAGAGGAGGGTGGCAGTAAGGCAATAATAGCTTTTCTATATTCATTGCTCCCTCCCCAGCCCACAATATTTTTATCTTCTTTGAGCCCCAAATAGCAAGAAACAGATGGCGCACTCAAAGCGGCTGATCAGAGCCGGCTGAATGATGGGCTAGCTCTGACAGTGGAGGCAGGTGGCTGGAGCACTTCCGGGTCCCCTGAAAACCCCCCACCCTTCTCTCTGCTTATTGGGTGGTGGGGGCTGACTTGCCTGGGCTGCATCAATGACCCTGCACACCCTCTGGCACCCAGTTGAGGGTCATTAATCGGGGTGCTGTGTAGACCAGAGGGAGGGGAAGGAGAGTGAGGTCAGGATATATATTCCTTTGGTCCCCTTTCTTGGGGTGAGCTGAAGCTGTCACTGTCCCTCCCCAGAAATTGTCAGCACCTCTCCAACCTCAACTCAGTCCATTCCTCCTGGGCTCCTCTCATGCCTTTGAGGTGGGATGGCAGGGAGGAGAAGACCACCTAAACCAAGAGGAGAGGCCTCAGAAGGAGCCAACGTGCCAACACCTTCATCTTAGACTTCCAGTCTCCAGAATTATGAGTTGATGGCAATAAATAAGAATGTAGACAAATGTATGAGTATTGGCCTGCCAAGAGCCTCAGATTTCTCAGTGAAGTAAGAGATCGTCTACTGAGAGGAACCAAGTGAAGGTGACGTTAAGGAATGTGGTGAGGGTCTGGCCATTGAGGACAACAGAACAGGAGGCTGGGGACAAAGGGATGGGCAGTCAGAACTCTGAGCCCAGCTAAGCTGGAGGCCATGCATTTCAATGGTCCCGGTCCACGTGGTGGTGACACCGTGATTACGGTGCGGACATGGCAGTGTCCTCTCTGGAGGTACTGTGCTCGGGTGCAGGTGCACGCTTGCGCAGGGAGCGTCCTCGCGGAGCCTCGCCTCTGATGACTGTCTCTGCCTCCCCCGTGTGTCCCTCTGTCCAGGAGCTGTATTCTCAATCCTACGATGCCGTCGGGGTGATGTTCGCCTCCATCCCGGGGTTTGCGGACTTTTACTCTCAGACCGAAATGAATAACCAAGGAGTGGAGTGCCTGCGCCTGCTGAATGAGATCATTGCGGACTTCGATGAGGTAAACCGAGGCCTGGGAAACTGACAGTCACAGTGGCCAACGTTGTGGTCACAGCGTTATGTTAGCCATTGAGCCATGACCATTACAGACTTCCAGGCTGCATCATAAACACAGACGTGTCATCTGATCTAATCATCACAGTTACCAGGAGATAAATGCTCCTGTTTCTCACTGTGGGAGGGGGAGGGGGGACAAGAACACAAGCCTCAGAGGCGAGGTCATCTGACCCAGGGTCACTCAGCTAGCAAATGGCAAAGCCAAGGCTGCTCAGGCACTAGCGTCACAGAGACTGGGCACCGATGGGGACCTGTCTCCATCTGCTCAGAGTGCCAGACCTGAACACCGATGAGCACTCTAGACAGGACTGTCTGTCCAGCCTCCGTGAGTGTGAAGAACACCTAACGCGGGGGAGCGGAGGGGGGCTGGTGCTGCACTTGATTCACAGTCACGGCCTTGGGCAAGATTGGGCCTTCTCCTTCCCACCCCCGGGAGCCCGGGAGGGTAAGTGGTACCATGGAGTCGTTTCCCACTGAGGCAAGGGGGCCAGGTTTTGTGCCTCGGCCCTGGTCAGCCACTGGCTGTGGGCTGCCCCATGGGGTGCATGATACCCTACCAGCGTTTCCAGCCAGGGGGCTTCGTCAGCCTGGGCAAGTCTCCAAAAAAGCAGACAGCCCTTAGGGCATTCTGCAGGGTGGGCCCCCTAAAGCGGGTCTGGGTGGGGCACCAACAGCACCTCCTACTCAGTGGTAGGCAAACCGTGGCTCTCGAGCCACATGCAGCTCACGAGCCGCAGTTTGCCGCTCTGTTGACTAATGAGTTTGCCGACCGCTGTCATATACTACCCTTTACCTCTTTGCACACAATATGCCACAATTTCCTAATCCTCACAGCTTCCAACTACACGGTAACATTTAGTCTAGTCCAGTGGTCGGCAAACCGCTGTCCTACATGACCTGGACAAGGTCCTCCTATCCCCACATTCCATCTGCCTCCTGAGTCCCGTGGATCCCTTCTTCCTATTCTTGCTCTGAGCCATCTCCTAACCGCTGTCCCTCCTGCATCTCACCATCGGCAATGACCAAAGGCAGAATTCTGTCATATCCCTGTGAAACCCAAAACCTTTCAGTGGCTCCCCTTTGCCAGCTCCTCGGGTCACCTGAGGCTTTACACCTATTGTCCCTGTGCCCTCTCCAGCCTTACCTGCCACTACATGCCACCCGTCCAGCACCGTCTGGCTACCTACAAGCCATCGAGCCCACCTAGCTGTTCCACACACAGCTCTTTCTGCCCAGAGGTTATTCCCTCCTCACCACACCTTCCTCCTTCCCTAGACTTCATGGCCAGAGGAAATCCTAATAGTCATTTAACAGTCAATTCAACCCCCACCCTACTTGTGACGCCTCTTCGAATCCCCCCTAGCCAGGTAAATATTGTCGCTCCTTTTCCAATGAAAAACTTACACTCAAAAAACCTTCCACCATGGAGCCTGAAGTCCTCAGTGTACAGGTCTTCCTCCCCCACTAGCCACTTAGTTCTGGGCAGACACCCATTCCATTAAATCTCTACAGGCGTTTATCACACATTGCCATTTTCAATATTCCACACCAAACCCACAGGATAGGAATTGCTAGCCTTCATTTTAACTTATTTTTATTGATTTTACAGAGGAACGGAGAGGGAGATAGATAGAAACATCAATGATGAGAGAGAATCATCAATAGGCTGCCTCCTGCATCTCCCCCCCCCCTTACTGGGAATCGAGCCCGCAACCCGGGCATGTGCCCTGACTGGGAATAGAACAGTGACCTCCTGGTGCATGGGCTGATGCTCAACCACTGAGCCACACCAGCAAGGCTAGCCTTCATTTTAAACATATAAGAAAAACTGAGCCTCGGAAGCACCAAGAGTGTCCAGGTCACACACCATTAACATGGTACTGCCCGGATGGGCACCCAGGTTCTCCATACTGTTTTGGTGTTCAATCGTTGTGTTGCACTGTTTCCCACTTAAGGGGCATTTCATGGTTCTGGTTTTGCGACCATAAACTCAATGATGGCCATTTCGGATGTCCTAAGGGTGGGGGTGGGGGTCAATATAAGTGACACAATCACTTCCTGCCCTCCGGGGCTTCACAGTCCACGGAGAGACAGGGTGGCCAAGAGCAGTCTTTGCACAAGGAGTCAGTGGTAAGTGTACGGAACAGGGACCTCGAGATGCGGGGAGGTGGAGGGCGACTCCATGGTAACAGCACCCTGATTCCCATCCTTCATGCCAGGCAGATAGAAAGTACACTCTCCTGGATCCCAGGGCATCCCCAGGGCTAGCACGGTGCCCAGGACATAAGACATGCTCGTAACGGATGCGCTATTAACTAATTACATAATGGGAATCAGAAAGCAGCTGGCTAATAGGAAGGTGGTGAAGGACTAGTACCGCCCAAAACATACTCTCCAGTAAAAAAATAAAAATAGCTCCATTAACAATCAATCATCTGACTGAAGGTTGAGACTTTAGGCACTGTTTTATTTTCAACTCCACAGCAACCCATCTCCTGAAAGGGCTCACTAGCATGTTTTTAAATTGAAAAATATAAATTTGAACTAAATGCGCATCTCTGTTCCCTGAATTGTAAACACCCTGCAGTCTTCCCAAAAACTGAGACAGAGGACAGCGCCCCTAGTGGTAGAGACGGGTGTTCGTTTGCAGAGGGAAGCTGGTGAGACTAAGGCAGGGGATTGGTCCAGGAGGCTGTCATCTTTAGAACAGGGACTTTGGAGCGGGGAGGGCGGGAGGGGAGGAAGTAGAAGAGAAAGGGCAGAGAAAGAGGAAGAGGGGAGAGAAGGTTGTCGATGAGGAAGAAGACATTTCCTGGCTTGCCAGCCCCAAGCGCTGTGCACTCTCCTTGGGTGACCCAGACGTGCCTTGTTTCTTTGGGTCAAGAGCGGCCCTCCAGGTTCTGCCCTAGCTGAGCCCGATGCCCGCCCCACCCCGCCCCACCCCGCCCGGGGGCTCACTGCTCCTCTCGCTGAGCCGTGGCCATAGGAACTTGAGAGCAGGCCAGTTCCTTCCGGGCTCAGGGGAAAGCGGGCCTTGCACGGAGCATGGCAGTGCCCGTCCCTCGCCCACAGCCCCTGGCGGCCAAGACTCAGGAGCCCCCTTGCTTCTCCCTGCACCACGCAGATGAGTGAATTAATAGAGAGACGATTAGGAACCCATTATGCCCGCAGATGCTCTTAGCTGTACAGTAGATAAGTGTGTTGCGTGGATATTGGATGAAATAATGAAGACTCTTGCTGCCTCCTAACCGACTTCAGAGGGGGAGGCAGCTTTGCCTGGGCCTGAATCTGGCCCCCAGCCAAGCAGTTCTGAAGAGAAGAGAGGAGGGGGGAGTCCCCCGTCCAAACCCCCGCAGGAGGCAGGGGAGGGAGGTGGGCAGCCCAGGGCAAGCCGAGACCTCTGGGCTGCAGTATCAACAGCTGGAGGAAGGGCTGCTCAGAGGCCAAAGCTGCTTGGCGGTGTCTGAGGGCACCTGTCAGTCATGGCCTCGGGGTGAGGACAGGCAGGCTGCCCGGGCACACTTGGCAGGCGCTCAGCCAGGGCAAAGCTCCGAGCAGAGGCTTCTCTTTAGCTCAAGACACAAAAGTAATGAACAAAGGCCGCCTCATCTGTGAACCAAGTTGCACACGCGTATACACACACACACACACACACACACACACACACACACTAAAGCAAATCACAAAGGCACCTGCCTGTGTTTTCCATGTTCCCCACAACAGTTTCTCTGGAGCTGGAATTTTCCAAGTTTCTCAGCTCCGGCTTAATTTTTGAGAGGATACCTGTAGCAACATGGTCTGTAGACACCCCACCGCATCCTCTCCACCTGGCAGGAGCCCCTGAGGATATTACAATCTTAAAGGGAGGCAAAGAGTTGGGGAACCAGGAGTTACATCAAAGAGCTGCCGACAAGAGGAAGCAAGAGGCCAGAGTTTACACTTGGGGACGGGAGGTGTTTTGAACTTGGCTCCTGGGCTAGGGCCAGCCGCATGGATGGGTGGCCTGGGCAGTGGAGGCAGTGGGACAGACGAAGTTGGGGATCTCTGAAGGCGGAGCCACGGCGCTCCTGACAGATTAGTGTGGGTTGTGAGGTCTTATCCAGAACATCTGGGAAAATGGCAGACAGATACAGAAGACCGGGGGCGTGGCTTCGGGAATGGCCAATGAGAGATGCCTGTTAGACCTGTAACTGGGGAGTCGCTTAGCAAATGGGTATAAGAGTCTGAAGGTCAAGGAGGGACGCATACATCTGGAGTCTTCAGGAGAGAGACTGTTGAAGCCATGAGACAGGAGATGGCACGGGGGAGAGCCCATCGGCAGGACTTGACCTGGGAGACTGCACCTCCCTCTTGGGACCCCTTTTTCCTCTCTCGTCTTCTGCCGACTCATGTCTTTATTTTCACTGCACTGTCAACTCTCCACCAGTCTCCTCTGTCAGTTCCTTCTCGTCTTCCTTGTCTTACAATGTAGGTGGCCCCCGGGATGGGATGTTGTGTTCAGTTTGGATGGGGTGGTGAGCAAGACCCCAGTGGGATGACATTTGAGGAAAGACTTGAAGAAGGTGAGGGCAGAGCAGTCTTCCTTGGGGGGAGAGGGAGACTGTCCCATCAGGGGGACAGCAAAGCAAAGGTCCTGAGGCAGGAGCAGGCCTGGCTCATTGGGATCAGGAAGGACGCTGGTGCGGCTGGAGCAAAGTGAGCGAGGAGACCAGGCCTGGGAGGACCGAAGGTCTCAGGGAAGACTCACTTGGACCCTGAGTGGAAGGGGAAGCCGCAGGAGGGCTCTGCACATTGGAATGGGATGTCTCTGGTGTCCATGCTGGGCATGTGGGGTAAGGGCAGGAGCTGGTCAGTTATGGTGATACAGAAACAAGGTATACGCTACCAAGGGCTTAGACCGGGGAGCTGGCAGAGAAGGGTTCCAAACACATGTTGAAAATAGGGCCAAAGGATGTGTTGATGGATTGCGGGTTTTTGTGATTTCTTCTTCAAATTAATACGGTAGCTTGGTCTATTGTGAAGATTCATAGCAACAGATTTATCCTTGAGTATCTGGCCACGCCCATCCTGGCGTCTGGCACTTAGCAGGTGCCCAATAAATATACGTTGGCTCTCTGAATGAGCCGGTCGGAGGGCATCTTCCGTGTGAGCCGGGGGGCTGTTCTCAGGACCCCCGGGCTGCCGGGGGGACGCACGGCAGGACTAACACCGTTGCCTGGTCTGTTGCAGCTGCTCGGCGAAGACCGGTTTCAAGACATTGAAAAGATCAAGACCATTGGCAGCACCTACATGGCTGTCTCGGGCCTGTCTCCCGAAAAGCAGGTAAGGGAACTCTTTGGACTCAGCCACAACCTCTGGCAGGGGCGTCCCTGTTGTCACACTGCCGCCACCAGGAGGCCGGGGAGGGGGAGGGAGAACATCCGACGAACCGGATACGGTGGTTGTGTGGCGCATCTTGCTCTTGAGCTAAGCAGAGCCCCCTGGATGGAGCGATGCCTCTTCATGACCGAGAACCCTCTTGGCTTCCTTCTGAACCTCTCTGTCCAGGTGACGAACAAAATCAGGGCCAGAAGTTCCGCGATGATGATTTAGTTGTGGGTGCTGCTAACCCCCTGATCCTAGCCTGTTGTGTTTGTTGTTGTTGTTGTTGTTGTTGTTCTTGCTTTGGTTTTCTCCTCCAAACTCAGGACCAAAAGTAGCATGTAATAATAATAACAACAAGAAGAACAATAGCTCCTGCTCTTTTGAGTGTGGCCTGTGTGCCAGGCACTCATGTTAAGCGGGAACACCGACATCCACCTGTCGGGGTGAGTGGATGAATCACCCGAGATAATGTCATGCTCCCACGCGAGGCCTTGCCCCTGGCAGGTCCTCAGTCAGTGTCACCTGGACATGAGTCTGAGTTACTCCAGAGAAGGAATCCTCATCCCTTCTCTCATCCTGCCTTTGCTTTCTTTCCAACTAAACACCTAGAACTATTCCAAGGGTAACTGTCTGGCAAGAAAACCATGCTAGCAACTGGTCCCTGTGCCTGGCCCTCCAGAGCAGGTCCCTGGGAGAGCCTACGGCCAGGTCTGGCCAGCCAGCTGTGCTTGCAGATCAGATGCCACTGAACACAGCCACACTCGCTGCTTGTACTTTGTCCACGGCTACTTTCAAACTACAACGGCAGAGCCGAGTAGTTGCACCAAAATTGTGGTCTATGAAGCCTGAAATCTGTGCTGCCTGGCCCTCTCTGAACCCATTTGCCAGCCTCGGCTGCATCAGAGCACAGAGCTCAATGCCACCCACTCCCTGTGAGGTAGGCAGGGCCTGGGTGCTCAGCGCATTTTATAGATGACAGAACTGAGGCTCAGAGAGGCTCAGAGGCTATGGAGTTCGGTGAGTGAAGCACCTCAAAGGAAACAGACACGGTTCCTAGAGTGGAAATACTACACATATGTACATAGGAGCATGTGTATACACATACATGTATATACACACCCCAACACTACACATAATGTACCTACACACACACATATACACACATGCATACACGCACACCCCCAACACTACACATAATGTACACACACACCAGTGAGCATGGACAGGAACTCGGCCCACCAGCCTGAATAGACAGGGTAGGTCTGGGGAAGAATTACGAGGATCCACGCCTGTTTTACTCTCTCATGCAAACCCCCGGTGGTCCCATGTTTGCGGACATGGAGGGCCTGAATGTGCGGGGAGCCGCACACCCGGTACTTCCTCTAAGGACGTGGGGTGGGGTCAGGACGCAGGGCAGGCCCCTCGCCCGATGCTCACGCTGGCTGGAGAATGAGTGCCTCTCCCGCTCCCCAGCAATGTGAAGACAAGTGGGGACACCTGTGCGCCCTGGCCGACTTCTCGCTGGCCCTGACGGAGAGCATCCAGGAGATCAACAAGCACTCGTTCAACAACTTCGAGCTCCGGATTGGTGAGTAGCTGCAGTGAGTGGCAACTGGGGACCCCGGGCTGCCTGGCCTTGCGGCATCAGGCCCTCCCAGGCCTGGGCATCGAGCCAGGGACGCTCTTTCCTGCAAAACGCAGCAGGCTCGGTATGACCTTGCCGAGGACGGGGACAGGGCCGGCTCAGGCTTCTCTGGCTGCCTCTCCCCGAAGATGCCGGAGGCCAGGCCTGGACACTGGCCTGGGTGCAGACATACAGAGAGACACTTGACCGCGGCAACCTCTCTCCCACCTCCTGCCCGGCATCCCTCCCACGTGGGCCTGGCTCAGAGAGGCAGCTGACTCACCAGTCAATTCATTCTGACTTCTGTCCCCCGAGCGGGCAGGCACTGTACTGGTCCTTCCAGAGAATGCCTTCAGGCAGAAGCAGGAGCCTGCTCCTGAGGGGGTCAGGCAGGACAGGCAGAGAGCAGAGCCTCAGGGCACTTCACGTGGCTGCACAGTTCACTCTTCCTGTGATTTAGCGACAACGCAGCGACAGTCACGCAATGTGAACAGTCACCCTTTATCGTGTGTATCCCATGCCAGTTTCTTCAGCGTCTCTGCTGAGCCGTGAGGGCCTCCTGAAGCGCCAGGAAGCCCCGGCTCTGGTCTGCATTCCCATTTCACAGACGCATAAACTCAGCCCGAAAAGGGGGGACTGACGATCACACGGCCCAGATGTCGCCCCGGCAGCACCTCCTGGGTGCCGCGAGACCAGCGACACTCTGGCTGCCAGGATGCGATCGAAAGCCATCGTCGCTGCAGCCCTGGTGTTAGATCCCTTGGCTGCTGCGCCATTTTACCAAATACCAAGCTCCCTTCGCAGCTTTCCAGCAAAAAAAGGTCAAGAAATACCAATGTCTGACTTGTCTGATCTAAGGAACGCCACGTGCCTTTGTTCATTGCACTGAAAGGAATTACGCTTTATGTTTTTGATCTATGGACGGCGTATCCGGGGCTTGTTCCAACATCTCCCATGGACTTTGCGTGTCCTTTCTGAAGTCACAGAATCAGAGCGAGAAAGCAAAGGGGAACTCTAGGCCTGAGCGAAAGGGTCTTCTGCATAAATTCGGGACACATCTCTGGGGTCAGGGCCAACCCGGTGTGGTACAGGGTGCCGCTGGCATAGTTCGGGGTCAGAAAGCTATTTCCCCAATGGGATTGAGTTGTGGGTCCACTGTGACCAGCTCAGTAAGTTCAGGTGAGTCATTGCAATGCCGAGTGTCAGTAAGCCTGGCGCCCCACAGACTGAGCTAGGTCAGCGTCCGTGGGAGAACATGAATCCTTTTCTCTCGAGCACCCACTGGCTGCCAGGTACTGTGCCAATGGCTTTGCTTATATCATCTCATTTCATCTTCCTTTTATTATTTCCACTTGACAGATAATAAAAAAGTGAGGTCCAGCCTGGCCAGTGCAGCTCAGTGATTGAGCATCGACCTATGAACCAGGAGGTCACGGTTCCATTCCCGCTCAGGGCACATGCCTGGGTTGCAGGCTTGATCCCCAGTGGGGGGCGTGCAGGAGGCAGCCAATCAATGATTCTCTCTCATCATGGATGCTTCTTATCTCTCTCTCCCTCTCCCTTCCTCTCTGAAGTCAATAAAAATACATATTTTTTTAAGCAGATCCAAATCGGTTAAGTAAGCGACGAAGGTCACATGTCTGATGAGGGACAGAATTGGGACCCTGGAATCTACCCGCAGAAATCACACCCTTCGTGATCGCTACCCCAGGCGGGTGTGGCCACCTCGTGGCCTTACGTCCCTCTTCTCTCATCTCCTGCTCCTCTGGTTCCCCCGCAGGCATCAGCCACGGCTCGGTGGTCGCCGGCGTCATCGGCGCCAAGAAGCCGCAGTACGACATCTGGGGTAAAACCGTGAACCTGGCCAGCCGCATGGACAGCACGGGGGTCAGCGGCAGGATCCAGGTCCCGGAGGAGACGTTCCTCATCCTGAAGGACCAGGGCTTCGCCTTCGACTACCGCGGGGAGATCTACGTGAAGGGCATCAGCGAGCAGGAGGGGAAGATCAAGACGTACTTCCTCCTGGGCAGGGTCCAGCCCAACCCGTTCATCCTGCCCCCGAGGAGGCTGCCGGGCCAGTACTCGCTGGCCGCCGTGGTCCTGGGCCTCGTCCAGTCCCTCAACAGGCAGCGGCAGAAGCAGCTCCTCAACGAGAACAACAGCTCGGGCATCAAGGGCCACTACGCCCGGCGGACTCTGCTGACGCCCGGCGGCCCGGAGCCCGGCGCCCAGGCCGAGGGCCCCGACAAGTCCGACTTGCCATAAAAGCGTTTCCTTTGTGTTCCTTTTTTTTGTATTTCTTTTATATATAAAATAAATATACTAATAAAAATGTTTAATTTTTTTTAGAACAAGGATGGTCTCGTTGGTCTTTGAAGGCACTGGGTGGAAGACACGATTTGAGTTGCTCTTCGGCCACCAACGTGGACGGGTCATCCCTCCTGTAGGTTCACGGAGAAGCAAAAATAAGGCCTAGTTCCTGACCCTGAGCGGCTGGCTCACAGCTGGTGTGAGAGCAGGACGTGTAAACAGACTTGACCGGATGGGATAATAAATAACAGCCAGCAGGGGGCGCCCGCTGGACTTGGTGCTGTTCCCAGGGCCACAGTAGCTACTGCAGACCCAGGTCTTAGGCTGCCTCCTGGGTGCTGGGGGAGGGGGCGCTGGGCACTCCCTTCCGTCCCTGGCGTTTTAATTCCAGGCCCCAGGCGCTCCTTGCACTGGCTCCCGGGCACACCAGCATTTCCAGGAGAGAGTGTAGCTCTCGATTAGGTGTGAGCTCCAAACAAAGGAACTGATATTTTACTGAGGAGTCACCAGGGGGCAGGGGCCTGCAGAACAGCCTGGGCCTGTTTGAGCCATTAACTGCAGATCGGCTGCTCCTCCGGCCACCACCTGCCCCCGCCACCCCATCTTCTGAGTGAGCTTTCAAAGCGGGTTGAGGGACTCTGTGCGCTTGTCTTTTAACCTTTTAGAAACGGACAGCGTGACTCCAGTGCCATCAGTTTCTGTGTGGAAATTCAAACACGGTCTTTTCCTAACACACGACCCCCATTTGGATAGAATCCGAACAAGAATGTAATAAGAACCAACACTTTCAGCCCTAGCTGGTTTGGCTCAGTGGATAGAGCACTGGCCTGCGGACTGAAGGGTCCCGGATTCGATTCCAGTCAAGGGCACAGACCTGGGCTGCAGGCTCAATCCCTAGTAGGGGGTGTGCAGGAGGCGGCCAAGCAATGATTCTCTCTCATCACTGATGTTTCTCTCTCTCCCTCTCCCTTCCTAAAATCAATAAAAATACTTTAAAAAAAGAACCAATACTTTCAGATTTAGGGTTTCGAAGTCCATTTCCGACCATGATCTCAGCTGAGCCTCACGACAACTCTCAGGGACAGAGAGGATTATCCCAATTTTCCAGCAAACGGAGGCTCACAAAATTAATAAAAATAACTGTTTGAAAAACTCCATCTAAAAAGAGAGCACTAAAGCTAGGAAGAGGTTAAAGATCACATGTGGTCCCAGGTCTTGATTCTGTATATAGAGCGCAGGCCCAGACAGGCCGAGACTCACCAACCAAAGCAGGACCAGAGCCAGGCACACAGGACCCGGTGCCTCTGCTGTGCCCTTCGCGGCCTCTGTACGGGCTCTGACCTCCTTCCTCTGCTCACTGCACAAGGGGCACCCGGCACCCGGGGCTCCCCGAGTCCTCCCTGTCCCATAGTGAGCTTGGCTGGAAGCCCCATGACATCGGCCAACCCCGGTCCCTCGTCAGACCCCTGCTCTGGACCAATGCAAACTCAGCCTCTTCTCAGTTCACAAACACAGACACACACCCCTCCCACACCCACACACACACACACACAATCTGTACGGAGCATCCGTGCATGCAACAGGCTTTACCAACATTCTAGAAAGAGGAGATGGAGGAGCGGTTGACCTGGAAATAACAAAATACCTTCAGATTGAATGTTAGGTATCTCCCCCTTAAAGGGCCATCCCACCATCCTCCCAAGTGCACACCCATCATCCCCAACCTCACACCATCACCCACATGTTCCACCCGGTCCCTCCTCTGCCCTTCCCTCTCCCTCTCAAGAGCAAAATCGAACTCCTCGCATGTTCTCATGCCAAGGAGCATAAACTCTTCTTTATTCGTCCAGCAAGCAATCACCGGGCACCTCGTCCACTCCACTGCAACCTCCCGAATGCCAGAGCCGTGCTGTGTGCTTGCGGCCAGTTAGGAAAGCTCTCAGATACGCGGACGTTTAAGCCAAACCTGCAGGGAGGGAGGGACGGAGGGAGGGAGTCAGCAGACACGGTACCGAAGGGCCTGCAGACAGGAGAGCGGCAGGAGCAAAGGCCCTGTGGTCAGCCCTGAGTGGCCGGGCCCTGGAGTGTAATGAGGAGATGGGTTGGGGGGGGGGGTGTGAGATGAGCTTAGAGGCGGCCAAGAGCCAGCCCGAGGAAGCATTTTGTGTTTTCGTTTGTTTGCTTGAGCTCCAGCCACCGTCTCACCTTCAACACCAAGGTCTCAACAAGGCATTTTCCCGAACCAAGAGAGGCTCCGGTCAGGGGGAGAGGGCTGGTCCCAGCCAGAAGCACCATAAACAGTCAACCCACTGCCCTCTACCCAGACGCCCTCGGACCAGAGGACCGACCGCGCACAAGCTGTCGCCTTAGGGACGCGGCTCTCCTTTCTGCACGGGGACTTTTTAAAAGAACCCGGGAAAGCAAACTGCCCCAGACACTGACACTGTTGAGGCCGCCCCTGTTAGGGATCCCGCGCACCCCCCTCTGGGGACACTGGTGGGTGGCAGGACGGCCTCTGATGAGTGTGGACACACGCCACCACCACCCCCCCGCCCCGACTGCCCACAGAAGACATCGCAAGCTGGGACTTGTCTCCCCAACACTATCAATTTGTTGCTGAAATAAGCATCTTCTTGGCTGAAAATGATAAATCTCTCTTTGCTCCGTGACCTGTGTTTGGGCTTGTTCAGCTGCCCGCGAGCCGAGCAGGTCACTGCCCAGTGACTGTTCTGGATGCTGACAGGGGCCTGGAGAGGGACAGGGAGGGGGCGGTGCTCCCACACCCGCTCCATCTCCCGAGGGAGCAGATGACACGTGGATTCAAAAAGCCCCGTGAGGGGGTGTCCTGGGCAAGAGGGAGGGAGGGCAGGGCAGGGTATAGGAAACCACACCCCACCCAGTCCTTGGAGTCCTCACTCAGGTCCTCCTTCAGGACCCAGAGCCACACCCCCAGAGAGAAGCAGATCTCCCAGGGGCTCCCAGCCGGCCGCCAGCTGCCCAGGCCCTGGACTCGCTCCTCCCTGCTTTGCTGGGGTGTTCATCTCTGTGTTGCTGACGGAGCTCACAGCCCCTTTAGCACAAGCCTCGGTCTCGGGTTCCAGTCCTTCTCCTGCTCATGAGGCTCACTCTCTGCTCGCCTCATTGTAATTTATTTCCTCACCTGCTGCCGGGAGGCTGCTGAGAGCAGGGGCCGGCCCCTCTGCAGGAGCCAGTGGCAGAGGCAATGCCATTAGCTTCCAATCCACGGAGCCGGGAAGGGGGTGGGCTTCTCACCTGTGGCCAAGCTTCTGTGGGGGAGGGGACAGGGGAGGGCCAGCAGGGAACAGGAAAGCCTGGGCAGAGCCAGCCCTGAGCCCTGAGCCCTGAGCCCTGAGCCCTGAGGAGGCTGGGAGCTGGTGCTGGCGATGTCCTTGTGTGGGACACAGGATGCGGGGAGGGGGCGGGCAGCCAAGGAGGCTATTTCAAGCACCACATCGCGCCCATTACAGGGAGTGCCGGGATCTCGGAGAAAAGGCCTGCGGGACGAGATGATTGGAATCAGCGCTGCAGGCCGAAGTTGCAGATAATAGGATTGAGCGAGGTTAAGAGACACCATAAAATGGACCAGGAAGGGAGACTGAGCTGAAGTCAGACTCCGCTGTGTATCTGCTTCATCCCCGGCACATCTGCCCCAGGGGCAGTGGGGCCCCGGGGTCCAAGGCCGCCCCACCTCTCCCAGGCTGCAGTGCTGGGGTGTGCACTGCATCTCTCTGAGCCTCAGCTCCCCACAGACGGAGAAAGGGGCTCAGGAGGCTGGCACGTCACTTCCACCTCGGTGGGATCCTGTGTAGAAAGCCACTGCAGAGCACGCCCTGCCCCCTCCTCTGGAGCGGGGTCAGAGCAGGCTGTGAGGGACCAGCACCCCTAGCGGTGGTGAGCGGTGGGTGCACTTCCGGTTCCCAGCACTCCGCCTGGAAGGGAAACAGCCCTGGACAGAGAGAAAGGAGTAGGCTGGTCACACCCGACGTTCGAGGGGTGTGCCCTAGCATCTCCCGGTCCCATTCCACCCCCAGGCCTTTGTGGGTCACCTCGAGTGCCAGGCTCTCTCTGAAAGGGACAGGGTACCAGGAGATAGGCCTGTTGCTTCCCTCACTGGGCTTGCAGTTCTGCGGGGAGCAGAACGACAGACAGTCCACTAATCTCCGTGTGGCCCATGCATCAGCTGAAGGGCTCAGGACACCACCAGGCAAAGCAGTAGGTGTTAGCTGCAGGTGGGGACAGTGGTTCCACCCACATCCGCTCTTGTCTGAGCCTAACCTCATGCCCCCACGGGTCCACCTCTGAAAATGCCACAAGGGTCACGACCGGCCCTGAACACCTGGTG
This sequence comes from Eptesicus fuscus, assembly GCF_027574615.1. Lineage (NCBI taxonomy): Eukaryota > Metazoa > Chordata > Mammalia > Chiroptera > Vespertilionidae > Eptesicus > Eptesicus fuscus. The sequence continues at coordinate 4,807,623 of NC_072491.1, forward strand.
AGCGGAGACACAGGCACAAAGCGATTGAAGACATAAAGGCTCGGCATTCCCCCTGGAACTGGCAAGTGCTTTGTAAAGTGTGACAGAAAGTGGGGGCTGGCGGCCCTGGCTGGTTTTTCTCAGGGGTTAGAGCATAGGCCCGTGGACTGAAGGGTCTCGAATTCGATTCCGGTCAAGGGCACGTACCTTGTTTGCAGGCTCCATCCCTAGCCCCAGGTTGGAAGCAACCAATCCATGTGTCTCTCTCACATCAATGTTTCTCTCTCTGTGTCTCTCCCATTCCCTGCCACTATCTCTAAAAATCAATGGGGAAAAGAATCCTCAGGTGAAGATTAACAAAAAAAAAAAAAAAGAAAGAAAGAAAGAAAGAAAGAAAGAAAGAAAGAAAGTGGGGGCTGGTTAAATGAGGGGATCACTGGTAAGGAAGTCATATTTGGGCTGAAATCTGAAGGAGCCAGCACTCAAAATAACACCTGGCTCAAAACGCGGCGATAAGTGTCAAGATTGCTAACGGACTGCTGTATCAATAGGTGGTGATACCTTTAGACGCTTCTCATCCTGGCATCCAGCCCACAGCCCACAGCCTGACGGCTCTCCCCATCCCCAGTGCCCCAGTGGGGTGGACCCAGTAAGTCTCAAGGTCTGGGCCCTTCCTTGTGCAGCTTACACAGCCTCCAGACCGAGGTCAAAGCCCTCGCATCTGAGCAGCCACGGCCACTTCAGAGAGGAGCATCATTAGTCTCGAGAGGGGCTCACAGGCCAGGAAGGAGAGCAGAGGGAGCTCCGTTTCCTGGGGCAGGGAGATGGGATACAAGGAAGAGCGCAGCTGCCCTGAGAACCCATCTTGACATTGGGACTCGCTTTCCTTTGCTGCCATCTGGTGGTCAAACGTGGGAACAACAGCCTGAAGTGTGGGAGGCTGCTTCCTACAATCACCTCAAGTGGTTGACTCCCTGGTAACCAGGCGCTGTTCTGGACGCTGGTGCTGGACATGGAGCTGTGGACAAAGCTGACAAAACGCCCTGCCCTCATGGGGCGTGCACTCCCAACTGGCTGCGTCAGACGCAGCTGCAGAAAGGCTGACTCCTTCCCGTCTGGCAGGGGAGATGGCAAGGATTCAGGGGGAAAGGAACTGCCTGGACCGCCCAGCCTGCAAGTGGAAAAGCTGACCTGAGAACTCCCTGCACAGCCCCCCTCGCATTCCCAGGAGTCAGGCAGAAGGATGGGAGGTTGGCTCTCAGATTTTGTGAAAATCGCTTCATTGGAGCGCAGCCGAGCCCACCTGGAGACACGGTGCCTCTGGGCATCATGAAGTCAGGAAGATCTCCCCCGATTCTGAAAGGCGGGCTGGTTTCTCTCCTAAATCATCCTAGGAAGCCCAGGAAGCCCTGGGGTAGAAGAGGGTGGGAAGGCTGTGGAGAGGAACTCTGGGGTCCAAGTCTCACCAGCTAACGGCGATGTACGCTAGGTCATGAGTTTTAAGCCGTGGCCCCATGGGTATGTACATCAAGTAAGCGCTTTTCAAAGAAACTGAATGAAAATATAAAAGGCAGTGTGCATAGGAGGGTCCGGTGCAATTGTGTGAAACTTTCACTTGAGTCACATATGCACAATGTGAGTGTCACTTGGTCACAGTGTAATGTCTACTTCTACCTGTGAGGAGCAGTTTAAAATTGTGAAAACCAGTAATTTAAGTGGCAGGATTCTATGTTTATAGTCTTCATTTTTCTCCACAACGTTTCTGAGTGCCTGACAATAGAATTTTGTTACTTTTGTGATAACCGTAAAAAGTGGAGGTCTTTTTCAATATGAAAAAAAAATCACTCTTAAAGAAAAATTGAAAGAATAATGCAGGGAACGCCTCTGTAGCCTCCAGCGAGGCCCAGCAGCTAATGACACTCACCATGTTTGATACCATGGCCCTTGAACCACAAGTTCTCCAAACCCCTAAGATCTCAGGATAACATGCAACTAACAGGCTCGGGAAATTTAACATGGATATAATACTTACATTTCCCCAATGGTCTTAGTAATGTCTTAAAACTATGGTTTTCTTTTTTGGTTTTGCTTTTTTAAATCTAACAATGAATCAATTACTGCACCTGCACTTCATGGTTTTTAAAGTGCATGTTTTTTCACCATCAAAAATAGGAAAGAAAACAAGAGAGGGCAGAGCAGCTAACACGTCCCTTCACTCCACACTGGCATGTGCTTATTCTACATCTGTGTTTGGCGTGCCCAATTCACAGGAGGAAGTGGGGGCCAGGGGCGCTCACTCTCCCTCCGGAACCCCGTCACCGCCTGATTGGGCACAAGTAGTGATGTTAATGCATTGGTCAAACCCCAGTGACACATCCCAGCTCCAATATTTACCCTCTGGGTGACCTTGGGCCTGGTTTCTTGCCTTATCCGTGGATCATGACGGTGCTCACCTCATAACAGTGTCACAAAGTAGTAAAGGGAACCACGGATAAACGGCTGGGTCATACACAGTATTCCAAAGGTGTTAGCTGTGGCCGTTATAAGTTCTCCTGACTCCCATCGAGGATCTTAAGTAGGACTTGCCAACACACCAACACGCCCCGAGGCTTGCGCCCAGGAAATGAAGCTTCGATGCATCGACCGTGAAGCAGTGCCCAGGTGTGAAGAGAGCAGGGATGTGACACGCAGGCTGGAAGTTCTGTGCCACTCCTCCCTTTTAGCCGTCTCTGCCAGTCTTGCTTCTATTCTAGGAGACCAGGAAAAGTGGCCGGTGGGTCCGATTCATCGATGCCACAGGAAACGCATGACAAGATGAAACCAGAGTCCTATACTGAGTCCCAGTTTCTTAGCTAACTCACCCCTACGACGCGGGCCACCAACTAACCTCTTTGGGCCTCAACTGCCTTATCTGTAAAATTAGGAGTGCTGGCCACGATGCTCTCCTCCAAGCCTAACACCCCCGATCCTGCAGGATGGGTTAAAGAACCACAGTCCAACGTGAGTGCCGATTCTGGCAACCACCACCACCAAGCATGGAGAGGGGGCGCTGCAGGTGCAGAAATAAGCTACAGGGAGACCTCGTGGCTGGGGCTGTGTCTGAACACACGAGCAGACCATGCTCTGAAGTCCTAAGGAGAGAACGGGATGTTACCCAAAGTAATAGAAAGTTGCTCTAACAGAGAGGGTCCACGTCTGATTGTAAAAGGACCACTCGGGCTATGGAGGAGGGATTGGAGGCGAGTCAAGTGGAAGAGCAGGCCATCAGAAGGCTACTGCGCTAGTCAGTGTAACCGTGACGTGCACCCGGCCACTTACCCTCATGCCTCTCTCGTGTTTGAGCACACCAAAGCCCTATGAAACCTGGGGGCGCCCGACTGCTTCTGAACACAGGGGAGGGTCTGCAACAGGAAGCTCACAGCCCTTCAAAGTTAGCTATGTCCTTCAACATCCAAACTGCTGCTCTTCTCACCTCCTTGAGTCCTGACTAATAAAATGAACCCTCCCCATCCACACACTCTACATTAGGAATTTAACATTTCGTTTACAGCATCCGTTACCTGGAACAATTAACACCAGATGCAGAGGAATGGCAGGGATTAGGAATTTTCCGCCACGAGAGCCATTTTTAGGAAGGATCCAGATTGTCTCTCACTCCACAACCTCTGGCCCATCTCCCCTCCTCCGCCCCTCAGCTGCTCCTTGAGCTGGGACTCGCTCACCTGCCTGACGGCAGTTCTCATGGGCTGGGGCATCGTGGTGAGGAGAGGGATGGAAACCCAAAACATCCAGCAGGCAGAACTGTGGCTACACTAAAAACAGCGAGAATAACGTGGCGGCTATGTTTGTTAAGAGCTTACGATGGGTCGGGCACTATGTTAAGAGCTGAATGCAACTGCTAAGGCAACTGAAACGTCCCCCCAATTCATTGCCAAGTTACCATTCAAGGTCACCTTGGAACCTTGGCCGGTGTCCCCAGCGCAGCAAGATGCCACAAGCCACACAGAGGGAAAGCGATACGGCGGCGGCGTGGTGCTTACAAAAATCCAGCTTCACCCTCTGCCAGTGTCACCTCCTAACCATCCAGGTCCCAATCCTGAGTCCGGATGTCTCGATTGCCTCCTTCTCTGCTGCTCCAAGGTGCTGGCCACTTAGAATATGTGCTCGTCCCCCCACCGGCCGGGACTGGTTCTGAGATGCTGCTGAGCACCATGTCCTGGAGCTCCATCCCTCCTCACAGGCTTCCTGCACCGCCGTCCTGACAGCTCGGGCGGGTGAGACCTGCCCCTCCTCCCACTGCCCTTCCCAGGTGGGTCCCCGGGGGTTAGAGGAAACCACAGAAGTCTGACAACACTGCTGGTAAGGAGCAGGGCCTGGACTCCAAGTCGAATCTTACGTCGGACAACCCACGCCTTCGAGAAGCTTGTCCCACCGCCCCTCGCAGACGCCTGGTACCACAGCCTTCCGTCGGTGGGACACGCTCACCTTCGGTACCATATCTGTGCACACAGGACCTCTTCAACGTCCCTCAAATGAAAGCACAAAGGCTGCCCCTCCCGAAGGCCGGTCCAGGTCAGCCCAGCTCCATCCCAGGCCCTTCTATACTTTGAATAGAGATTCTGCCCGTATGTCAGAATCTTTCACATTCACTCAAGCAGAAGAAAGACAACATCCCAAGAGGGGTGGGGCAGAGAAAAGCTAGAAACTCAGACAGCTGGCCAAGGTTTACAGGCTGGGACAGGGTCCAGAGCCCAGGACTCAGCCACGCAACGGCCAGCCCCTCTGTCTCGGAGAACGCTAGTGCTGGGCCAGTCTAGGGAACGTCTCATCGCCGTTTTTAAAGTGACACCAACAGAGGTTACAGGATGAGCCCACACAGACCCAGCAGCTGAGGGGCAAAACTGAAACTGGAGTCTGAGGGATCCCAGTGTATGTGAACCCAAGTCTGGTGGTCCCACCGCCTGGGGTGCTCCTCCCCGCACTATGCAGTGACTAAAGCACGCATTCTAAAGTCAGGCAGGCCTGAGTTAGAAACCCTCCCTCGTGGTCTCTATGGCCTTGGGCAGGTTATTCACCTCTCCACGCCTCCGTGTGCTTCTCTAAAAATGAGGACAATAATGGAACCTACCACACAGGTTTGTTCCAAGGATTAGAAGAGAGAATATATCGAAAACAGTTCTTGGAAAATGAAAAAGCTCAAATGCTCTTAGCTCGTATTATATAACAGTGGCCCCCATTCTGATCTTTAGGAAGGTTTTTAGCTATTCAGAGAGTCAGCTAAGTTAAAACTTACAGGGCGTAGACCATACAGGGAGTCTAGAGCCATAAACCTCCCAATGACAAAGTTTGGATTTGTTCCTTTAAATTATTTTGAAATTGTCCTTCAATAAGATCTTATAGGCAAGAGCATTCCTTCTTTCCTGATACATTCTTGTATCACAAAACATATTGATTTTAGATTGGAAATTACCATGCTGCTGTTTATCTTCAAATACTGTCTGTGACCGTCTGCCTGGCAGCCCCGGACTGGAAATAGCAGCCCTTAGTTAACAGTAGAAGCCAAAAATATCACATTCAGTGGAATAATTTAGTCACTTTAACCCAGACACTTATTTTACTGTCCTTATTTTCAAAAGTAATGTTGAATATAGGTTTCTCTATTCCTTATCTCCCGATGGAACATCCACACACAGATAAAGAAAGCATAACCCCTAGTACTCTTTTTTTTCCATTCATATATTCAAATAACATGTATTGAGTGCCTACATAACAGTGCCAGTCATATACTAGGTGCTAGGGACAATAGTGAACAAGGCAGGGACATGGTTCCTGCCTCCAGAGACCTCTGGGCTAGCAGAGAGATAGTAAATCAACATTGAGAAAAACAACTATATAATTGCAATTGTAATAAGAACCGGGTGAACAAATCAGGGGGCTCTCAGAGCTTTGAACAGGTGGCTGATGTGGCCCTGAAAGAGGATGGTCCTTTCCTATTTCACTGAGCTGAACATGGAGGGGAAGAGCCCGGTGGTGGACACATACGGTTTTAGGCAAAATCACTAAAATCACAAAGCCCGACCAAAATCACAAAGCAGGGAGTTGGAAGGGAGGCATCATCAGGTCATATTTGTGTGGCTGATACAGGAAGTTCAGCTGGCTCAACATCGGTCCCAACCTTTTCCTAAGGTCTCTTCTGATGCTACAGAGACTGGAAATCTGAAAACCACATTTCCCCGACTCCCTTGCAGCTAGGGTTCTGGATGTGATTCAGGGTTCCCTACCGGTCTTGCTGACTCAAGATAAGTGCAGAACTGGGTTAACTGGGAAGAGAGGAGTCAGTGGGCAGGCATCGTTTCGCTGCAGCAGATCTGGAAGGGATGGCACAGGCCTGAGCCAAGAGTTGAACTGTGGCATGAGTAAGAAACACTTGATTTTTACATTAGACAACCATCATCTCTTATTTTATTTCTAATCCCAAGAAGGCCAAACTAGCCTTTATTAACTAGCACATTTTCAGAATCCGAAACTTACTCTCCAACATGAGCTTTTAAAGTTGTAAAATGTTGGATTTTTTCTTTTAGAATTTCAAGCCTTCTGGGATGTTTCCTATAAATAATTTGAAGTAGGAATCATTTTTTTTCCTTCTGACAAGCTAATTACATCAACTCCACATTTTAAACATTTATTAAACAGTCCTCTCCCCACTGTCATTGCCATCATATATCAAGCTCCCAGTTTTCTGTGTAAAACTGTTTCTAGAGTATTCATCCTGTTAGGTTATTTACAACATGTCTGAAAACTTGAGAAATATAAGATTAATTTATTTTAAAATAATATATTCATTCCATTTTCAAATCATATGCTCAATTTAGATTCTCTTAGTTAAGAAAGTAAAAAACTAACTCAAATTCAAAGAGTAAGGAAAGAAATTCCTTTTAAGGGGAGGACCTGCAAAATTGCTTGCAAAGGATGGGCAAAGAATTGAGCATAATTTTTAAAGTAATCTGTCACAGGCAATGTCTCTCCTTACCTCTAATGATGCTTAAATATTTAATATGCTTGTTAATAATGACCTACTTATTTAATATTACTTTATATTTTCCCTACAAAGTCCAAATTGATTGAATATTGCTTACGTACTTAAAATCAGACAAGAATCTTGGCGTGTTTTAAAGCCTTACAAGCCCCATTCCCATCTTTCATGCATTTATTGTCCAAAATTTTACTTACAAGCCCCATTCCCATCTTTCATGCATTTATTGTCCAAAATTTTACTTCCATCAGTTGACTTAAATACGAAAGCTGTGTGTGTGTCATGTGCAGATTTAACTCACTGTAGATAATTACATACATATTTCATCTTTCATATACATTGTTCACGGTTTCTTCTTACATCTTCTCTCTTCCATGTTCATTTTTCTTCTTGATGAATTTTTATCATTCTGTAGTTCTTCCAGCAAATACATCTGAGTTGTAACTTCCTTTCCTCTTTGTAGGCTAAAAATAGCATTAGTTTGCATTTACTCTTGAACGATTATTTGGTTCTCTGCATAATTCTGGGTGAGAGTTATGTTATCTCTGCACGTCGGTGGAGGGAAATTTTATATATATCCTGAGGACTTCAAAACCAGATTTCAAATACAATATTATTTTTATGGGAGAGGTAGGTTTAATAGTGAATCAATTTAAAAGAACTGACTAAAGGAAAATAATAAGGTCATTGTTAGGTACATGTTACTGGAAAAACTGAAGTATGAGAAACACCTCTTTAACCATCCTAAGTTCCCTGCCCCACCCCTATGCCCGCAGCAGCCAGCTGCCCCACAAGGCCCAGCGGATCAGGCAGCTGAACTCCAAATGACAAATGTGTAAAAAGCAAGAGTGTAGAACTTTTCTCTCTACAGACTTTTCCAGAATTCCCAGGCACTTTGCAAAAGTGCTTCTTTTAGCACTTTCAGTTTAGGGGAGCAGTAAGTGTAGGATTCGCTTTGGAAGGAAGAAACTAGAAATAACTGGTTACTGAGACATGAAGAGACAACTGAGAGGTCTCCAAAGTCCCCAAGGGGAGAATCCCATTTACAGGGACAAGGTGACAACTGCCCCATCGATTTGGCTTTCTAGATCTCCCTTCCCCACCCTCCCATCTGTTCTTCCCCTGAGCAGAGAGCTCAGATGCAACTCGCAAGCCCCCTCGTAACGCCATTAAGTGAAGCAGTCAATATAAACTTAATATCACATCTCCCCCAATGGCATGACGCTACACGCGACACCCAGGCTCACGCATCTCCTGTCAAAGGTCCATATGCTCCCGCTCCCAGGCCGCACTGGTTTGGAGGGAAAGTAACCGATGCTCAGAAAGCTGTCCTGGGCCGATGCTCAGTGGGCCAACTGCCCTGCAGTGAAGTCAGAAGGGAGAGGGAATCTGTCCCTTGTTCTCAGGTCTCGGGACTCCAGAAGGAGGATGACTTCCCTGGAAGCCTCATCCACAAGTCGCGGGAGACTGGAAACCATTTTTAGAAACTGGAACATCTATTCTTAGTTGAGACGGAAGAAAATGGACACGGTCCTAAGTCCCCCGAAGCGGGTGTCAATTCTCTTTCTAGAAAACAGTCTGGGAGCATCTATTTAAAAATACATATGCTCTCCCCCACCATTTGCATTGTCTTGAGAGAATCCAGTGTATAAGTACAAAATACATACGGATATTTACTGTATGGTTATTTGCGATGGCAAAACCCTGGAAACAACTTCCATGTTCATCAATAGGGAATGAGTTGAAGAACTATGGTATCTATGCTATGAAATAGTATGTATCTCTTACAAATAAAGAGGGGTGTGTGTGTGTGTGTGTGTGTGTGTTAAACTGGAGTAATGTCTATGACATGTCATTAAGTAGAAAAAAGTATTAAGTGGGAAAAAGCAAGCATTAGTTACTTTCCCTGCAAACAAGTGCAGGTCACAATCGCCAGCAGAATGTAGCAGAATCGGAGCTGACCAGAGTCCATAGCGTGTCCCCTCAGGGGTTAAGCGGCTGCCTGTCCAGAGGGACCTGAACTCACTCAAGATCCTGGGGTCAATGGGGTTAACATAATCTCTCCGAAACTCTCCCTCAAGAAAGTTATTCATTCCCTAGTCCCGGCTTTAACTGGAGGATGCTAATCTGCTAATGGCCTTTCAAGCGAGGCACGGGTCCAGCATCTTCTTCCAAGGGACCATAGGTCTGTCTGTGCTGGCTTTCAGGGAACTGCAGATCAAAGCTTGCTACTCCATCTGCAGATGCTCTACCCGGAGCCAGCGGTGGCCTCCAGGACAAAGGCCAGCGCGCCTTGCCGTTAGCAATAATAGGTGTCTGACCATCACATCCAGGGAGGGAGCCAGTAGATCTTGTCCAGTACATGAGCCTCTGAGTGCTCTGCGGGCAAGGAACGGCTCCAACCAGACAGACTCAGCACGGAGATCTCACAGGCACAGACACGGACGCCAGAGGAGAAAGTCCTCGGAGAACCTAATCCGATGCCTTCAGGTCACTGATGACAGAGACCTTTTCTTAAGACACAACTCTGACAGTGTCATCCCCATCCTTAATGGCTCCCCATCAACTGCAGAATAATAATCATAATGATAACACCATCAGCAAGACTGTAGTTCATCACATACAACCCACCACCAATTAGAAGCTGTGCCTTCACTTGTCTACCTCTAAGAAAATATATATCTGCCAATGAAACAGTGACACACGGTCCTGTGGGGTGTAGGAATCGATCACACCAGCATCTTGCTGCTTTGAAATGTTTCTCATCTATTTTGAGGAATTGGGCAATTTCCGTTGCCAGCGGTTGCAATGCTTTGTGTTTGAGGGCAACCCTGGTCGCATGCATCGTGGCAACAAAACAGAACAGCATCATCTCACGTAGGTGTCTTCCTGCTCTGAGCCTGTAAGGCTCTGGGTTTTGCTTTGCGAGCAAATACAGAATTGTTGTTATCCTGCCATAAAGATTTGCTCCACTAATTTCAAATCTCCCTCCTGCTGCTGTCTCCATGCTTTTTAGCAGATGTAACTTTTTAATCCAATATCAAATGACAGTGTATTCTTTAGGTATATTTTAAGTGGCAACGAAACTCAACACCCATTAAGTCAACAATGTGTATCATGCAATGGAAATCAGGACAACGTGCCCAAGTTCACGTGTGCATGAAGATAACCCTGTCATATCTGCTATGTGATTGGCAGGAACTATAAAGTACCCTCCACCAGAGATACATGCAACGTTGAGAGATCTTATCCTATCAAAGAACAACGTGCATCTTGAAATCAATGAAATGAAAGAACAAGAGCTAGTGCTTACTGAGCACTTACTATATGTCACGCATGATTCCAAGTTCTCTTCAAGTCTAATAAATTTAACCTTAGCACAACACTAGAAGAAAATACCATGTGCCCATTTTATAGGTGAGGAACGAAAGCTCAGATAGTCAGACAAACTTTCCCAAGATCACACAGACTCCTCCCCTTTTATTACTTCCCCTGGCCAACCCTCCCTCATCTTTGAAGACTCGATTCAGATGTTGCATCCTTCCCAAGCTGGCCATGATGGTTCCTCCTGAAACCTGAGTTAGGAGCCTGCGCTGTGCTTCTCTCACAGGTGAACTTCCCTCTCTATGCGCATTTATCACCTTACATTTCACCCCCTTCTCCGAGCTGGTGGTAGGTCAACATGCAATGGTTCAGAGTCCTGGCTAGTGACTTAGGTGACAGGACCGGCCTTTGTGCTGGTGAGTCAGGGCCTTGGGGGCCACCAATCATTCAATGGTGTGGATGGCACATGCATGTCTGTCTCTCCTACTGAACCCTCTCCACATCCTCACCGTGGAGCCCTGCATCTGGCACATACTGGGCACCTCATAAATGTTTATAGAAGTGAGTCTACTGAGATGGGCCCATGGCCACCCAGCAAGTCAAAGGGGTTTGTCCATCCAGCCATGGGAACAATCTTTGGAGGATCCATCCGATCCCCGTTAGCAGGATCAGCGTGAGGACAGGCAGGGAGCTAGGAAGAGAGATGCCTGGGAAACAAAAGAGGTTCAGATGACAGCCATGGAGGGGAGCATGGGAGAGGCAGGGAGCCCCTGTTCATCACTAAAGATTGGAGCTGGGAGGAGCCTGTAGAGACTGGATCTGCCAGTTTCAGGGGGAAGGAAAGTGAGGCCCAGGAGGGGTCCTTCCTGGCCAGAGGCTCTGAGGCAGCTGCAGGTCCCTCCAAGTGCCCCATCCACTCCACCCCACAAGCCCAGAGGGCTGGTGGCTGAGCTCTTTCAAATTCAAAGGCAAGAATCACAGCAGGTGGTTCCCATAAACAGACTAGGATTCTAAATAGATCACTTTCCTCTTGGAAGGCTTTTCCTTTGGCAAGGAGCTTACTTGCTACATTTAGGGCCAAGACACATTTATCGACAGAGTTTAAAATGACGGAGAGACAGACATGTCTAAGGAAAGGGCTGATGGGCTCTCTCAGGACAACTCCACCAGCTGATCCTCATACAAATTCTGGCTGGAATCAATCATCCTTGGCATAGAAGACAGGGATGAATCTGGGCTAAAACAGTAGAACATTGGGACTGGCGGCAGCACCCAGTCCACTGAAAACTGGCAGCAGGAGCTCACCCAGGGCAGTGACAGGCTCCCCGGATTTCTAATCAATCACAGGGGGTGGGGAGAGAATCCTGGACCTAAAGGGCACACCTGGATCAGACACCCTGTCTCCTGAATCGCAGCCCCTTGCCCTCCACCACTCTGAGTCCAACACCATGGCAAGGGTGTCCTTCTACTACAAATTATTTTTAAAAAGTGCCCCCTCGTTCCTGTGTCCTGGTGTTTCTCACACAGTGCAATGACTTACAGTTGGAAACTATCACTACAAGACCTTAAGGGATTTTATTAAAGAGTAGGTCTTGCCTGGCTGGCGTGGCTCAGTGATTGAGCATCAACCTATGAACCAGGAGGTCATGGTTCAATTCCCAATCAGAACACATGCCTGGGTTGTGGGCTCGATCCCCAGTAGGGAGCATGCAGGAGGCAGCTGAACAATGATTCTCCTTCGTCATTGAAGTTTCTATCTCTCTCTTCCTCTCCCTTCATCTCTGAAATCAATAAAAAGATATATTTTTTTTAAAAAGAGTAGGTCTTTCTTTTCCTTTTGTACCACAGTCAACCATTTCTCTGGTCCTGTGAAATGCAGTAGTTGTTCTGGCCAAAGTCCAAAGTGTCAGCACAAACCACCACCAAATGCATGGATCTGGGCTCTGCGTGTCTTGCTGTTGTGAGGGGTAATCCTGTGTTAGCTGAAGTGAGAGGCCTTACGAGTCAATTACGTGTTGGCAGAGCAAAATCACTGTTATGCAATTCACAAAGTTACAGCGGAAACATGTGTAGGAATTCAAACATGCTATCATTTACTCCAGAGACTAGTAATTACTGTGGGATAATCATTTCACACCAAGGAAATCACCATCTTACCTTCAACAATAAACATGAATTGTCTCCAGAGAGGTTTCCAAGGACTGAGAGGCTCCCTGGGCACGAACTGAAAGCTAAAACTAAAAGTCCCAGCAAGGTGGGACAAGTAGGTGACCCCACGTGTGCACCTACTGTGTGCAAGGAACCGTGAGGAAGTACAGAGAGAAAGTGACATTTAACCCTTTTCCTTAAAGACACCTTTACCTTTGTATGTCTGCGTGTCTGACCTTCTCTCACCATTCCCAGGCATCCATCTGCCTTGGCAAGGAAGACTGTGATTTATTTTACCTGGGCAAGAGGATTAGGATTCTTACAGCAGACACGCAAAGAGGAAGGAAGAACATTTGGGATTCAGATTTTGCCTGCTAAAATAGAATTTCCGAGACAATATTTTGAAAGCCATACTTTATTAAGATCTATAGTAGATGTTCCGTAAGTGCCAATTACCATATCAAAAGCCAGACCTGCCGGGCGGGAACACTGAGGTTTTTCTCAGCAGGGCCCGGAGCGTGCTTAGCATGGGACGCTGCGGAAGCCCCACCGGAAAGCCAGGGAAACTGGGAGCCTTTCCGACCCAGCAGAGAAAGGAGAATGAGGTAGGGGAGCGAGCAACCAGACACGGGGGCAGCGGCTGCGACCTCTAGAATTTCAACATAGAGAATGAGACAGTTCAAAGGCTTTGCCAGAGACCCCTGGTGACAGTCACCCCCAGCATGGGACAGCCACACAGAATAGATAGTCAGGCCGAGAGACAGCCTAAATTAGTGGTCGGCAAACTCATTAGTCAACAGAACCAAATATCAACAGTACAACGATTGAAATTTCTTTTGAGAGCCAATTTTTTTTTATTATATATTTTATTGATTTTTTACAGAGAGGAAGGGAGAGAGATAGAGTCAGAAACATCGATGTGAGAGAAACATCGATCAGCTGCCTCCTGCACAGATGTGCCTGCAACCAAGGTACATGCCCTTGACCGAAATCGAACCTGGGACCTTTCAGTCCGCAGGCTGACACTCTATCCACTGAGCCAAACCGGTTTCGGCGAGAGCCAAATTTTTAAAACTTAAACTTCTTCTAACGCCACTTCTTCAAAATAGACTCGCCCAGGCCGTGGTCTTTTGTGGAAGAGCCACACTCAAGGGGCCAAAGAGCCGCATGTGGCACCACTGGCCTAAAGGGTTGCTCCTGAGCCTCCCTTAGCCCCGCCCCACCCCCAGCATGGAATGGACCCAGAAATTTCTGGTGAAGAAGTTGGAAGGAAACTGCACTGAGGGCTTCTGCTGGCCTCCCAAGGTCAAGGAGTAAAGTGGCAGAGCCACTCGGACCAAGCGGTGGGCAGCCAGGCCGGGTGAGAGAGAGAGAGAGAAGAGAGGGAGGGAGAGAGAGAGAGAGAGAGAGAGAGAGAGAGAGAGAGAGAGAGAGAGGTGCGTGTCACACAGCGGTCCCTTAACCAATCATTCACAAAGGGCAATGGGATGAACACGACTGGCTTAGACTAATCATGGCTCCTTTCGATGGCTGGGCCCCCCTTTCCCAGCTGCAGACTAAGCCAGGCTTCCGTTAAACCCGGAGGAAGGGCAGTGGCTGTGGGTGAGGAAGCATCAGTGTCCGGCCACAGGTCGCACACGGCTGCTGCCAGAGACTCGGTGAGAGGAAGGATGCCATCCCGGTGCACTCTGCCTGCTGACAGTGACCACTCACGCCTCCAGGGCTTGTGCACCACCAGGCACCTCTCCTCTATCACCCTCCCTGGTCTCCCTGGGCACCACCTTACACTCCGGGCCTCCTGGGCTACCACACTAAAGCCCTGCACCCCTCAAAGTGCCAGAGCCTCGCCAAGCATCTAACACACATTTCCTGCTCCTCGTGTTCCTGACACTGGGACCATGTATTAACCAGTATAACACTATGGCCAGAAAGTCTGGTTATCCACCATTCATAGGAGAGACAACTGAAAAGTGTTAGCACATGGACTTGAACCCTGGATTCTTTTTTAATATATTTGTATTGATTTCAGAGAGGAAGGGAGCGGGAGAGAGAAATAGAAACATCAATGATGAGAGAGAATCACTGATTCGCTGCCTCCTGCACGCCCCACAATGAAGATCGAGCCCGCAACCCAGGCACATGTCCTGACTGGGAATCGAACCTTGACCTCCTGGTTCATAGGTCAACCCTCAACCACTGAGCCACACTGACTGGGCTGCACTCTGGATTCTTCCTCTTAGCTTCCATCCATCCCCCAAGGCCACCTTCCTGCTGAGCCCTCATATGGCACTTCCTCGGTGCCACAGGGAGGGGAGAGAGATTTCTCATCCTCTCATAAATAATAACCTACTTTCCCTAAAGAACTGGTTATTACTCCGATTCACCACGAGGTGGCAGCATCTGGGACTGTGGGCGCTTCCTTCCCACAGCAATAATGGGAGTATTAAAGGCCAGCTAGCACCTGATGGCTGGCTCCCAGAGCTCAGAAACACTAAATACTTGCTCATAACGCAGGCCCTCCCAGGAGTGTTCGATCTGCTTTACAGCAGCGACTACATGATAGAGCAACTGAGCTCAGTCCTAGGGGGGTGTGAGGTGGTTACCCTGAGAGGTTTAGACAACCCAAGAGCAGGGGGACCTTGGGGTGCCCCGGCGGTACGGCGTGGGAGTAGAACAAACATCTGCCTGAGAGGCAGCCACACAGAGGCCCCCAAACCTCGGTGTGTCCTGTGAACAGCAGAATGGGCCCGGAACGGCATTTCCTTTAGGGCAGAATGGGGCAACACCGCTGTCGAAGGCTGCAGAACCTTCTCCCCTGGGCGGTGGGTTTCAGCACCAGCGTGTAACGATTCCTGGGCGGCTCTGAGAAGGCAGGGGGCTCACTGTGGGCGATGCCCGCTGGCACCCTCTTCCCTCAGTGCGCCGGGGGCCTGGGAGTGTTCGTTTCTGCTTCCTGGGAAGTGGCCCGCGGTGACGTGTCCGCTGGGTCATCCAGGGAGAGGCCTCCGGAGGCCCACCCGCGGTGGCGGCACTCAGGGTGGGAAAGGATGGAGCCAGCTCCCCGGAGGCGGGCCCTGGGCTTTCCGAGGAGCCCTGGCCTGGAGGTCAGGAGGCCTGGGGCTCCCATGGAGCTCGGCCGTCATCGGCGGTGACCTTGGGCAAGCAAGCCGACCTCTCAGTGTCGCTTTCCCATCTAAAAATAGAGGCGACGCTTTCCTCACGGCTTAGTCACAGGAGCGAAACGGGGAGGAAATGAGGTCGGGAACTGGAAAACGGGAATGAGGACTAGGGCGCAGCGTGACAGGGCCCCAGTGTACTCCCCATTCCTTCTTCTCCGCGTCTTCCCTCCGACGTGGCAGGGCTGCGTCTGGCTCTCTGGGATGTGCTCTAACGTCAGGTGTGGGACAATACAGTCAGACCTGTCCCTGGGGGTTAGAGAGCAACCAAAGGACGTGTGTGCATGCATATTAGCATGACCAATGGACACAGACACGGGGGCGGTGGGGGCTTGCCCGGGGTGGGAATGGCTGGGGGGGGGGCATCAATTGGGGGGAAATAAGACATATGTAAAACTTTAGACAATAAAAAATTTAAAAAAAAAAAAAAGACATGGTCCCTGTCCTGAAAGAAGCCTCCATTTCCCAGCTCCCGGGCACAATGCGCTCCACACAGCCTCCCACTAGACGCTGAGCCAGCCCCAAACGCCTTCCAGGGTCTACACCGTGCCCCCGGGTCTGACCCTGAGCCTCTCCCCAACACCACCACCTGTGACGGTCCTCTGCCCCTTCGGCTCCCCCACACCAGCATCTCACTGCTCTCAAACACTCAAGGCCTGCTCCTGCCTCAAGGCCTTTGTCCTTGCTGTTCCCTCTGCTTAGAAGGCTCTTCCCTCGGGCCTTTTCACACTCACACACTCTTTCTTCTGAGCAATGTCAGTGCCGAAAGACGCCTGCGTTCCGCCCCCTCGATTGGCAAACAACTCGGCTCTCGGCTCTCAGCCTGCTCATCCCTCACACCAGATCTGACCGTTGGGGTCTCCCTCCCACCCATCCTTCCACCCCCTGCCCACCCCCCAACACACACACACATCCCACACTCCTCCAGCCTTTGCCATTCAGGCCCTACAGGCTGCTGGGAGACTTGAATTTTGGAAAATAGCCCGCTGCCCCTCTGCATCGGAAGTCCCGTGGACATTTTATCCAGTCAGGGCCTAGGAGGGAGGACGGGCAAGATGCTGGGGGGGGAGCAGCCCTCATTCAGGCAATACCCTCCGCCTGATGCTGCTTTTCTCTGGCCCAGCAATTTTCTTCGCCTCCAGGTTCAATGAAACACAAGAACTGCCCTTGGCTAACCACGTGAGGGAAGGGTTTGATTCCAGACAGATCGGCACACACAGGGCTCCATTCGAAAGAGCGCCCTATTGTCTTTGGAAGCGCCGGGAAAATTAAGCACATGCTCAACTTTTCCTTAATGGTCTCGTGAAAGTGAGTCAGTTTATGGTGTGTTTTGAACTGAGGTTTACATTCCTGTGGGCTTGTAGTTCTTGCAATTGGTTAAGAGCTACCTCCAGGGGAGGTGAGTAACTAAAAAAAACTCTGATGCTGATTTCTTCAAACCAGAAGCCGAGTCCCAGGGTCCTAGGTGGTTCCATCCTGAGTTACCGCCGTGACCTCACGTGACCGTGGCTTCCCAAGCACAGAGCTCAGCACTCGGCGCCGTGTTAGCACAGCCCCTGTGCCAGGTACCATGGCTGCATAACCAGCCACTCCCCAACGCAGTGGCCTCCAACAGCAACGTTCATTTGCTGCAGAATGTGCAGCAGAGAGCAGAGTTCAGCATCAACACTCCTCGCTGCTCCATCCAGCATCGCTGGCTCAACCTGGAAGCCCAGGCTGGAGTCAACCACGAGCTACGAGCTCCTCACTCCTGAGCTGGGAAGACTTGATTTGAATAGGGGGAAGGGGGGACAGAGGGTGGTCTCTATTTATCTTTATCTCTCTGTTCTCTAATTTGCACTCCAGGGTTTCTTACCGGTTACCTCCGGGCTCACAGGTACACAACCCAAGACAGAATAGCAGGCAGAAACTGCACTGCCTGCCATGAGCTGGCCTCGGACACTATGAGGAGTTAGTTCTGCCACAGGCTGTGGGTCAAGGCAGTCTCAAAGGTCCAGCGGAGTTCAAGGGAAGGAAACACAGACCTCACCTCTCAATGGAGGAACGTCGAATCCACTTTGCAGGACGTGCACGAGGGACGGGACATGCATTGGTGCTGGCATCTTTGAAAAATACAACCTGTACCCCCCATACCTGGCAGGTAGGTATCGATGCCCCCGCCCCCCTTACAGATGGTGAGACCGAGCCTGACAAAGGGGAAGTGCCTTATGCCAGGACCACGTAGTGAATAAGGGACAGGGACAGGCTTTGGGGGAAGGGAGCCCGGAGGATGAAGGCTTGGGGATTAGAAGCTGCCCAACCACCCCTGAGTCACTGCCAAGGGCAAGGGCAGAACAGGCTGTGCCAGGAAGCAGGCGCCCCCACTCCTGTCCCAACTTGACAGTGAGATCCCCGGGGGCAAGAACGCCCTTGCTCCTCTCCGGGCCCCTGCAGAGTGCAGTGCAGAGAGGACCCAGCGGAAGGCGGGGAAAGCTTAGGTACTAGAGTTTGCTCTAGGCTGAAGCTGTGGGGTCTTGGTCAAAACAGAACCTTGAGCATATGTCCTGCATGTCATAATTACTGTCATAGCAGACGCTGCGTAAACACAATCATCATGGCCATGCTTGTTCTAGCGAGCGGGTAGAGCAGAACTGACTTGCAGTGGGTAAGTAATACATTTCACCTCTGTCTATACGGAGAGGAGACGGCTTTGTGAATGAGGCCTCTTTTTCACTTTGGATCATTGCTTTAGGATTTGTTTTCAGAAGAGATATCATTATACCAATAAGCAAAAATAGTTTAAAGCCTTTGGTACCTATTGCCAAATTCCTTTCCAATATTTCATTTTGATATATGAGCTGGTTTCACAATTAACTATTTTCCTGTTAACCCCTTATAAACTGTGGGCTGCTGGAGGCCAGAAACTGTATGTTTTTATCTCATATTACAGTGCCTGACTGCGGGGTATATTTCAATACATATTTACTTAATGAATGGAAATAATTGTGTCTGCTCATGGTCCTATCAGCATGAGCATGCTTACTTCATTACATCCTCATTATATCTGAACTAGAGGCTCCGTGCATGAAAATTCGTGCACTCGGGGGGTCCCTCAGCCCGGCATGCTCCCTCTCACAGTCCGGGAGCCCTTGGGGGATATCCGACTGATGGCTTAGGCCCACTCCCCATGAGGAGCGGACTGAAGCCGCAGTCTGGCCTCCCTCTCCAAGAGGCGACCGGTGGGCCGATTGGGGACAGCACCGGCTGGCAAGCGGCCAGCCCCACCCCCTGATCGCCCCTCTACTACCGCCAGTGGCCGCAGCCCCCCAATCGCCATCCCCTCCCTCTGCCCAATGGCACCCTCTTTGGCTGGCCTGGCGCCACCTGCTCACTGGCCCCACCCCCCGCTGGCCCGATTTGCATATTAGGCTTTTATTATGTAGGATATACTGAGACCAGGGAGAGAGCGAGTGGGGGAGCCAGAGGACAAATTCCTAAATATATGTATTTCGTGACCTTTCTAGAAATTTCCGGGCTATTTCAGAACTTAAAAAGGCTGACAGAATCCAAGTTCCTGACTTCCCATTCAATATCCACCCTTCCTAACTTATATGCACTCTTGGCCAAAGTACATATTTAGAAGCAGCGTTTACTATTAACAAAAAGCAATGAGCTTTCTGCAAAGTGTTTATATCGCTCGGGCTCTGTTGCTGTGTAACAAACGACCTCAAAACTTAGTAACCTAAAAAAGCAACCATTTATTTACTTCACGACCCCACAAGTCCATAATGTTTAGTCTGGGCTCAGCTGGTCTTACCCAAGCTTACTCATATCTCTGTGGACAGTTACCCGCCCAGCTCCTGGCTCGGCTGGAGGCTGGCTGATGGTGGAATACCAAGCCATTCTTTTCACAGTGAAGAATATGTGTTAAAGTGCAAACCACGAGGACATTAATTATTATTATAACAATTCTATAATACATTATAGAGTTATGCATCTCTATATATTATCTATGTTCCTTTAATGGGAGACCAAGTCATTCCTGGCACAGTAAGAAGTCTGTTTGAAAATATAAACCACCAAGACTTGAATTATTGTTAATTTATTGTAATTAGTATAATAATTATACTTAAATTAATTATACTTATAATTAAATATAATAATTAGTATAGTAATACTAATTACATCATATATTATAGAACTGTATTTCTGTATATATGTATGTATAAATATTATGTAATGATTATATAACATATAATAGGTTTCCTAATTATAAGACAATAATGCTGATATAATATTTTAATAATAATGAATTTATTGATGAACAAACTATATGAAACATTAGATATCAGACAAGGAAGGACAGTGATCCCTTAGAGATGGAAAATAAATTAGGTGAGCCCCACAATTGCCCCAGGATAATGGCTTAGCCATGGGAAGGGTTCTGTGCTTGATTAGTGATGTCTGACCTGGCTCGGGGAGGGCCAACAGCATACTGCCTGTTCCTGCATGATTGTTAATATCTTTGCCCTCCGTACGCTGTTCTCCCTCCTCTTCCAGATTCTGACTTTCAGGACCCCTCACTGCATCTTCATGCTACTTTATGTTAGACGGTGCACAAAACACTGTATATACACCGCACCCTTTGCTCCTCATGAGTGTCCAGTACATCCGTTAACACACCTTCAACTTCAAGTAATAGGATCCCCAACTCACAATGGTTTCAACTATAAAGGAACTCCTTTTCTCTGATACAAAGACATGTGGACGTAAGGCCCCTTCACAGTTTGTTAGATCAGTTCAGCAGCAGCATCGAGGACAAGAATCTGCCCATCTTTCTCCGCTGTCACCCTCTGCTGGTCCCCTTGTACCTCATGGTCCGAGCTGGCTGCCCCACGTCGAGACACTACAGGTGGACACACAATGCCCCCCAGAAAAGACACCTTTTCTAGACCCTGGGGGCTGCAAAGTAGCAGAGCATCCCTCCGACCCACACCCGACTCCAGAGCCAATGCCGTTTTTCTTTTCCAAGCGGAGTCACGGATGATCCTGCCTCGGTTACGGCTAATGACCGAGGTGATTTGTTTGTTGACTCGTTTTCAGCAGGGAATTGAAAGTAGTAATTATCGGGTTTGACTTCTCCCACACAGGAAGTGCAAATTTAGCTTCTACCTGCAGGTCTTCTCTGAGACTCTGCAGCAAATCCACCCAACATCACATAGAAAACACTAATCATGCCACATAGTTTGGGGATAAACTAATTACCATTATTGCTGCTGAAAATGCTAGGACATACCTAATTATAGGGTCTGAGGAATGAATATGTTCATTATTTATGAATGGGACCGAGAGCCCAGGTTGGCAGGCAGGGCTTCAAGCTGGCTGCCTGGGGCAAAGAAGATAGTCCACCTTGTTGAAGCTGGCAACTTATTCTGATGACAAAGTAGTGTTCCTGAGCCCTGGTATAACATAAAACTAAGCAAAACTAATGAAAATGACTGAAAGCCTATCGGGACCCCAGTGGATAGCCAGCACCTGGGAGATGATGCAGATGATATGGTGTAGTGGTTGGGAACACAGTCTCTGGTCCTCAGGGGCTGGGTTTGAATCCTGGCTTGGGTACTTACCAGTTATAAGATCTTGGCCAAGGTGTTTACCCTCCCTATGCCTCATTTTCCTCCTCTGTGAAATGGGAACAGCAATAATAACACTACCAATCTGACTGTCTGTGGCACATAGTACATGCTAGATATTATTATTTCATCTTATTATCTCATTTATTTGAATGTTTCTAGCACCCTGTAGGATGGATAGAACTGGATACTAGTAGGTACCCCCTAGAGCTACTATGAGCCCCAGAAGCTGGAAGGGGCCGGGAGGCTTCTACCCGGGACTTTGGAGGAAGCACGGCCCTGCCCACGCCTTGACTTCACACTTCTGGCCTCCACAACTGTGAACACATTTCTGTTGTCTTAAGCCACCATGTTTGGGGTCATTTGTTACATCCTCAGGAAAATAATAAAGGCCTTGATACATGTACCCTATTGCTATTATCTGCTGCTTTCCTTTGCCCTCACCAGAACTGGAAAACACTTCCCCCGGCCAAGGGGGCAAACCTCTGTGAGGTGCCCAGACTCGGACACAAAGGAAAGGGTCCATCTGGGGTAACCCAGGTCCCCGCTCTGCCCTGCCGCGGACTCTCCCTCCCGCCGGGCCAGGCTCCATCCCCAGCCGCCTTGGTGCCAGGGCCCCGGAGGCTGGCAGCACACTCCGAGCCCAGCGATTCCAAGCCGCGGCGTGCAGGGAATAATTGTCAGCGAGATCCCAGATTGTTTTGTCACATACACTTCGCAATATGACAAGTAGGCGTCCAAAATATGCTCCAGGAGGCGGAGCAAGGCGTTTTCCAAAAGCCCACTTGGCAGCCGGAGCCCCTCCGCGGAACCGAGTGCCAGCCTGGCTCTGGCCGGCTCCTCCTGCCACGTGACGCTGTGTCACTCGGGAGGGGGAGCGCCCACTGCGTGCCATGCCGCCGGGAGCCGTGGAAGCATCGGCTCCACTCCATTGGCTGCTCTGGGACGTTTCTAGATGACGTCATGACAAAAGCTCGACTCCCACCATCATAAAAGTGGCAACAACCCACAGGCAGGAGGCGCATGCCCTGCGTGAGACATGTGGGCCCATCCCTTCTTCATCTGCACCACACGTGTCTGAGGTGGGATTGCTGTTATTTCTCTGTTACAGACAAGCAAACTGAGGAAGGAGGAAGTTCAACAATTTGCCCGAGATTCCATCTCTAGGAAGAGAGGGGTACCACTCCAATCCTCCCCAGCCAGGCTGTCAGGCTGGAGAAGTGAGAGCTCTGTGGCCACACCGAACCATCGCCCACCTTTTGCTGGAATAGGACCATCGCCCCCTCACGCCCACAGAGAGCGAGTGCTTGTATGTGGGGCACACTGCCTTGGGCTGGCTACTTGGGATAGGAGGTTTGAGCACAAGACTGTTAACATATGGAAAACATACAGAGCTGGAACACGATTATTAAAGCAAGGCTGACTGAGCTTTCTCCCTCTCCCACCTCGTTCCCTGGAGCCCGGCAAGTCCAGATGCTAAGTAAGTGAAAGCCCTTTGTCATGTAACTCAGAGAGTTACACTGAAGTTATGGAAGGAGGCCGACATTCTTTGAACAGAATGTGGGACAAGAGAAATATCAGCAATAGGTTAATATTTGTTGTTTAAAAAAAAAAAGTTCAACTATGGCTGTACCAATTTATAATCCTACCAACAGTTCACTGAAGCATTATTTACAACAGACAAGCTATGGCAGCAACCTAAATGTCCATCGATAGCTGAGTGAATACAGAGGATGTGTTACATATATATAATGGAGTATCACTCAGCCATAAAGAGAGTGAAATCTTACCATTTGTGACAACATGGGTGGACCTAGAGGGTATTATGCTAAGTGAACTAAGTCAGACAGAGAAAGACAAATATCATATGATTTCATTTATACGTGGAACCTAAAAAACAAAATAAATGAACAAACGAAACAGAAACAAATTCATCGATGCAGAGAACAAATGGCTGGTCACCAGGTGGGAGGTGAGTTGGTGGACAGGTGAACAAGGTGGAGGGATTAGGAAGTACAAACAGCCAGTTATAAAAACAGACCTGAGGATGTCAAGCACAGCACGGGGAATATGGTCAATAATATTGTAATAACCATGCATGGTGTCAGATGGGTACTAGACATACTGGGGTGATCACTTTATCCTGCCTAATAATAGACAAATATGCAAATTGACTGTACCTTCGCTATGCCCACGATTGGCCAGGAGGTGCAGGGGACTCAGGGTGGCCGGGGTAGCCGGGGTGGCCGATTGGGCCGGCGGGACGCTGAGCTCACGTCGCCAGCGGCGGCTCGAGCTCAGCGTCTGCGCCATGGCTGTGCTGCAGCACAGAAGGGGCCTCTGGGGCAGCGAGCTCACGTCCCACCGCGGACCATCAAAAGCAGGGGAGCTGGGTGCCTGTCCGCTCAGGCAGCAGGCCTTTCAGAAGCCTTCGCCGCGCTGGAGGCTTCTGAAAGGCCTGGTGCACCAGCGGACAGGCACCCAGCTCCCCCGTGATTGAAAGCAAAAGCATGTAGGGGACCCTACACGTGCATGATTCAATCATGCACTGGGCCTCTAGTAAGGTATATAAAGGTCTAATCACTATGTTATACACCTGAAACTAATGTCAACTGTATTTGAAAATTAACTTTGAAAATAATTTTTAAAGGGTTGATTGAAGGCAGATAATTCCACAGGCCTCTTTCCTTCTCCTCTTTACTCTTAAGATCTTACTATAGGTTGTCCACCCCACATTCATTCCTCCTTTTTTCCTTCCTAACCAAACTCGGGTTGTGTTCTCTCTCTCTCCCCCACGTCAGACTGAATGGTACTGGACCTCACTCCCAGCTCCAGGAAGGGCATGATGGACCTAAGGGTCATCCTGTTCCCCCTGCCAGCAACTGGCTTAGAAATGGCCATCCTCCAGCTCTAGCCAAGGAGACACGAGAGGAAGTCTTCCGGGGTTAGTGGTGGCTTAATGGCTTCCAGGGAAAATGTCTTTGCTTCTAAGAAAGAGCCACAGAAAGGAACGGACCCCTCCTTCCTCTAGGTCTTGTCCTGTGTGGAGCGCTGCCACCATCATGTCACCGGCCCGAGAAAGAAGCCCACTGATGGTGGCAGAGCAGAGACCGAATCGGCTCCTAAATGCCATTGTTGAATGGGTGATTCAACCAGCTCTGGACCCGCCCTGTTCCCTGGAATTCCTGATATGTGAGCTAATGAACTCCCTATTGTTCAAGCCAGCTTGAGTCAGGGTTTTGTTTCTTCCACCAAAAGCATCCTGACTAATATGAGATTCAAAGCAGACTCCCCTCCCCCTCCTCCTCCACCCAGCAGCTGAACTGAATGGCACTGAGAATGACCAGCAACCCATTTCAGAGGCTGCACACAGAAGAGGGGGGACCTGGGGAGGGAGGGCAGTGATGGAATACAAGAGGAGTCTAGGATACGACTCCATAGACATATCCATGGCAAGTTGAACAAACTAGAGCATCACCACTGAACCTTCACCATCCTCTTTACTCTGAACATGTTGGGCCATGATGTTTGGACCTGCAGAACTGATTGAATATTCCCCATAGTTCCCTATGGTCAGTGGTCGGCAAACTCATTAGTCAGCAGAGCCAAATATCAACAGTACAACGACTGAAATTTCTTTTGAGAGCCAAATTTTTTAAACGTAAACTTCTTCTAATGCCACTTCTTCAAAATAGACTCGCCCAGGCTGTGGTATTTTGTGGAAGAGCCACACTCAAGGGGCCAAAGAGCCGCATGTGGATCACGAGCCGCAGTTTGCCGACCACGGCCTATGGTGTTTCCCTGGCCAATAGTTAACCATTCTTTTGTAGGTCATATCACCACTTCTTCCATGAAACACAATATGCTGCTAGGATTACAGCCTACAACTTGTCTGCCTCAGTAGATCTTACAAGGCCCACGGATCCCAGCCCTCTATTTTGTGAATGGGGACCCAAGGTCCGGGAAGAGGAGTGACTCCCTGAAGCTGTGCAGAGTAAGTTTGTGGCAGAGCCAAGACTGAAATATGAGTCTTCTCCCTCCCAAGCCAGTGGTCTCCCCAATGCACCACCATTCCCCACAAGTATATACCAAGGTTTGTCTACAGATTGAAACAGTTTTTGGTGGTCAAATAAACTTAGGAAATGCTGCATTAAATAAATCAGGTTCAAGATGTTTCTGTACTAGAGGAACTTCTCAGCATTTTTTGTTACGTTTTCCATGTTTGTTTGTTTGCCAGTAATGCTTTCTGAATCTCTAAAACTGAAATGTAGTATGCACTCTTTCTCAAATCTGTTAGACCATGGAACCTTTCTTTCTCCCAGAGCATCTTACAGAAATTATGTTTGTGAATTCCATTTTAGCAAATTCACAACATGGACCTGCCTCTGTAAGAAGGGAGTGAGGTCAAACACAAAGAGAAGCTGAGATAGGCAGGGGTGAAAAAATTGATAGATTAATAGATGGATGGATGGGTGGATGGATATGAGGGTGGGTGGGTGGATAGATGGATGGATGTGTAGGTAGGTAGATGGATGAATGGATGGATGGATGCATGGATGGATGGATGCATGGATGCATGGATACATGGATAGATAGATGGCTTCACAGATGGATGAATGGATGGACAGATGGATGGATGAGGATAAAGGCAACAATTTGAGCCTCTGACCTAAAGTAGACTTGTTATGTGAACCAACACATTGCTTCCTCTTAGGCTAGCTTGAATTGTACATCAGTCAGATTTTCATGGTTACTGTTGTTGTTGTTATAACAATGAAAACAAACAACCCCCCGATTTCAGTAACTGACCACAACAAATGTTTACAGTACACTCTGGGATGAGCCGGGCCAGGACCTCAGGCTTCGCTTGTGTCCAGGTCTTCTTCGTTTGTCTTCATTCTAGGACCCAGACTGATGGAACAAAGGCTACCTGGTGCGTGCTCTTCTCATGGTGGTAAGAGAAAGTCCCAGAGAGCTCCCTCCCCTTCCTTCATGTGAGGACACGGCGAGGAAATGGACATTGTGAACCAGGAGAGGGTCCTCACCCGACAATGAACTTGCTGGCACCTTGATATGAGATTTATCTCCCAGTCAGAACTGTGAGAAATAGATGTGTGCTGTGGGAGCCACCCAGCCTATGCTATTTTGTTAGAGCCCCTGAACTAAGCCACCTCTAGCTGCACCATCATGCTCCTCGAACAAGGTAAGTACATAACGTTTCACACACAACAGATTCTTGGGAAGTAAGCATTTCCCTTCTTTCACCTCAGTAAGAACTCCTATAGGCACTGAATCAGCAGCTTAGTCTCATGCGTGTGTCTTGTAGGTTCTGTATGTCTCCTTGCTGACACTCAGTGCAAGGGCGAGTGGGGGATGACGCTGCCTCCTTCCAGCTGTGTGACCTCTCCCAAATCATCCAGCTCCCTCGCCTGTAGGATGGGGCTGAAAATATTTGCCCCTAATAATTTTGCAGACGTATTGTAAGGTCTGAAAAGATAACAAGGCCAAGAAGTCCCTTGAAGTGTTAAGTCCTCTGCAAATGGGCTAGAAATGCTATCTTTGTTCTGTCAGATAAAGAAGCTGATGGTTTGAGGCAACATGCCAGACCTCACCCTGCAAATGAGAGTGGGCCCTCCCAGCACACTCCCTCCTCTCCTCCCAAGCCGTGGGCTTCGTCAAATGATGCCGTTTTTTGCTCGAGACGTGCTTGGAATGTTTCCTTGGAAATTACCTTTACAGCTTGTCTGCAAGCCCAAAGAGAAAATCAGTGTTATTACCTCCGGTTCATTAGGGGAGCCAAAGAAAGAGTGTTTCGGAGCACTTTTCCCATCTCATTCATCAGGAGAAGTTCTGAGTGACTTGTGTCTATTAAAAAAGTCACACCACCGCAGAGGGGGAAGCTGCGCCCCGCGGAGACCGCCAAGGGACCCGAAAGCAGTATCGTCATTCCACAGTCACGTCTTATGCTCATGGAACAGCGATGCCCCGTGGGACCGGCCAGGTCTGTGAGCTGGGACTTAGCCTGTCACATTCAGAACCCCCTCCCTAGCATCATCTTTGGACTGGAAGACGAAGAACAGTGAGAAATATCTGTTGCTTAAGCCACCAGCCTACAACTTTCCTTAGAAGCCATGTTATCTAAGTCATTCCATTCATTCCTTCAAGCCGTGCCTTCCTTC
This sequence comes from Eptesicus fuscus, assembly GCF_027574615.1. Taxonomy (NCBI): domain Eukaryota; kingdom Metazoa; phylum Chordata; class Mammalia; order Chiroptera; family Vespertilionidae; genus Eptesicus; species Eptesicus fuscus. The sequence continues at coordinate 4,835,074 of NC_072491.1, forward strand.
CAAAAGCACTCACTGAGCACTTTCCCGGCGAAGATGAAAATGTGAAAGAGGACGGAGGAGGCTGCCCCCAGAACGGTCACACTCCAATGAGAGGAGCACAGGTCAACACACAAGTGCAAGAACAGGGTGATGGGCACAAGGGCGAGAACGGTGTGATGGGCACAAGGGCGAGAACGGTGTGATGGGCACAAGGGCGAGAACGGTGTGATGGGCGGTCCATGGCTGCTCTGAGAGGGAGGGCCCTGTGCAGAGGACACCCAGATGCTTGGGCCTCAAGAGGGGAAACCACCCAACCTGTGAACCCAGCACTACTGGGAGCTGTGCCACCCCGAGGTGACCCAACGACGGAGCTGGCCCCAGACAAGAGGGTTTGACCCGCAGCCCCCGTACCCAATGTTAAACCTCTTGGCAGTATTTCCAACTCAGAGAAGGGAAGCCACAGGAGGATTTTCAGCAGAAAAGGAAATAGTCACTTTTGTGCTGGGGAAAGATGACTTTTCTGGCAACAGGGAGGAGGAGTGGATGTAGTAGAGGAGCTTAGAAGGAGGGAGGCAGTCAGAAACCCAAAATGCATGGAAAAGGCCCATACCAAGGCAGTGGCGGTGGGCAGAAGGCAGTGCTCAACTCCTACACTATTTAGACTGTGAATCAACCCTCCTGGACACCCAGATCATGAAATGAGCTGTATCATTTCATAGTAAGTCTAGAGGTTAAGTGACTTGCCCAAGGTCAAGGGCAAACAGTGTGTGAGCTGCACAGAGGTCTTCTGCCTCCTAATCTGTGGGGCTCATGGGAGCACAGCAAGGAAGTGCACAAAGCAAATCCAAATTGTACACATCAGGGTCCACAAAGAGGGCGCCTTAGGGCCAGAACCCTCTTTACAAAAGAACTTCAGGGGATACCTTAGAAAGCACAGGCTCTCCTAATAACTAAAAATTGTCTGACTTGCTGCCGGGCCAGTGGAGCTCAGTGGTTGAGCGTCGATTCAATTCCCAATCAAGGCACATGCCCAGGTTGCGGGCTCAATCCCCAGTGTGGGGCGTGCAGGAGGCAGCTGATCAGTGATTCTCTCTCGTCATTGATGTTTCTATCTCTCTCCTCTCCCTTCCTCTCTGAAATCAATAAAAAAATATTTTTATTAAATGTTCTGACTTGCAAGAAAGCATTTTCTCACTCAGTTCTGCACAAAGGCACTGGGTGCCTGGGAACCCAGACATCCCAGGCAGTGCCAGGAGGGTGGTGAGGGTCCTCGGCCTGTGGGAGCCCCCCTCCGGTCCTCTGCACCCCCTGAGGTTCCTCCCCCTGCCTGTGTGACTGCGTTCTTGGTTCTACTTGCCCGGAGGCACCTGGGAGGGAACCCGGCACCAGAGACCACAGGCCGTGCTTGGCTCCAAGAGGCACCCGCTGCTGTGGGCTGAGGTCGGGGGCTGCATTTCGCATTTGCCTCGGCGCCTGGGTGGTCTTCGGGGCTGGTGCCAGGGAGCACATACTGCAGCAATTTACTGGAGACCACAGACGCGGGGACAGGAGCAAGGCCCAGAGTGGGCTCGGAGGAGGGCGCCATGCCCACCCCTGCCCAACGCCTCCTGCCACCCACAGAATGCGGAGACGCTTCTGGCCCGAACACGGGGCTTCTTCCAGCCGTTCTCGTGCTGGGCAAGCGGTCATGGGTCTCTCCCTCCCTGCGCCTCTGTTTTCTCAGGGAGAGAAACTGGGGTGAAGGTGTCCACCCTCAAGGTTTGGCGTGAGGATGACAAGTGCTTATAGTGGCGAGGGGAGTGGCAGAGAGAGGGAAAAGCCTGTGACCTATGGAAAGAGTGCACAATTCAGTTCCACAGCTGCTTATATTGAATAGATGCACCATTCCAGAACCTTCTGGAAAAGCCAAGATGGAAAAGATTCAGCCCCAGCTGTCACGGGCCTGACATGAGGCCTGGTTTCCATTTTCTTTCAACTTGGAATGACGAAGGGAAAGGCGATCTGGGGGTTTCAGGAGAGGATCCATTGGCAGATGCCCTCAGCCGCTACCCCTCAGCAACAGTGCGATTACTTGCCAAGACCATACTTGGGACAGAGCTGAGCCCCGACAGCTGGAGTGGATGCGCTCCCAGTCCCACGCCTCCATCTCCTTCACCCAGTGGTGACCCCGTGATTCGGGCCCTGCTGTCTGGCCAGGCTTTGCAGCCCTCCCAGCCAGAGCAGCCCCCTCCAGGAGTGAGGCGGACAACAGGAAGAACTCTAACCTGGGCAGGAATGTCTCCAAGACTCTTCTGAGTGGACTGGTCCTTTCGAATGGCAGCTGCCCAGAGGCATCTGTTCCTACACTGTCTCCCTCCCAGCGCTCCCCTCCACGGAGAGGCTTTCTTCCCAGATGCTTCGGAAGAGCTGACATGAGCGCAGGGGCAGGCTAAGCAGGGAAGCGGGTTCCTGGGGAGCAGGCCATGCGCGTCCATCACCAACAGCTGTCACAGCTGGAGTGTGGCTCCATCGCAGAGCCACCTCCATCCGCACACACTTCCCTGAAACGGGGGCCAACGCTGCCCCTCCGAAAGGGGACTCGCCGCCCACTTTCCTCCTTTCTGGTTCCCCCTTCCGGAGACAGATTCGCTGTCTTGCGGGTCTGGAACTGAGAGACCAATGTTGTTGCCAGACAACTGAATTCCTTTCCCTCACTGGCTGAAATCAGGGCCTTGTTCCACATTGAGTTCTGGTTCAATGAAATTCAACAACCAGGCGCCGCAGGCAGCCATAGGCCAGGTGCCTGCGCTGGGTGCTCGGGGAGCAGGATGCATCCTCACTTACCGCATCCTTACCAGCTACCCAACACAGGGCCTGCCCAGGGCAAGGCCCAGCCATGAACTCGCGATCTTCCTAAACGCCTTCCCCAGGGCCTTGGTTTCATTAGAGGCACCATCTGCCCAGTTGTCTTCTCTGACAGCTACGGCTGGAGGAGAGAATGCAGGTGGGGACGGAGGTGAGAGGAGGGGACACCAGAAGGCAGGCAGGGACCAGCCAGCTCCAGAAGGTCCTGGCGGAATCTGGATCATATTCTGAGGGTAATAAGGGGCCTTTGAAAAGTTAACTTTGGATGACTATTTTAGGAGGAAGCTAATCCAATCTTTATATTTAAACAAACATATCTATAATACAGAATAGGGGAAAAAATCACGTTTTTTTTTCAGATGAAAACATTCAAAATTTGCAACAGTCATGTGGCCTCGGCTTTTGGGGGCATTTCTGTGGGAAGGTTTTAGAAGCACTGCGTGGACATCAATTAGTTCCCCTGAAGGGGAGCAACTGTCAGGAAATTAAGGAATTTGGGAATCCAATTCCTGAAAGGCTGAGGCCGGATGCCGCATGTCTCTCTGAGGCTCTGCACCTTGATCTCCAGTGGGTTCTTAGCATGACAGAGGCTGGGTTCCAAGGACAAACGTCATATCCTGTCATGCCCTCACACATAGCAGTGCAAGTCAAGCACACTGTTAATTACTCACGTCCACTAGTGCCCTTGAAAAAGGAATATAACTACTTTGCATGTTAAAAGTGAAAGAGAGAGTGCATTGATTTACTCGGTATTTATGAAGCTCCTACTACGTGCACTAGGACCACATCGGTGTGCAAAACCGACTAAACCTGGCCTTTATGTTGAGCCTACATTCATGAGGTTGATTTTCTTTCTTCCCTGATGCCAGGACAGGAACCAGAGAGGATAACACCCACACACCCACCCTTTCATATATTTGTCTTTGGGATATTCTTGTCTTGGGTAAATGGGTTTTAGAGGCTGTTAAGCTATGCAGAATCTCTAAAAATATGAACACAGTGGGTTTTATTCTCAGCATCCTTCTAATTGGTTTCTAAAATCACACTTCATCCTCATCATGAAGTGAGAACAAACCCAGTCACAGCATTTGAAAAGCAATTAACAATGTACTGTCAGCACCTAACAAGGATATGCATTGCAGCCCCTGAGACCTTCCCGACTCACCGCCCCCAAGGCGGAAGCAGACGAGTCTCCTATCTCTCCCGGGCTGCAGCCGGCCTTCTTTGCTGAGTGATGTGAATGTGTTGGGATGTTATCTTCTCAACCATTTTTTAGGTTCCTTCAGAGACGGGTGCCTTTCCAAAAGCTTCTTGTCTGGCTTCCAAAGAGCCAAACAGAGCCTAGCATTTTCTCCTCTGAATTTAGAAAACAGAGATCGGTAGAAAGAATTAAAATCAATACTGATTAGCCTGGCTGGCATGGCTTAGTGGTTGAGCATCAACCTATGAACCAGGAGGTCATGGTTCAATTCCTGGTCGGTGCATATGCCCAGGTTGCCGGCTTGATCCCCAGTGTGGGGTGTACAGGAGGCAGCTGATCAATGATCCTCTCTCATCACTGGTGTTTCTAGCTCTCTCTCCTTCTCCCTTTCTCTTTGAAATCAATAATTAAAAAATGAATACTGATCATAATAACAACAACAGCAGCAGCAATGATCTTAACAGCATTTAGCATTGTCACAGCACCTTGGAGATAACAATGGCTGCCCCGTCTATCGTTTCGCTGGCTGTCACTCACCCCTGAGCAGGGAGCTCTGTGGGAATCATGAGTAATTATTGCCCAGTGACAGGCAGTGGGATGAAGTGGGTTTGGTACAAATTTATGGGGTCAGTGCCAGTTTTTCAGACAAGATACTGAGTTTAAGTCTTGTCGTTGTTTTTGGCCTTCTTTTAACATTACACAACAGATGTTCACGGTTGAGTTGATAGTAAGCAAGAAGAGAAATGAAATAATACACCACAGCCGTCTAAAAGTCCACAACCTAGAGAAAACCGTGTTTGATGAACAGCCTTTGAGATTCCTTCCCATAGTTAAAAATATGTGCATGTGTATTTAAAAGGAATGCATGGCACTTACTGTTTAACTCATTTTCATTTCACAATAAATTACTGACATTTTCTGTGACAAAAAGCATAAATCTATGCAGCCTTTACTGATGCATCATGTTGATGAACCATAGTTTATGGAACATTTTATTTTCAGTTTTTGCTGTTATGTATAATGTTGTAACAAATATTGATGCTTATTACACTTGTCCAGTTATCTGTTTATTTAGGATAATTACTTGGAAGTGAAATTTCTGGGTCAAAGAGCATGATTCCGTGTGTGTGTGTGTACGTGTCTTATCAGCCATACTATATGTCAGGAATTGAGCATCATATTTAAGACAGAAACACTGTACAAATATATTCTTCTGTCTACATAGGAACATGCCCACATCCCCATATCCAGGACCTAACTGGATATTATTTTTAAAATATATTTCTAGTTCTTTGTCTTCCCTCCTTCCTTCATGAATAATTCAGTCCAAACTCCATTTGGCAGGCCTGAACGCGGAGGATGGCCCCATGGGGATCGGGACTCGGTGAGGAGAGCAGCCAAGCAGGTGTCAGCCCCGCAAGCCTGGGAGATGGGTGAGCTGTGAGAGGAGGTGAAGTAAGTCCATTCTGGAGGCTAATGGGAGCCAGAATTTACTTTTATGGAGGGAATTACAAATATAGAGAAAGGGAAAGCTAGGATGAACCATGTGTGCCATGAAATTAGAGACTGAGCGAGCCTGGAAGCGTAACACCCAAGTAGCAACGTACACACCTCGCGCCCAGATCTTGGCTTCAAAATAACATCCCATTAAATGGAACTAAGGCTTCTCAGGGACATGGCTCATTCCAGAACTGGGCCAGGATAAATTTAAGATAAGCCCAGATTATCTTATTGTATGAAAAAAACATTCAAAGTGCTCAAAGAATGATGAGGACACATCAAAAGGACACAGGACAATTTCAGTATCAAAATAAGTAAGAAGAATAATGGATCGGGTGCCACTGAATAAGTTAAGAATGTGTACCCCTACATTGATAAATATATATGTATAAGTATACATAAAAATGTATATAAATAAATGAATGAGTGAGAAAAATAGAAAGCTCTTCCTCTCCATAGGGTGCCAACTAATAAACATAAAAGGAATTATGGAATTTTTTAAAATCACTATTTGGCAACTGTTACCGTAAAAATTAATTCAGGCAAGAACCATCCATAGGTGCTTGCACTAGCGGAGGTGACGGTGAATGATAAAGAGGGTAGTTATATAGTCTCAGAGTGTCTCCCCACAAAAGTACTTATTCAATCCAAGGGGGGACCGGGGAGCATCACAGTGGAGAAGCTGGAGCTTGGATGGAGCTCAGGATCTAAGTTAACGATATCAGTACAAGGTAAACACAGCACCGTGTGACACTTGATGAGATGCAGTGACAACATCACAGAGTCACTTGTGAAATTCCTGCCAAAAACTCACACTGAAGGACAGTCTACAAAATAAGTCCCCACGGTGCCTGAAGAGTTCTTTCCCCGCAATTTTATCATCCAAGGAGAGTCGATGAATCATGAGAAAACACCAGATATCTCAAGTGCATTTTCCACTGTCAAAACTTCACCATAAACCTTGACCTTGGCCAGCATCCACCCCATTACTAACAAGCTTTATTACTATGCGAATAATCACTGCTGTGAACTGAAGTGCAAGAATGTCCTACTTCATGGAAAAGAAAGAAATGCTGAAGTCGGGAACGCCCTGGCAGACCTGAGGAACTGTTCCACCTTGAAGGAGACGGGAGAGACGAGACAACTCCAGGTGACTGTGATTCTGAGCTGGATTCTTTCTGCTGCTACCCAGGGTGTCACGGGGACATCTGCCAAAACGTGGGTGGATTCCTAGGAGGACGGAACGTTGAGAGTTCTTCCTACTGTTCTTCCTACTGTTCCATACGTTTGGAAGTATTTCAATATTTGTAAATGAAAAATAAGTAACTATTGCTTTGAAAAGCTTTGGGGTCACCCTCTTTGGAGAAGAGATGACAATTTATGAATGTCTTCTTGTGTCTTTCCTACTATATTAGTCCAAGCCAAAGTTTTGGTGTTTAGTTGTGTTTTTTCTTGCTATTTCCCTGAAGCTCTCAGCATATCTCCAGGGTAGTATTCCCTCTGCCTTAGACGGTCCCTTGTAAGATGCCCATAAATGCCTTTCACTTTGGGCTTCACCTGCCCACAGTCTCATGAGACCTGACACCAACTCCCACCAAAGACCCTTGCCTACCCTTTCATCTTCATGAACCAGGGACCTGCCATCCAGCCATTCATGATGCTAATTAGAGAAATGAGGCTGAGACCAAGGCCACCCCCAGGGGACAGGGGCACATGGAAATGACTGCCCTATGGAGGCAATCTGCCCAGCACTAGGACCCTGACGTCTCATTTGAGCCTCACAAGCCTGTGATGGAGATACACTCTCATTCCCACTTTATAGATGGAGGAACAATTGTCCTGGAGATGTTAGATCTGCCCAGATCCTCGTCATCAGAGGGATTTCTTTTCTCCAGTCTTCATGTTTCCAGGAGGTAAATTCCACCACAGAAATATGTTCGGCTTCCCTCTCTACCCCTCGCTGCCCCCATCCCACCATTTGACGGGGGAGGTGGAAAGGGTCTGATAACCATTATTCCGGGTCCCCTTACCAGGCAGGACTAAAGTGGACAGTTCCCATTTCCATGTGGTCTCCCTCTCTCTTGAACTTCCTGCCCATGAAGTAGAGATAGTCCCTCATGTTCTTGCCTCCATGAACGTGTAAAATACTTCCTCTTCTGTCTGTCCTTCGAGACCAGAGGCCTTACCCAATCTATCTTTGTAATCCCAGGGTTTACCACAGTGGTGCTTACACAGGCAGGTGCACAATAAACATTCAATGAATAAAAGAATGTCTGGACTGCATTGGGGTGCCTCCGAAGGCTCTACTCACGCCCTCACGACAGCATGAGTGTTTTTGTGCCTCTACCGTGCCCTTCATGGACTCATCTGAAGGACAATTTTCTCTACCTGGTAAATAGTGAAGAACTCAGAAGTAAGGTTTCACAGCAGTATAAAAAACTTTAACCAGTTTCGATTCATTTAGCAAATAATGTGCTTGCAGGCCTCTTTCCTGTGGATGCTGAGCTAGAAATAGCCTGGGAGGTTTTAATTTTTTCCCCATAAAGTGAATGTCACCTTGAAATGCGTTCACTTATCCTGGTTAGCTAAGGCTTTTTGAGACTGCTCTGCGCTTCCTTTGATGTATGTGTTGATGCTGTTGTCTACCAATATACGGATTGATGATTAATTCACAGTGCATTAGGAGCCTTTGGCTGGCTCATGCTTGGTCAAATTTCTAGCTATTCCATTATTCTGAGTACTGCATTTCCAATCAACCACTGATTTTAAAAACAGCGCACGTTAAGTTTCCCCAATCAGCATTTCTGGACGTCTCCTCAGCAGTCTATCTTGTCTTCGGGTGGGTGCAGACAGTCTCGGCGGCCTCTGAGTAGGCTAGAGTGTTTGTTTGCGAAGCAGAATGAGGGAATAAAGGCCCTGCATCTCATTGAGTAATGAGACATGAGCTGCACAGCATCCAATCTTGGCCACAGCACAGTGACTTATAGGTTACAGACTCCCAGAGAGCCCTTCATTCCATCTGCAAGGCGGTGCCACTCAAGCAGAGGAAAACGACGCCTGCATTTAGTGGGCACGTTGCCCTCGCTGAGTTAGCATCAAACACCAATGACTGTCGGGGACCAAAGCAGGATTAGCTGGTGTTGTGGTGGAAATATCAGGAGTCTGGGGCCCGAAGATTACCCACATTATGGAGGGTGAGCTCCTTTACTTAAGGCCAGCTGACTGGAGATGTTAACCACATCTACCGAATACCTTCACAGCAACATCTGGATGAGGTTTCAAAAACAACACTGGGTCCTATCCCCGAGCCAGCCGGACCACCACAGACTCTTCTCTCTGTTCCTTTGTAGCCACAAGATGCAAATGTCCATCCACATTAATAGGTAAAGACATCTGCTTTTTCTTCTTTACTCTGCTAGTGTTTCCCACTCTGGGGACCGTGACAGAAGAAATAAGCTACTTGAGCTATGTTTAACATTTCAGAAAGACTGGCAAGGATACCCTATGTTTTCTGATTAAAATAGCCTTTTTTGCTTCTGCCTAGAATTATATCTGCTCTACTTAGCAAGCTAGTTATTCGATACAAAAACAAAAAAAGTAATTTAATAAATTCATTGTACTGGAAGACATTTGTGAAATATTCCATTTACTGTGGGAAAATATTTATAGGTGTCTTCAGTGGGGGAAATATTGGCATTAAACCAACACATAATGAAGTCAAAGAGCTCTCTGCTTTGGGTGGTACCATGTCAAAGCCTTGGATGAAATTCCAAGTCTGAACTCATTAAGTATTTCCACGCCCAGCATCTGGCAGGTCCTGGCTACCGGAAGGCATCCATGGTTTCCTAACAAAATGTGAACGGGGCTGCTCCCGTTCTGTGGTGGCGCTCATGGCTTCCTTACCTCAGACTTGTTCTGAATCCCGAACTCCCAGTCTGTGGATTCCCACTTCTCAGTCCAGTATCTACTCTGTCTTCACCTCCCAACCCCAACACCCAGGGACTAACTTTTCAACTCCACTCAACACCATTACTCAATGCCACAAAGATATCTTCAGGGCAAAATGGCCATCACCTTCTCCATAAGATCTTTCCCACCCCATCCTCGCCTGGTCTGCGTTACCCATGAGCTGGGCACTGGGCACTACCTAGAGCATCCTATCTAATAAAAGAGAAACATGCAAATTGACCGTACCTCTGCTACACCCACCAGCCATGCCCACCAGCCACGTCCACCAGCCAATCAGGAGCAAGTATGCAAATTGACCCAACCAAGATGGCAGTTAATTTGCATATACAGGTGCAGAGCGAGGACTGAAGACAGCATAGAAGGAAGCCAAGCACTGCAGAAGGGAGCGAAGCTGCAGAGAAGCAAGCAAGCGGGGCGGCAGAGAAGGGAGAGAAACAGGCGGAGTGGGGGAGAAGGAAGGGAAGCAGGCGGGGTGGGGGAGAAGGAAGGGAAGCAGGCGGGGTGGTGGAGACTGCCGCAGGAAGCCCTATTGCAGGAATCTTCCTGCAACAGGCCTCTAGTATGGTTATATATGTTCATCTCTGCTGCTCCTCACCCTGGAACACGGAGCCATCCGAGTAAGAAGCAGCTGAGTTACACATCGACGCCTGCAATCAGAGGGTCTGCCTCTGGGCTCTGGACCTGGGGCTCACATCTGAAATCTCTTTCTCACATTGGACATTTCTCTTTCTGCTTCTGGGATGTTGCCTAATGCAATGACATCAACTCCGGGAGGCAGAAGAGCCTCGCCCGGGAGATAATGAGAGGGAAAAAGCCAAAGACACAGGAAGGGCAATGAGCAGACAGTCTATGGGATGCTCCGGTGAACTCACAGGGCAATTGTGAAAGCCTGCTCGGTACCAAGGTAACTTGGGAACATCTTGGGGACCAGATGGCTCAAGTGAACACCCCAAGGACAACCCTGATCTCAAACTCAGTAATTACCATGTTCCCGAAAGAGAGCCTGAGGACAGTGATAAAAGGACCAATGACTCATGCCTGGAAAGGCACAGATAAGTTTCTGCTGGCCCCACAGAGGAAGCCAGGCTGTGATGTTGGGGCAGGAACTACTGTTGAAAGAGGGGTGAAGAAGGCACCGGGGCACTGTGTCCTTTCTGGGCCTCAGCAATGAGCTAGTAGCCCTGTTTGAAAACTTATTCTGTAAATAAGCTTACAGACTCACCTCCCACCTGCTGGCCCCAGGGTTACAATTTATGGTGTGGGAACCAAGAAGAACGTTGGTCATCTCATTGCCTACATGCCTCCTGGGATGGAGACAGGGCTGGCATGGTTTCCATATGTAATTTTCAAAGGTGCTATCGATTTTAAATTCAACCAGGGAGGGCTGTGGCCGGGAAGGAATAATGTCAACAAGCCAAGGGCCCCAAGAGATGTTTTGGCCCTTAACTGTGAGGGAACATCCAAGTTTCTGTCCGGGTGGAAAGCTTCGTGTTTGAGACGCAGACAGAGCTGGGCAGGGGCGGAGCAGAAGAGGATCAGCTTCTAGGGGCTCTGATTTGAAATAAAGGTGCGGGCAGTGCTGCTGGGACCTGGAAGGGGAGACTGAGTTGGGGCTAGAAAAGAGCTGGGATTCCCACATAAACATATAAACGGCAGGGTCGGTTCCTCCTGGGGGCGGTGAGGGAAGGATGTGCTCCAGGTCTCGTTACTTGGCTTGGAGAGGGATGGCCGTCTTCTCCCCAGGTCTGCACATGCCCTTCCCTCTGGACATGTCTGTGTCCGTGACAGTTTCAACAGTTTGCATATAAAATTAGGGTCCACCCTAATGATCTCACTGTAATTTAATTACCTCTTTAAGGACCCTTTTTCCAAATATCGTTCCAGGCTAAGGTACTGAGGGTTAGGACTGCAACATACACATCTGGGTGAGGAGGGACAATTCAGCCCATGGCGGGGTCTAATTTGTGCCAGGCACTTTACATGAATGCTACAGGGGATGGGCTTTCCTGCAGTTTGGGGAGCACCCAGAGGTCAGTCACTCATCCATAAGCCAGAGGGAGAGGAAGACGCCTTCACAGAGCAAGTGACGTGGAAACTGGGCTTAAAGGATGAAAGGTTTCACGAGTTGGAGAAGAATTAAGTGGAATTCTAAGTAGACATAACTGCTGGTGCCAGAGCTTAGATGTGTGAAAGAACAAGCCACCGTGAAGAGAGGTGGGTGGGATGGGGGGGGGGGGGTGGAGGGACGTTAGAGACGAAGGTGGAAAGACAAATGGAGATCCCAGTGCAAGTCAAAGTAGACTTGATCCTCTGAGTTGATTCCAAGAACATTTTATCATAAAACTGTTGAGGCCCATAGTATTTGATCTGGAGGGTCCACAGAGAGCCATGAGTTCAAACTCCTCCTGTTACAGATGAGAAAAATGTGGCTCAGAAAATACAAGTGATTTGCCCAAGGTCATGAAGAACTTACACCAAGACCCAGAGGGTTCAATCTTCTCTGTTCTCTATATCACACATGACCCCCGGGACTCTGAAAGTACTAAGACTTACATACCCAAGCATCTGAGGGACCCTGGGAATTAGGAAGGGGGGATGGGGGGGGTGAGAATCCCTTCACCATCACCCTTCCAATCACAATAACATTATACTGGATCATAAGAGAGGCCAGGAAAAATAGTTACCACCAGTGATTTATGATCTGAGAACCAAGACCACCTACAATGCTCCAGCCTAAAGCAGGTTCCATTTCAATTTTGAAAACAATACTCAGAGTGCAGCCAACCTATTGGCCATATGCCTACATGGGCCCCTGCCCCAGCATCCGGACCCAGTAGCCTCCACAGCCCTATGTTCACTTGACCTTGCTGTCTTTTATGAGGAACAGCAGGTACAGACTGATCAGGGAGCAGGGCACAATTTATTTTTAGCTTTTGTCTCCGGAGGAAAATTAACCCAATGATGCTGCCAGAATGGAGGAGTGGTGGCTGAGATCTTTCCTCAGAAACAGAGGGCAGCTGCTGACCCTGGAGAAGGTTATACAGCAGGGAAGCTAAAGAACCAACCAGGAGCCTCGCTGGGCATGGAACCTCACTCACAGATGGTGCTGATTCAATGAGCCTGGGTTTGCTAGAGAGGTGCAGAAAGTCACACCGAGAGGGAACTTCAGGAAACATATGGGCCGTCTCTTCTTTAAGACAGGGGAAATTTGAGGCAGAGAAGAGACAAATGATCTGCCCAAAGTCACAACTTTGCCAAGTGACAGAGCCAAGCCTACAACCCAAGTCAATCAACTCTTGCTTCATTGTTTTTCCCATTGCGGCCCCATCACATCCTTCAAGCAAGACTGGATAGCAAAGGTTAGGGATCCCTCACCTTACCTGAAGGTCAATGCAAGGTCCCACCTCCCCTGTACACTATCCATCACCAAACCTCCAACAGTTGCACGCTTCCTTCGGCTTGGGATGAAGTTTCAGCTAAATTTCAGGATTGAATATCTGGGTCAATGCTAGTGCTGGATTTCTTCAATTCGGTTAAGTTAACTTGATTAACTAGTCATAACCTTGGATCCTGGGGAGCCAGTGAGGACTGGGGTGGTTATAGGGGGCGTCAGGTAAGGTGGGGTGAGTTCCTCAGGATGGAAGAGAAGGGGTCAGAAAGTGGGAGAGTAACTGATAAAGGTGGCACGGTCAATCTTTGAACTTGATGTAGGCTGTCTCTTTATGGAGAAGGTGGGGAGAAGAGGTGAGCAGGGGTTTTGGAATCATGAGAGATAGGTAGCCGGGTGGCCTTTAGGTTCTAAGCACTCAATCTCACTGTGCTTCTGTTTACCCAACCATCAAGGCAGAGTTCTCACAGTGACTCTGTCTTCCACCAGGAGGCTGTGGGCAGGGAGCTGGGAACCATGAGCTGCAGAAGCGAGAAAGACACTATCCCCCAGATTGGAGTCCCCAGGCTCTGAGAACTGAATCTGTTTCCTGACAGTGGCAGGATGGGAAGTGTGCTTTATGGAGATTTACCTGGCGGCAGGTGTGAAACTGGCAGAGACAGGAAGATGACTTAGAGCACGGAAGGGCTTGAGGCAGAAAACAGTCAGCAAAGTGCTGAATCTGTCTTGGGGAGAGGGAATTAGTTCCGTTCAGCTGTTAGCTGGCGTTCGCTTCCTACACTTATGGTGATGGGCC